>NW_028234414.1:38781763-38794263 GCF_977035675.1 Penaeus japonicus
TTTAAATCAAAAATTCCAGTTTTGTTCCGTCTGCAGTCGTTCAAATTATAGAATGAAAAAATATTTTTTCTCAAACGAACTATACTTTTTGCCGGCAATTCTTCGCCATAAAAATTTTTTGGGTAAACAAATCGTAGGAACCAGAGAGTGATGTAAATATGAACTCTCCTTTTATTTATTTTTTTATTTTTTCTTTCTTCTTTCTCTCACTATATATTATATGTATATAATATATATATATATAAAATTATTATATTATATATATATATATGTGTGGTGTTTTGTGTGGTTTTGTGTGGGTGTATTATATTATTATTTATATAATATTTTATATATATATATATATATAAATAATATATATATATATATGTATGTTGTACTTTATTCACATTAAAAAAACTTTATATATATACAACGTACATATATAATATATATATAAAATATATTTATAATTAATATAAAATATATATATATATATAAAAAAAATAAAAAATAAATATTTAAAAATTTTAAATATAAAAAAATAATAATTTATTATATTTATATATATATATTATATATTATATATAAAATATATAAAAATAATATATTATATATCCTCTTAGAACTGCTTTACTAAATTGTAGAATAAGCAAGTACAACTCAACCATAATCGTAATCAATGATTATCTTTTAAGTAAACTATTTATTTTTGAAAATACAACAGAAACTATCTGCAAATAATCTGTATCTTGTATCTTTTGCATATTGTATTTTTTACCCATACACATAATAATAATTGGGATTCTCGTATGTGAGGACTTTTTTTTTTTTTTTTTTTCTTCTTCTTTTTCTTCTTTTTCTTTTTTTTCCTTTGTTCCGCTAGGAATCATTTTGCCCCAACTCGATACCTTTTAGTACGTGAAAAAGTATGAAAGACTATGAAATCTATGCAAAGATTCTGGGTAGGGAATTTTTGTGGCAATCATAATTTTGATATATTAGTGAAAAAATATATAGGGCTTTAACCGACATATCAAAAGGGGCTTAGTTGAAAAAGGGTTTTTTAAAAAAGGGTTTTATGTGTAATTTAAGGTCTTAGAACAACCTAGAATAAAGGGCCAAAATTTAGGAAATTTCAAAAAGATTCAAAAAATTTCACAAAAATACGGTAAATGAACTAGGACTTTTTTTTTTTTTTTTTTAATCATTTCAAAATCCCCGCACACTTTTTTTTGACATAATGATGACGGTCCTAACATTTAAAAACAAATAAAGATGTATGTTTATTTTTAGTCCCCTACGTCGTTATTTAAATTGACCACTCTTTGGGAAAACTTCGTTGAAACCGGGGAAAAAAAAAGAACGGGGTTCTAAAATGGTTTTTTTTTACATATTTATTTCATTTTATTTTTCTATTTTTTTTTTTTCACTATTCGCTATGACTTTTTTATTGGGGTTTTATTAATTAAAATTTTAAACATTATTGTTGTTATCATTACATATTTTGACTATTTTCATTTCATCATTATATTTTCACTGCCCAGTAAAATATATAGAATTAAACGGAATATAAAATAATATAGGGTTTTTTTTTTTTGGAACTGGGGGCCATTTCTTATACACAATGCGATTTTTTTGGGTTTCAGAACCTAAATCACCTCTAGCAGAACCAAAACCAGAACGAAATAAAGTGGGTGGGAATGGTACTTTTAGCGTACAGCTTTGAATAGCTTTTCATTTCATGCCATATTTTTAATTTTGTTTTCACATTAACTCTTTTAAAAGGGGGGTGTTCAGAAAAATAAATTTCGCCTTTAATGCACATCCACATAAAGGATTTATAAACCTTTTTAAAACCCCTTTTTTTAAAATTCAAATTGTTTTGTGTGTATGTGTGGGGGTGTGTGTGTGGTGTTGTTGGGGTGTGTGGGGTGTGTGGGGGTAATATATATTATATATATATATATTATATAATTTATAATATATATATATATATATAAAATATATATTTTTTTTATATATTTTTTTTAATGGTTTGGTGTGTGTGTGTGTGTGATGGCATATTTGTGCATGGTGTGTCAGATATACCATCATAAAGTAAACGTGTCTGCTGTTTTTACAGGCGATGACGGTGGACGGCCAGGGTCTTTGATGGGGGGCAGGACGGGAGGGCGGGCGAACAGGTAGCAAAATAGTAGGACAAATCCCCTCTGCATGCATTTGGGGGGGTGCTCTGCGTGTGGGGATATGTGCACTGGATTTTTAAAGGGAAGATGGAGAACTTTCTTAAAAAGTAGATGCTTTTTTGCCTTTATTAAAGAGGGGAAAAGAAGATTTGATGAAAACCCTTAGCGAAGATGGTCTCCCCCAAACCATCTGGTTAAGGTACTCATGCAACTCTTGCAAGGGAAGGGTTTTCAAATAAATGAAGCTAAACATGTTCCAACTCGTAAAAAAAAAAAAAAAAAAAAAAAATGTAGTTTAGAATGCTTGGGAAAAAATATATCTGCTAACCGCAAGCAAAAAACAAGTGCTATTTCGGCTAATAGAGATGAATAAAAAGACAATTTCACATTTAAAAACATGTCCCTTTATATTTTTTTAGAAAATAAAAATTTATTCTTAAATATATCTCTACTACTTTGACTTATTTTTTTTACCTTACCTTACCTTTTTCATCTTTTTAATTTTCATAACATTAATAAAATCCCCAAAATTTTAAACAATAACATATTAACGCCCCCATAAAATTTTTTCTTTTTCTCTAAAAAAGTTTTTAAAATAAAATGGACAAATTTCTTTTATATGAGTCACATACCATACAAACTAATACATACTTATACAACCCTATATTTTAATATAAATATATATATATATATAAATATATATTTATATATATATATATTATATATACATATATTATATATATATATATATATATATATATATATTATATATATATGTATTATATATATATATTATATATATATTTATATATATATACTTTTTATACCCTAAATATATATACATTATATAACATATATATATATATATATATATAATATATGGTATATATATATATTATATAAAAAAATTTTTACAATATAATAAATATGCATATATATATATATTGAATATATATATGAATATATGTATATATAGATATGATTCTATATATATATATATATATATATATATATTTATATATATATAATTCATATATATCTATATATATATACTATATATATATATATCATATATATCATATATTACATATATATTATATACTATAATATATATATCTATATATATATATATATATATATAATATATATGTATATATATAGACATACACATATATAATATATATATATATATTATTAAATATATATATATATAGATATATATTATATATGTATGTAGATTAATATACATATTATCTATAATATGTTAATAGTATATAATTTATTATTAGATATTAAATATATATATTATTTATATAGATATATATTTATATATATATATTTAAATATACAGTATATTTATGTATATATATTATGAATATACTATATGAAGATATATATAGTATTATATATATAATATCTATATATATATAATATATATATATAATTTATATATAATATGAATTAATATATGAATATTTATTATGTTTAAATTTATATAATATATATTTATATATATATATTATATTATATAAATATATTATAACTCATACATATATATATATATATATATATATTCTATTATTAGATAAGTATCTATAATATATATATATTATATATATATATATCTATATTATATATATATATATTATATGTATATATATATATTTTATATATATTTTTTCATATATTTAATCATATAAAAATAAAAATTAAATTTAATGTAATATATATATTCTTATATATATATATAAATATATATATATATATATATATATATATTGTAATATACAGTATTCTATGTATATTATAATGAATAATATTTATGAATATATATATATATATAATTTATATATATATGTATATATATCATGAATTGTAAATATATATATAAAATATCTATATCTCTATATATATATATAACATATATATATCATTTACCTCTACCTCACTGTCTACTCAATACTACCTCACCCACATAACCATATATATATACTATTAATATCACCCCCCTCAGAACCTCCTCGCCGTTTGTATATAAATATGTATATATACCACTTATGTAATAAAAATAAACCTGTAGTAATGATGAAGTATAAGACCGCTAGAGATATGTAAAGCCAAGAGATTATGATTCAATACATATGTTAATATAATATGTATTTTATATACATATGATATAATATATTATATATAAGAATTTTAGTTATATTTTTAAGTATTGTACGCGCTATGCTATAAGGCGTGTACATTCGATACATATTTTTACACGATAATATCTATATATACTATATATATATATATATATATATATATATACTATATATATATATATATTTATGGAATGTGCATTTACATATAATATTATATATATTGCACATATATATATATATATAAATATATATATGATTATATATATTTATATATTTATATATATTAAGATAGCTCGTAATATATATATATAATACTTTATTTGATTGTTATATATCTATAATATAATTATATTATTATTTATATTATGTGTGTGTCGTGTCTGTGGTGACGCACGTGGGTGGGCGGTGTGTGTAGTTTATTGTAGTTTGTGTGTGTGTGTGTATGTGTGTGTGTGTGTGTGTGTCTGTGTAATCATGATATTATATATTATATATATATATAGATATTATATTTACGTATCATCTCTAATGATTGACTGCTCATTTGTTCTTTGTGTGCTCAGCGAAGTCTATATTCTAATCGTACCTTCAGGCTCACTACTGCTAGCGTTAATTCCGGTAGATTCTTGATTGATGTAGCTCGAATATTCTCTGAATCCGGACGCATGCTGTTAATGCGCCTGTCCTCACGCTCTATAGAGAGACACCACGACAATCTGATCCGTAGTCTATAATAGAGATAATACTGTGTCTGAGTAGAATATATATATATATATAATCATAATATAAATATATATATATTATTATTTATATATTATTATATATATATTATCAATATACATACCACACACACACACACACACACACACACACACACACACACACTTATATTTTAAATATATATAGAGATATATAATATATATATATATATTTATATATATATATTTATGTATATATTTGTGTGGATTTATATATACTATAGGTTTATCTATATATATATATTATATATATATATATTTTTATAATTATTTTATAATGTATAATATATATTATATATATATATATAATATATATTATATATATATATATATGTATGTATATGTATGTATATACATCTATATTTATTTATATATATATATATACATATATATATATGTATGTATATATACATACCCACATATATAAAGCACCTTAAATTCACCTAAAGTACGAGTGGCAAACGGTCAACAACCTCCCCCCCCTCCCCTCTTTCCTGACAAAGAGAATTAAAACGCGCTATCGGTAAGGTCGAGTCTCGAACATCGAACACAGCAAGGCAACATTGACTGATTGCAGAAGGAGCAGCACCCTTGAGGTACAGCTCCGTCGTCTTGGTCGATTTTGTCTCATACAAGGGTGGTGTTGCCGTTCACTTGTGTGGTGGTGGTGGTGGCGGAGGCGGCGCCGTTGGTGATGTTGTTGATGATGCACTGGCGGTACAGCACCATCGAAGGGTTGGATTTCTGGGTGATGAAGGACCGTTTCCCTTCGCCACGCCGGCTTTCCAGGGGTATCTGTGGGTGGGGGAGAGGGTTGGGGGAGGTAAGTTTATTTGTTTTTCTTTTTTTCTTTTTTTAATCGTATTCATGTTTAGATTTTTTTTTCTAATTTCTCAAAGTCAAATTCAAATCCTTTTTTTTTTTTTTTTTTTTTTTTTTTTTTTTTTTTTTTTTTTTTTTTTTTTTTTTTTTTTTTTTTTTTTTTTTTTTTTGTCAGATTCAGATTCAAACTTTTTTTTTCAATTTTGTTACATTTGTTATGCTTGCGAGGGACCATGGGTAAAATTTGAAAGTGAGGGGAGGGGGGGAGCATGAAAATACACATTCGCTTTATATAAAAGTATGAAATGTGTAAATATTGTCCAACAAACTAAAAGGTAAAAATATATAATTTCGCCTTGGATATAGAAAATGTTGAATTTGCATTGACGTGATACAAAAACTGAAGTGATTCACATGTACAATATCTAACACTAAAGTTATTTTGGCAAATATTTTCCAAACTGCTTATCCAGCATGCAATTTAACGCAAACTTCAAAAACATATAAAAGTACAGATAAATATTAAATGATGTATGTCCATATGTGTGCGTTTGTTTGTGTCTACACTTAGCATATATTCACAAAGTCATCACCTGAAGTCATCACGAGCCAAAATACTTATCCTGGCTAGTGTTAAAGGTTCAGACCCCAGATCCCTTGAAGTCAGATGCGCTAACGTTGTATGGATAAGGCTATCAATTCAAATCATATACATATAATAAATTTTTATATTATATATATTTTTTTATATTTTTATATTTTTTTATTTATTTTTATATATTTATATATAAAGTATATATTTTTATTTATTATATATATATATATCTATATATATATATTTATATAATATACTGTGTATATATAAATATATTATATATAATAACATAGATATATTTATATATATATATTTATAATGTGGTGTGTGTGTGTGTGTGTGTGTGTGTGTGGTGTGTGTGTATTTGGGTATATTTGTTGTTTTTATATATATATATATTTATTATATATATATATATAGATATAATATATTATATATATATATATATAATATATATATATTTGATAATATAATTTACATGTATATATATAATATTTATATTTAATTTATATATATATTTATATATATTTTATTATTTGATATATATATATATTTATTATGTTAATTTATATATATATATAATATACATGTATATATCTTATATATATATATCATCTATATATTATAATATATTTATATATTATATGTATATATTATTATATTATTTGTTTATTATCTATATATTATTTATATATATATATATATATTATATATTTTTTATGTTAGATATATAAATAATACATGCATGATACATGATGGTCACACGGTATTTCAAATCCTTGGTGAACAAGAAGATTTATTAATATATAGGAGGATTTTCTTGAAGATCTCATGACACTCATCCACGTCATGCACACTCATCCACAGGAATTCGCGACCATCTTTCTAGTAAGTTTGCATGTAAGATAATACTATTATATTAGTGGCTAACCACTTAATTGTTCAAAACATTCTACTTTTTTCATTATTCCACGTACTCTTTAGCCACTTCAACAGAGTGTTACGTGTTGAACTGAGAAAAAAAAAGGATTGTTAAGTGGTCGCGAGTACCTGTGGCTTAGTGTATAAAGCCTGGTGCTCATTAAATCAATTTCATTTACGCTGTTAACAACAGTTGAAGGGTTTCATTAACTAGTTGAAACATTATCCTATCCCCGGAGTGTAAACATCAATGTTTGAATTTTACTTTAAAATATCCCGTATCGGACTTTGTCGGAAATGTCATTGGAAATATAGGTGATTGAGACTACATTATCATTTTAATAATTGTGCACTCGTTGAAACACAAGTGCCCCGTATTTTTTTTTTTTCTTTTTTTTTCATATACTTCAGGTTTCTGACAATCTGATTATATCAACCAATAACTCATATCCCCAATTCCATCAATTAATTAAAAGAAAGATGAGTCTGAGTTCACCATAAACCACACATAAATAAGTCGCACTAAAAAAAAAAAAAAAAAAAAAAAAAAAAAAGCCAATTCTAACAACCCAATCATAATCAGAGATACATCCCGCCCCCCCCCCCCCCATGCCTCTTGAAGTGCCCAACCTAGCACACGAACTCCCATGGGGGAACCACTGCCATGAATATTTTACCTGCACCATGATAGACTTGCGCCGTGGCTCCCCAGACCCGGAGGAGCTGGAGTAAAGAGAGAACTCCGAGGTGGCCTTTGACTCGGTGGAACACAGGTTCTGCTGGGCCTTCGAAGAGGTGAAACTCTTGCAGTGGGTGTCGAGGCGCAGTGGAGAACAGCAAGCGCGCGACACGAGGATGGCCTGAAAGAAGGGGGGGCGGATTGTAGTGTCTGCCCTTTTTTTTTTTTTTTTTTTTTTTTCCTTTTTTTTTTTCTTTTTTTTTTTTTTTTTTTTTTTTTGGCCGATTGTGGTCTTTTCCAGGAGTTGTAGAGATTATGGCGATGCTTAAAGGGAATATTGTATCAAGGATAAATTGCTAATATTCGCAAGGGTTACGCTCCTAAAGTTCTAGGAATGTTTGAAAGATAAGAAAAATGAAAATGCTGTTATAGCTGTCGCATCATTTTCTAAAACTTTTGACGTTTTTAAATCATAAGAATAACCTTTTCTCTTAAAAAAAAAAAAAGTTACGTACGTATTTATCTGCAGTGTTTCATAATCAGTGTTTAAACTAATGTATTCAAAGAACAGAATACAATACCCGTATTTATGAAATGTAAAAACTACAGTAGGATTAGGATTTTACGTCGCATACTCATCTAACTGTACATGTTTGGAAAAGAAATAAAAGTGAATAAATGTGGTAAGTAATTCCACGAAAGCCAATGCCGCAAATGTTAAGGACCGACACATACATATAAGTTGGGGGGGTTGTGTGTGATGTGGTGGGGTGTGGTGTGTGTGTGAGTTGTGTTGTGTGTGTGAGTGCGGTGTGTGGGTGTGTGTGCCGTGTGGGTGTGTGAGTGTGTATGTGTGTGTGACTGTGTGTCTGTTAGTCTGTATGTGTTTGTGTGTGTGTGCTGTGTGTGTGTGTGAGTGTGTGTGTGTGTGTGAGCGTGTGTGTGTGTGTGGTGTTTGTGTGTGTGTGTGTGTGTTGTGTTGTGTGTCTGTCAGTGTGTGATGTGTGTGTGTAGTGTCTGTTGTGTGTGTGTGTGTGTGTGTGTGTCTGTCTGTGTGTGTTAGTGTGTGTGTGTGTTTGTCTGTGTGGGGTGTGTTGTAGTGTGTGTGTGTGTGTGTGTGTGTGTGTTGTGTGTGGGTCTGGGTTGTGTGTGTGTGTTGTGTGTGTGTGGGTTTGTTGGTTGTGTGGCTGTGTGAGTGTGTGTGTGGGGTGTGTGTGTGTGTGTGTATGTGTGTCTGTGTGTGTATGTGTGTGTTGAGTATGTGATCTGTGTGTGTGTATGTGTGTGTGTGTGTTGTGTCTGTGTGTTGTCTGTGAGTGTGTGTATGTGTGTGTAAGTGTTTATGTGTGCGTGTGTATGTTTGAGTGAGTGTGTGAGTGTGTGTGAGTTTTATATATATTTTTATATATATATATATATATATATAATATATCTATATATATATATATATTATATATTGTGTGTGTGTGTGTGTGTTTGTGTGTGTGTGTGTGTCTGTGTATGTATTATAATTTATGTATATATACACATATGTATAATTAAATATATTATATATATATATATTATATATATATCTATATATATATGTATATCATTCATATATATATATCTATATATATATAATATATATATAAATATAATATAAGTATATATATATATCTATATAATATAATATACATATGCATGTATTACACACCACACACACACAGCACACATATATATATATGTATATATATATATATATATATATATATATATATATTCTATATATTATATATTTATAAGTCTGTATGATCTGTATATATATATATATACTATCTAATATATATATATATAAATTATATATTTGTATAGATTAGACATATATATATCATATATTAATATATATATATATATATATATATATATACATATCTATGCATATATATATATGTATTATATATATATATATTTAAATATATATACCTATATATACCATATATATGTTATGGTGTGTGTGTGGGGGGTGTTATGTCTGTGGGTGTGTGTGTGTGTGTGTGTGTGTGGCTGCATGTGTCTGTGTGGGTGTAAGGGTATGTGTGTGTGGCTGCATGGGTGTGTGTGTGTATGGCTGTGTGTAGCTGTGTGTGAGTGTGGTTGTGTGTGTCTGGTTGTGTGTGTGTGTGTGTGTGTGTGTGTGTGTGGCATGTGTGTGTGGTGGTCTGTGTGTGTGTGGGGGGGTGTTTGTACGTTTGTGTGTGTGTGTAGGTGGGGTCTGGGTGTGCTGTGGGTGTGTGGTTGGTTGGGTGGGTGTATGGGAGTGTGTGTGTGTTGTGTGTGTAGGTGTGTGTGTGGAGGTGAGTTGGTGTAGTGTTGGGTGTGTTTGTGTGTGTGGTGGGGGGCTGTGGGTGTTGTGTGTAATTTTTTTTTAGTTTGTTATTATTTATATATATATTCGTTATATATTGTTATTGATTTTTTTTTAATATATGTGAGTGTTGTGTGGGTGTTGTGGGTGTGTTGTGTGGGGGTGTATGGTTTATTCATATATGTATATTTACACATATGTTTGGATTTTCTTGTTTTAGTTTTTGTTTTTTTAATATATATTTATTGATATTTATTTTGGGTTAGAATTGAATATTGTGAGTTATAGATATTCTTTTTTGATATAGATTTATATATATCTGTTTTTTTTTCTTTATTATTTATATTTTGTCATAAGCATGTATATATAATTACACACAAAACACACACACTATATTTATTTAGATTTTCGATATTTTAGATATATTTTATTTTTTTTTTGATTGATAGTGTTTTTTTATGTTTGTTTGTATAGTTTATATTTATTTATTATTTCTTCTATATATATATTTTTTGATATGTATTTATTTTTACTTATATTTTTATTTTATATATTGATATATTATTTATATTTATTTATAAATTTATTTGCATTTTTATTTAGTATTATATATTTATATATTATATATATAATATAGTTATATGTTTTTTATATATGTGTGTGTGTGTGTGAGTGTGTGTGTGTGTGTGTGTGAGTGGTGGGTTGTGTGGGTGTGTGTGGTGTGTGTGTGTGATGTGTGTGTATATATATATTCATATATATATATATATATATTATATATATTATATATATTATCTTATATATAAACCTTATATATACATATACATAAGTACATATACAGAGAGACAGATTAATAGGTACATATTTTAATAGATAGATATGCCGGCTGTACTAATTCCTTTTAACTCTGAAATTTCCCCATGGACTCACCCAAACAATATAAATTTCATCCTGTTAACACTAAAGGCGTTTTAAGCTGGGAATGCGTTTGCAAAAACTCTAAAGAATTTCTCTCACCATCTAAAGCTCGCTTGCTTGCCGTCACCATGGCAACAGCATCGTCACCACACTTTATTTTAGAAAGTGTAAACAAAGGATTTGAGTGCAGGTATCGGCTTAAAACATAGCTTGATATTTTAGGACTGAAATAGATGCTTCTAGTTATCTGTGTTATCATTACCTATTATAATAATCTTACTGATTTAAAAATGTTAGTATTATCCCAACATGAAAAATGTAGCTCGTTTTTCAACTCTGAACACGGCAAAATTCCTTCTCTTTGATAGTCACATAATTGTTGCAGATATCATTGTTGCATGATTCCTCACATTTCTATTGAAATACTTAAACATAAATAGACTGAATGAAATATTAATGCAAAAATAAGGCAAAAAAAATTGTCAACTGCCTATGACAAGACAGCTAGACTATCTTTGATACTTTATCTAGTTTATTGATTGCAAGGTATTTCAATATAAATAAATGTAAAGAGTTGCGTATCAATACCAATCTAACAATCATCTAGTTACTAAGGAGATATAATTTTGAAATGTACAAGAAACGATTATTGTACTATACACGCGAATCTACATAATTTAAATATCATTTGAAGGTAGACTAAATATTATTTTGGGGAAAATTCTTTCTTTTGTTATATGTCACGCATTATAAACATTCATACTGCTAGTGATTCTTGAATAAATTTATATATAAGATGTTAGTTTTAATTTATATTGTTGATGTCAGTCACTGAGAGATTCCGGAGCTCTTAAAGACTGAAATTATTTTCTTGATGATTCTTGGTGTGTGTGTGTTATCTTTGTACCTTTTTTATACGGAAAGGGGAATGCCAGCCGATAGCTTAGGTAATTGTGTCCAACACTGCTTTGTGTCTGGTAGGGGAAAATCTTACAATTTTGTAAAAAAAAAGAAAAAAAAAAAAGGCTATAACGATTCAAAACTTATATAATATATTGGATATATCTTACTATATATTTATTTTGATATACATTCAGGACCTATCTAGCTTTTGTAAGAGACTAATTGCTTAAAGAAAATTA
>NW_028234414.1:38796763-38801763 GCF_977035675.1 Penaeus japonicus
GTTCTCAAGTTCAAGTTCTCGTTCTCTCTCACTTTCTATCCCCTTCTTTCCCTCTGCCTGCCTCTCTTTCTTTGTCTCTCTCTCTCTCTCTCTCACCTCTCTCTCTCTCTCTCTCTCTCTCTCTCTCTCACCTCTCTCTCTCTCTCTCTCTCTCTCTCTCTCTCTCTCTCTCTCTCTCTCTCTCTCTCTCCTCTTTTTCTCTCTCCTCTCTCTTCTCTCTCTCTCTCTCTCTTCTCTCATCTCCCCTCTTCCTCTCCCTTCTCTCCTTCTCCCTCCCTCGCTCCCTCTCTCTCTCTCTCTCTCTCTCTCTCTCTTTCTCCGGTTACCTTCAGGCGGGCAAAGATGACGTAAAGAGGGAGCCAGGAAAGTGCAAAGAGGATGACAACAACCAAGAGCATCTTGATGACCTTAATCTTGCACCGCTGCATCATCATGGCCACGCCCACGTCCTGCCTCTCCCCGGGCAGCTTCCGACGCCACACCTTGGGACACGAGGAGAAACCAGACCCCGTTAGTTGGAAATTTCAAGAATATTTCAAATATTGTTCTGATTACGGTTCGTATTTTGATACGGAGTTGCGGAATGTGTCGTGTCGCATAATCAAACAGTTTTTTTTGTGTGTGTGCTTTTATTGGTCTATGTAATTATGGGTTTTATTATGAAATGCTAGCAGGTTGGCTTAACAAATGTGTCCGGATGGACAGTAATTACATGTATATTACATTTCTGAGTCCAGTTCTGGAGGCTGGGCTTAAAGTACATGTGACAGGCGACACGAGCACCATGGAGTGTTCCTGAAATCTTGTGAAATACCTCCACTATCTCGGTCTAATTCTACATAACGTTTCTATCCTATATGTGCATATATTTTTTTTCCATTGAAATATATAAAGGTACTTACCTTCATCCAAATGAGGATGTAGCAGATGGAAATAACAGTGAGAGGAAGCAGGTAGCACATGACGAGGTTGGCCAGAACGAAGTACAAACCTTCACTCTGTTTGTCCGGCCAATTTTCTGTGCATACCTGAAGGAGAAATGGAATCGTAAATCAGAAATGCATATCTTAAGTTCTCATATGAAAATATACATGGATATCTCTCTCTCTCTACCTACCTATCTATCTATCTATCTCTTATTCTCTCTCTCTTTCTTTCTCTCACTTGCTTGTTCTCTCTATCTATCTATCTATCTCTCTCCCTCTCTCACTTGCTTGTTCTCTATCTCTCTTTCCCTCTCCCTCCCTCTATCTCTCTCTCTCTCTCTCTCTCTCTCTCTCTCTCTCTCTCTCTCTCTCTCTCTCTCTCTCTCTCTCTCTCTCTCTCTCTCCCTCTCTCTCTCTCTCTCTAGCTGCATTTTATTTCATCTACCCGATATCCCCTCTTCCTTGCCACTTTCCTCTATGAATTTTATTGAAGAGTCTCTCCAACTTTTGTTTGTCATTGGATAGAATGTTTTATCATCTGGAATCTGTCGACTCATCTTACTAAAAGCTTAGGTTGGTTTATTCTTGGCTTTATCATTAGTATAAGGATATAATTATTGTTGATAATGATGGTAGCGTTAATTATGATTATTATTAATTATCATTAATTATCATAAGTATAATGGTGTACACACACACATTATATATATGTATATATATATATATATATATATATATATATATATATATATGTCTGTATATATATACATATATATACACATATGAATATATAGATAGATAGATATAGATAGATAGACAGATAGATAGATATACCATCATCATCACCATCATCGTCAGCCAGTATCATTCCACTGCAGGACGTAGGCTTCTCTCAGTATTTTCCAGCCATTCCGGTCTTGTGTCCTCTGTTTCCAGTTTCCTCCTGCGAAATTCGCTATTTCATCCCGCCATCTTGTCATTGGTCTTGCCCTTGGTCTCTTTGTATCGTGTATTTTCCATTCTGTTGTTTTCTTTGTCCACCTGTTGTTCTGTCTCTGATATATATGTCCAGCACACTGCCACTTTTTCTTCTTAATGTTCTTGAGTATATCCTCTACGTTTGTTTGTTGCCTGATCCATGTGGCTTTTTTTTACTCTTAAGTTAACTCCTAGCATAAGCCTTTCCATTCCTCTTTGAACACTTACTAATTTCCTCTCGAGTGCTTTGGTCGTAGTCCATATTTCTGACCCATATGTCATGACGGGAAGGACACATTGATCAAAAACCTTTCTCTTTAGACATAGTGGCAGACGACCTCGTAATATATTACTATGTGTACCGAAGGCATTCCAACCTAGCCTGATTTGCCTTTTTATCTCGGCTTCGCAGAATGTACTCGTCTGGATTAGTTGCCCTAGGTATACACACTTGTTTAGTGCTTCTAGTACCTCGCCCTGTATTTGTATTTGCTCAACTGGGGTTCGACTGTTGAACATGACTTTAGTCTTTTTCATGTTCATTTTAAGGCCAATCTTCAGACTTTCCTTATTCAAATCGCTTAGTAATTGTTGTAGTTCATCTGCTGACTCGCCGAAAAGAACAATGTCATCTGCAAATCTTAAATTGCTTAGGTGCTCATTTCCTATTTTAATCCCTTTCTCCTTCCAATCCAACTTCTTGAATACTTCCTCCAAGCCCTGCCTAAAACCCTTTTTTATTGGTATTTTATTAGTTTCTGTGTGCATTTTGATGGTCGCAGTATATCTTCTAATAATCTGCAATGCATTTCCTCTACTCCTTGTTTACGAATTGCATCTAGTACTGCAGATATCTGTATCGAATCGAATGCCTTTTCATAATCTACGAATAGCATAGACAGGGGCTTCCTATATTCGTTTGTTTTCTCTTTTACTTGGGTTAGTGTGTGGATATGGTCTGTAGGTGAGAATCCGCTGCGGAACCCTGCCTGTTCCCTGGGTTGTTTTGAATCTAATGTATCGGTGATGCGGGCTGTGATGATTTTTGTGAACAGTTTATAGATTACTGAAAGGAGGCTTATAGGTCGGTAATTCTTTAAGTCTTTTGTGTATCAAAATTATTATTGCGTTTTTCTAGGATTTTGGAGTTTTACCGACGCTTAGACATTTGTTAAAAAAAATTGGCCAGTTTTATTGCCGTAATCTCTCCTGCATCTTAAATAAATCTACACTAATGCCATCTTTTCCTGGTGTTTTTCCACTTTTCATGCCTTTTAGTGCCCTTTTTACTTTCTCTACCATAATGTTTGGAACGTCTCCAATTGTTGTGTTTGTCTTCATACGTTGTTAATCGTTTGAGTAGTATAGGTCGCGATAGAAGTCTTCTATTACTTTGATAATTTCATTTTTATTGTATGTCACCTCTCCATTGGCTTTCTTTACTGCATACATGTGTTTTTTCCCTATTCCGAGCCTCCTCTTTGTTGCCTTAAGGCTGGTTCCGGAAAGCAGAGCTACATTTATTTTTTGTATGTTAAATTTGCGTACATCCTCTTTCTTCTTCTTGTTTATCATCTTAGTCAGCTCTGTTGATTCTATCTTGTCTCTGATTGATGTTATTTCCATGTCCCTACGCTGTTTCATAAGCTCTTTTGTCTCTACCGAAAGCTTACTGAACTTTTTTTTTCGTCTTTACCCCCTATATATATATATATATATATATATATATATATATATATATATATATATATGTATATATATATATATAATATATATATATATATATATATATTATATATATAATACATACACACAGACACACCACACACACACCACCACACACACACACACACACACACATACACAGATACCACCACACGCACACACAAACATAATTATATGCATAAGTATAATGTATACATACATAATATATATATATATATATATATATATATATATATATATTATATATATATACATATATGTGTGTGTGTGTGTAAACATATATACACATACATACATACATACATATATATATATATATATATATATATATATATATATATATATATATATATATATATATATATATAGATATATATACGCACATACACACATACACACCTCTTTGTGTATGTGTGTTTCTATGCTTGTGTGTGTGTGTAATATGCTTCAGTTTAAGACCTTTAGGTTTCGCTTTAATATCCTCTTTAACAAAACACCTTTGTCTGCCCTCAACCATCCCACCTCTGGAACGTAACATCACAAGATTTTTTACAAATCTTTGCCACAATTATCGTTTGAAGTGATTCATTCTCTATCTTTAACTCTGCAGTTTCCTTTCTTTCCTTTTGCAATCATTTTCCTTTTTTTTTTTTTTTTTTTTTTTTTTTTTTTTTTTTTTTTTTTTTTTTTTTTGATGACTCCTCTTCAGATCAAAGGTAGAGTACATTTTTAACGAAGCGTTCAGCACAAAGAGGAGAAGAATCCCCGTATGAAAACAAAGAAGAAAATGTTTATTGGTTTACTCTCTCTCTGCCTCCGAACTTCTCAGGTGTCCTCGTTTCTCGTTATGTTGACCGAGGTAGGTAATTGGATAGAGAGGAAGAGAGAGAGAGAGAGAGAAAGAGCGAGGGTTGAGAGAGAGAGGGGGGGAGTGGAGGGGGAGGGAGGGAGGGAGGGAAGGAGAGAGAGAGAGAGGGGGAGGGGGGGAGGGAGGGAGGGAGAGAAAGAGAGAGAGAGAGTGGAGGGGGGAGGGTGAGGAGGGAGAGAGGGAGAGAAAGAGAGAGAGAAAGAGTGAGGGTGGCGAGAGAGAGGGGGGGAGAGAAAGAGAGAGAGAGAGAGGAGAGGGTGAGGAGGGAGAGAGGGAGAGATAGAGAGAGAGAGAGAGATAGTGAGAGAGAAAGAGAGAGAGATAGAATATTAATGATAAATATGAAAATCACCAAGGAGGGAAGAGGGGAGAGAAAGGGGCTTTGAGGTGGGATGGTGGGGGGGGGGGTTAATTGAGGGACAAAGAGGGAAGGGGTGGACGATCGGTCAAAGATATGAGGGGCTGAAGAGGGGAAAGTTTCTGAGATGGCGAAACAAGAGGAG
>NW_028234414.1:38861763-38864263 GCF_977035675.1 Penaeus japonicus
AAAGAGAGACAGAGAGATAGAGACAAGGATGAATTGATAGATAGACAAATAGATAGATAGGTTGGAAACGAAAAATAGTAGGAAATAGGTACAGAAAATGAAAATGATAATGATAATGATATCTACAGTAATGATGATAACAATGATTATGTAATAACGATAAGATATATGATAATTATAATCACAAGGATAATGACAACAATAATCATATTAATAATGGTAACAGCAATAACGATAAGAATAACAAAACAAAAAAAACTATATATATATATATAACAAAATTTAAACAAGAAAAAATACGATTTAGTCCTAGCCATGCAACTCTATTCAACCAAGTGGAGTTGCATCAGGTGCCAGACCCCGGAACAAAAAACAAAAAAAAAATACTAACAACATAAGGTCGAGAAGTGGCTCCATTCAGCCGAGATAAGCGACCATCCACGTTGCGGCCAAGTCAAGAGGGAGTTAAGTTCTTTCAAAAATGGTCTAAAACATGACACGAGGCATCTGCTTCGAGAGGGGGGTAGGGGGGGGTGTGGGAATGGGGGTGTGTGGGAATGGGGGGGTAGGTGGGCTGGGCGAGTCTTACAAAGTTATGGAATTTGAAGTCTTGAAGTGAACTTGCGTGCAGGGGGGTAGGGGGATGGGGTAAAGGGGGGAGGGGGGAGGGGATTATGGTGGAGAAAATGGGGGGGGCAGGAGGATAATGAGCTGTGCTGTTGATAGTGATGACTCTAGTGGTATTATAAACAGAAATTATGCTCGAAAAAAATTGCAACAAAACAAAAGATAATCGAGATAATATCGAGATAATTCTATAAAGTCGAAACGATGGAATCAGATACATGCAAAAGCAAAAATAATACGATATAATCGAAACAAAAGAACTTGATTAAAAAAATAAATAAACTAAAACCAAAGATTATCATGGCGAATAATCTATATTTTCCTCCCACTTTCATTCACGTCACTCCAGACAACAAATTCATCAAATGCTTTATCGTCATTATCGACATTCTATTCATAAGGTTCATATTAGGCTCATTAAATCTGTAAGAAATTAATAATCTAAACTGAGAGAAGAGAAATACAAAAATATTATATATATATATATATGTATGTATATATATATATATATATATATATATATATATATATATATATTATATATATATGTATATATAATATATATATATATATATATATATATATTATATATATATATATATATATATATGATGGATGATATCTATAGACAGTGGAGATAGAAAGAAGAGAGAGAAACCGGTGAAGGATAACATAGAACGTTGAAAGAATGTGAAAAACTGGACAAGATGGAGAATGAAAAGTGAAAGAAAAAAAAAAGAGAAGAAAAATCCTAAAAGCCCTACAGCGGGAACAATAAATCTTGTTTTTCAACAGAGAAGATAAAAAGAATCATCTATGATGGACAACAGTGAGACAAAGGAGAGAAAATAAAATATATAACATAAGTTGTAAATAACACGGGCAGGATTAAGATTAGATGAAAGAATATATAAATCGGGTAATAAGAAATGGAGAAAAATACGAGACAAAAAGACAAAAACGAAGAAAAGAGATTATAGAATAACATACGATGAATAACAGAAGAAGAAAGAGTGAACAAAATAGCAGACGAAACATATAAAATTAATAACACAGAATAAGAGAGAAAAATAAAGATAATGCTAATAAAAAAATGAAGAAATGAAAAAGAATAACGTATAATAAATAACACACAAATAAAACGTTCGAACTAACTCGAACCCTAAGCAAGGAATCTATTTCAAGACGTGTCAGAAACGTGTTTTGGAAGGTGGTTGTAATGGCATTCCTTTTCTCTCCTTACAAATCTGCATTTATTTGGTTCGCTGTTTTCCAACCGTGATTTTGAGAGAAGTTACTGTTTGGCTTCGCTCTCTCTTTTCAATATCAACGTTTATATGCCTCATAACTTTTAAATAAGAATTCACAGAAAGGCTTTCAAATGCGCTCACAAATTATGCGATTTCAATTGAAATACATTTGTGATTATGTAAAGAAAACGTTTCTTGGAATTCAAACAATTCATTTAAAATATGAAAGCAACAGTTTCATAAACATGAAAATTGGAGGAATTTGAAGCGAAAAAAAAAATCGGTAAATAACACAAGGAAGTGAGAGAGAGCAGGAGAAGGAGAGAGCCTGTGTGTGTCTATGAGAGATAGAAAGAGAAAGAGAGAGAGAGAGAGAGAAAGAGAGGAGGGGAGAGAGAGAGAGAGAGAGAGAGAGAGAGAGAGAGAGAGAGAGAGAGAGAGAGAGAGAGAGAGAGAGAGAGAGAGAGAGAGAGAGAGAGAGAGAGAAAGAGAGGAGGGGAGAGAGAAGGGTCACCATAGTCTCAAGCAGTGTGTTTTTTCCCCAAACTCTTTCGAGAGCTTTTTAAATATTTACTCTATTGTTTTAGATCTTTTGTTTGTGTCCCAAATACTTTTCCATATGG
>NW_028234414.1:38876763-38886763 GCF_977035675.1 Penaeus japonicus
AGAGAGGGAGGAAATGAGGCGAGGTAGGAAAGATAGACAGATGAATAATTACAGGAAGAGAGAGAGAAAGAGAGAGAGAGAGAGAGAGAAACAGAGATGATGGGATTCAAAGACAAAGAGAAATCCTATAATCAAGAGAGTGAAAGAAGGAGAGAGAGAGAGTAAAAAAAAAGAAAGAAAAAAAAGGATACGACAACCATGAAAAAAAAAAAGAAAAAAAAGAAGAATACAACAACCATGGGAAAAAGAAGAAGAAAAAATAATAATAAAACAGACACAAAAGCAACCAAATGAAACCAGCCAGCTCACCACCGAACGGCAACCGGAAACTCTTCTAAAAAAGGAAAGAGAACGAGACAAATGAACGACGTAGAACAAGGAATGGCAATAATGAGAGAGGGAAGAAAGATGGCGAGAGACGAGGGGGACAAGAGGAGAACTAACGGCAGGTGTGACAAGGACGAAGATTAATCTCTTTCGTCGGAAAACTCGACTCTACCTGCGTCTCGAGATGGTTACTGATGAGGTTGTTTGTCTGTCTGTCGAGCTGTCTTTGTGAGCTGTCTTTGTGGTTGTCTGTCTGTCGAGCTGTCTTTGTGGTTGTCTGTTTGTCGAGCTGTCTTTATGGTTGTCTGTCTGTCGAGCTGTCTTTGTGGTTGTCTTTGTGGTTGTCTGTTTGTCTAACTGTCTTTGTGGTTGCCTGCTTGTCGAGCTGTCTTTATGGTTGTCTGTCTGTCGAGCTGTCTTTGTGGTTGTCTTTGTGGTTGTCTGTTTGTCTAACTGTCTTTGTGGTTGCCTGCTTGTCGAGCTGTCTTTATGGTTGTCTGTTTGTTTAACTGTCTTTGTGGTTGTCTGTCTGTCAAGCTGTCTTTGTGGTTGTTTCTTTGTCGAGTTGACTTTATGGTTGTCTGTTTGTCGAGCTGTCTTTGTGGTTGTCTCTTATTTGGTTACTTGCCTGTGCCTTTTTGCGCCTGTCTGGTTGTCTATTTGTCCGATTTATTAATCCAGCTGCTTTTCTGTTTCCTATATTCTTATTTGGTTGATTGTCTGTATCCTTCATATATTTGGTTGTTTTTTGGTTGCCTGCTTGCTCTTCTTTGCCTATCTGGTCATCTCTCTCTTACTCAGCATTAACTAATTTGTTGCTTTATGATGAACCCTCTCTGCTAATCACGTCTGCTGTTGAGTGTGCATTTCAGCTGCTAATTACAAATCTGTCTCTGGCATTATATTTACTGTCATGTAAGCGACGATTGAATTCAAAATTTCAGTTCAAAATTGTGCAAGTACGTCTGTTACTTATACTTATGATAGTTATAGAGATAATGATAATAGTAATGATTATGATACTGATGATAATCATGAGGATAATAATGATAATTATAACAGTAATGATAATAATGATTATGATGATGGTTATAATAACATTGATGATGATAATAAAAAATGATAACTATGATAATAGTAATGATGACGATAATGATAGTAATAATGATAATAGTAATGATAACATTTATAAACATAATAATAACGATAATGATGATAACTAAAATAATATCAATATAGTAAGGCCCTGATATTACTTATCATGTGACCTAGGGCACTGATTATACTTTCCTATATTAATTCAGTATTATAAAGCAAGCAATTCAATCTGACATGAGTCATCCTACCCTCCTGTACCCTCTATCGCCCCTTAAGTGCACCTGGTTCAGGGCTACAGCTGTGTTTGTTAGCCAGAAACCCCCAGGCAGAGAAAGTGTCCCAAAGTGCCACCGGTGACACGGATCATAAAAGCAAGGACAGACAGAGGGACAGCCTCAGAAGGAACGCAGACAGAGAAGGAGAACAGAAGTGAACAGAGCAGAGCAGCAGAGCACACAGCTTTCTGGCCGGGTGCTCAATTCAGCTTACGATATCGTCAACCCGCGAGGCAAGGGTATTTATCGGGCCACTGATAAGGAGCATGACAAGAGAACGTCTTATGTCTTTCTTCACCGGATTACAATGATGATGATCATATTGATAATAATGATAATGCTGATAATAATAATCATAATGATAATGATGATAATGACGATGATAATGATAATAATGATGACAATTTTAATAATAATGATAATAATGATAATAATAATAATAATAATAATATTGATGGCAATAATGATAATAATGAAAATAATAATAATGGTAATAATAATAATAATGATAGTAATAATAGCGATAATAATAATAATAATGATAATGATAATAATGATAATAATAATAATGATGAAAGTGGTAATGATATAAATAATGATGATAATGATAATGAGGGTAGTCATTATTATCAACAGTAATGCCAATAGTGATTATCATAATAATGATAAGAATATTGATGATAATGATAATAATAGTTATGATAATGGCAATGATAATATTATTAATAGCAATGATGATTATGAAAGATGGAAAAGAAGGAAGCAGAGGAGAAGAAGGAAAAGAAGGAGAGGAGAGAGAGAAATAAAAGCGATAATAGATTGATAATGATTACAACAATGATAATGATGATGATGAAGATGATATTTACGATGATTATAACTGAGGCAATGGTAAGAATTTTAATTCTAATGATAATAGTAATAATGATGATTATAACACTAAAAATAATAATTTTAATAATGATAATGATATTAGTAATGATAATAGCAGTTTTGATAAGGATAAGGATAATGATAAAGATGACAATAGTAATATTAGTGATAGTAATGACAATGATAATAATAATGATAATGATGATAGTAATAATCACAACAATAATGACAGTATGAAGGATGATAATGATAATAATAATAATGATAATAGTTATTATCATTATCACTATTATGATCATTATAGTAGTAATAATAATTATGTTAATGGTAATCATAGAAATATAAACAAGAATGGTAATAACAATAATAGTAATGATAATGGTAAATATAACGATGATTAGGATAATATGGATCATAATAATAATATTAATAGTAACGATAATGATAATGATATTAATGATAATGGTAATAAAATAATCTATTATGACAGATAATCTATATAAAAAAAAATCAATAAAATAAAAACAATGAAATACTTTCAATCGTCGCAATTGCACTTAACATTCTTAAAATTGCCCCCCCCCCGTCCTCCCCCGTCCTCCCCCCTCCAACCACCCCAAGACGTCTTGAGCTTCAATCTTCACATTGCAAAGTTAATGGCCCGTGTTGCGTGGGTTGCAAGGGACTGGCACATACTACACGGCTCGCGCTACTGTCCTTCTGTTGCTCGTAAAGCCGGAGTTCCAGTTGCAAGGTATGTTTTATGTGCGTGTGTGGGTGGGCGTGGGCGTGGGTGTGAGTGTAGGTGCGTTTATGTAGGCGGATGTGGGTGGGTGTGGGTGTGGGTGCGTTTATGTGGACGGATGTAGGTGGGTGTGGGTGGGTGTAGGTGCGTTTATGTGGGCGGATGTGGGTGGGTGGGGTGTGGGTGTAGGTGCGTTTATGTGGGTGGGTGGGGTGTGGGTATAGGTGCGTTTATGTGGGTGGGTGTGGGTGTGGGTGTAGGTGCGTTTATGTGGACGGATGTGGGGGGGAGGTGTATTAGTGGGTGAAGGGATGTGTGTGTGTGTGTGTGTGTGTGTGTGTGTGTGTGTGTGTGTGTGTGTTTATGCGTGGATAGAGAGATAGATAGAGACAGATAGATAGATAAATAGATGTTAGATCAGCTGATAGATAGGGAGATAGTAAGTCAGATCGACTGATAGATAGATAGATATATAGTACCTGGTAGATAGATAGTTTGATAGATATGGATATATAGATAGACAGACAGATCGATACAGACAGACAAGCAGAAAGATAACGACAGATAGATATATAGCAAGATAAACAGATATAGATAAATAAACAAAACTTAAAAGACAGACAGACAGATGGATAATGAAACAAATAGATATTCACACACAAATTCCAAGTGAGAAGGACGAGTCGCCTTCATCCCTTGCTTCATTATTCTACTTGCAACAGTGATGCAAGCAATTCATCACACTCGGAGCTTGCAAGATATCCGGTAAAAGTGCAGAGGCTTGAGATCGTTTATTTGTCACTGCTTCCTCCGCCATTCCTCTCGTTGCAATCTATCTATCTATCTATCTATTTGTCTGTCTGTTTCTTTCTCAATATCTCTTTCTATCTCTCTTTCTCAGTCTCTTTCTCTATCTCTTTCTCTCTCTCTCTCTCTCTCTCTCTCTTTCTCTCTCTCTCTCTCTCTCTCTCTCTCTCTCTCTCTCTCTCTCTCTCTCTCTCTCTCTCTCTCTCTCTCTCTCTTTCTCTCTCTCTCTCTTTCTTCTCTCTCTCTTTCTCTCTCTCTTTCTCTCTCTCTCTCTCTCTCTCTCTCTCTCTCTCTCTCTCTCTCTCTCTCTCTCTCTCTCTCTCTCTCTCTCTCTCTCTCTCTCTCTCATCTTTTCTCTCTCTCTCTCATCTTTTCTCTCTCTCTCTCTCTCTCTCTCTCTATCCATCTATCTATCTATCTATCTCTATCTATCTATCTATCTATCTCTATCTCTATCTATCTATCTATCTCTATTTATTTATCTATCTATCTCTCTCTCTCTCTCTCATACCCTTCACCCAACGACTTATCCCCAAGTGCAACCAAGTGCACACCCACCGCTACCCGAAGGCACAAACGAAGAAAATCAATTAATCGAGGGTCTTCCTGCACTCCGGCCACTCGCAGCCAACTCTCTGGGATTCTGCAACTTGCCCAAGGACTCTAGCCAGCTTTAGTCAATGGATTTCTCTCCCTGAGTAGCCTCCACTGTTGACAATTATTGCCTTGTCCCCGTTGCCCACGCGGCGTCTCGGTTTCAATAGCTTCGAATCGTAGAGTTAGGAAGCGTAGTCTCTAAGGAGTTCGATTAGGATTAGATCCTCTTGTTACTTATAGTCTGTGAGAACTCGACTTTGGGTTATACGGTGTTCTACTATTAAGCTAAAGGAATTGATTAATGGTTTGTGTTATTTTGATTCTGGCGAGGACAATAATTTTGTTATTAAGATAATTATTTAATTTATCAACAAGCAGTCGAGAAGGACGTTTATTTATCAGTCATAGAAACTAGAGAATTCTAGGTGTGATTGGCGCTTGCAGAATTCAAAATAGAAAAATGCAACAATAATTCCATAAAAAGCAAGTGACATTTGCAATTCTGTATCAGGATATTGTCCTTTCGAGAACATGCAATAATACATAGTTTATTTTGGACGATCATAAAGCTAATGTTAATGATAAAAGTAATAATGTTGTTAGTCATGATAATGAAAATGATGATAATAATGATGATAACAATGATGATATAAATGATTAAGATAACAAAAACGTTGAGGATTTATAATGATAACGATAGTGATAATAACAATAATAATGATAATGATAGTGATAATAATGATATTAATAATAATAATAATTATGATAATAATAATAATTATGATAATAATGATAATAAGGATAGTAATAATATTACTGCAATAGTAATAGTAATGATAACAATAATGATCAGGATAATGATAATAAAGAATGACAACAACAACAAAAACAACATTTTTAATAATGATAATGCTAACAATAATACTAATGGTGATAACATAAACAATGATAGTAATGAGAGCAACTACAGCAATGATAGTAATAACAATGATAATTACTATATTGATGATGAGGAGGAGGAGGAGAAGGAGGAGGATGATAGTGATAACAATAATGATAATGATATAAATGGCAAATAAAAATGATGATGATACAGATTATAGATAACAATGATACCAAGAACAACAATAATAGTAACAATACGACTAATGATGGTAAAAATAATACTGAAAATGATTCAGCAATAATAGTAATAATGATAAATATCAATAATCATAATAATAATGACAGCAACATAAATTGATTATGCAAATTATGATAACCTCATTGCTTACACTATGATGGTTATAACATAAATTTATTTTACAAACTATGATACCAATAAAAGTTTGAAAGAAAGAAATGCGTTCTAAATCTTCTTTTTATTCCTTATCTTCTTCCTTCTCTACATCCTCTTTCTTTTCGTTTTCCTTCCTCCCTTCCTTCCATCTAGAAAGAAGGCTTAGAAAAAAAAAATAATAAATAATATAATATATAATATATATATATATATATATATATATATATATATATATATATATATATATATATATATATATATATATATATATATCTTTATATACATATATATATATTTGACTTCAATCAGAATATGATTTATGCTTGATATTTCCTAACATCATTTCTGGATTCCTAATACTTGAAATCATTTCGTCTTTTTTCTCTTACCTGTTTTTAACATTATGATACAAAAGAACAAGTCTGATTATAAACTATGAATAAACCTATCATGTATAAATGTATAGCGACATGAACATTATACATATACCAATCAGCTTCTTTGGTATAGTTGATGGGCGTGGCTTCTGGGTGAATTTACTATAACTATGTGGGCGTGGAATGGGCTTGTGTTCATGATATAATTCAGGATATGATTGTTGCATACATATTCATATTTGTCTTCTTATTCTTACATATACACTTATTCATATGATTCAATTTAATGGATATTTATATAACTATAAATATATTTCTATTTGCATATGAAATGTGTGTATAGAACAAATACAGATAGATAGATAGACAGACAGACGGGTAGATAGATAGATAGAGAGAGAGAGATGGATATAGAAAGATGGATAGACATAGATATAGATAGATATAGACATAGATATATATAGAGGCACATAGTTACAGATAGAAAGATAAACAGAGCTAGAGATAAACATGCAAATACAGGTCGAATGCAGAGCTATCGATACAGACAAACAAAAAATGAAGGAAGATACAGCTTAGTGTGAGAAGAAAGAAGAAAACCCTCGATTAAAGGATAAAACAAACAAACATTATTAAACGAACGCCATAATCCAATTTGAGATCATTATCCTCCAAAGATAGACTGACTACAAGTCGATAAGCTGCAAGAGTTTTCAGATTTGAAAGAGTCTCTCCTCTTTTCATCACCTCTGTCATCCTCGAAAGAAAGTGGCTTTTGAAGTCAAGATTTTTTGACTTGAAACGGCGCGGCGGCGTGACTGAAAAATATAAAAGTATATAGGAGGAGATATTGAGTCGTATCAAAACAGGGGTGGTTTAAGGATGTTTTATTACACAACCGATATAATCAGTACCATCTTTATTTTGATCGGAAAATGACATCACAACATCTTCACTTTATTCATGACAAACATCCTTATCACTGTCATCAACTCGGCTGCATTATTTTGACACCTTGCAAATACGCAATGATAAGTATAACGAATAATGATCACTAATTTTTGCAATTGCTTCCTCGCATCTTTCACAAAGTAAAGTACATGTGTAACTACACCAATATGCGTAACAACACTACCATCATATCATTATCATTCAGTACAATAAGCACGTAATATCAAGCAAAATACAATATCAAGCAAAACGTAGCAGGGTGTAGTGTTGTAACCACACTTGGGTACACAGGACGCAATGACGTATGAGCAGTTATATGTTATTTGAAAAAGGAATAAGAAAGTAGTGCTATGCAAACAGAGCGAAGCTTTCTAAACAGGGCGTAATTGTATAAGCTGATGCAGTGTTCTACCAGTAGTCATGTTAAAATCAATTCGCATTATTAAGCGGAGCGTAACAGGAAAAACTGTTATAAACGGGACACCATGTTGCAAAATGTAGTCTTATACAAACATATTATAGTGATATATAAATGTAGTGTTATACAAATAGAAGATAGCGTCATAAAAAAAAAAACATAAGGTAGTGTTATACGAACATACTATACCATTACCCAAACAGACTATAGTGTCATACAAACAAAATGAAGTGTCAAACAAACAGACCATAGCATTATACAAACAGAATACAGTGCTATACAAACAGAATGTAGTGATACATAAAATATATTCAGACGAGGTGAAGAGGCTGCTGACCTTGCCTCGAGGGAGAAGGAACACGTTCAAAGGGAAGTCAGATGAGATGCAAATATTATTCATATGTTTATCAATTTCGCCTCAGACCTTTAATTGTAGGATTTCCTTCCTTGGGGATTTGTCTCCTTTCGCTTGTGGTGTAGGTCGTTTCTCTGTGGATTTGTTTGCTCGTTTCTCTGTGGATTTGTTTTCTTTTGGGGGATTTGTTTGCTCGTTTTTCTGTGAATTTGAATGCTCGTTTCTCTGTGGATTTGTTTGCTCGTTTCTCTGTGGATTTGTTTGCTCGTTTCTCTGTGGATTTGTTTGCTCGTTTCTCTGTGGATTTGTTTTCTTTTGGGGGATTTGTTTGCTCGTTTCTCTGTGGATTTGTTTGCTCGTTTCTCTGTGGATTTGTTTGCTCGTTTCTCTGTGGATTTGTTTTCTTTTGAGGGATTTGTTTGCTCGTTTCTCTGTGGATTTGTTTGCTCGTTTCTCTGTGGATTTGTTTGCTCGTTTCTCTGTGGATTTGTTTGCTCGTTTCTCTGTGGATTTGTTTGCTCGTTTCTCTGTGGATTTGTTTGCTCGTTTCTCTGTGGATTTGTTTGCTCGTTTCTCTGTGGATTTGCTTGCTCGTTTCTCTGTGGATTTGTTTGCTCGTTTCTCTGTGGATTTGTTTGCTCGTTTCTCTGTGGATTTGTTTGCTCGTTTCTCTGTGGATTTGTTTGCTCGTTTCTCTGTGGATTTGTTTGCTCGTTTCTCTGTGGATTTGTTTTCTTTTGGGGGATTTGTTTGCTCGTTTCTCTGTGGATTTGTTTGCTTGTTTCTCTGTGGATTTGTTTGCTCGTTTCTCTGTGGATTTGTTTGCTCGTTTCTCTGTGGATTTGTTTGCTCGTTTCTCTGTGGATTTGTTTTCTTTTTGGGGATTTGTTTGCTCGTTTCTCTGTGGATTTGTTTGCTCGTTTCTCTGTGGATTTGCTTGCTCGTTTCTCTGTGGATTTGTTTGCTCGTTTCTCTGTGGATTTGTTTGCTCGTTTCTCTGTGGATTTGTTTGCTCGTTTCTCTGTGGATTTGTTTGCTCGTTTCTCTGTGGATTTGTTTGCTCGTTTCTCTGTGGATTTGTTTGCTCGTTTCTCTGTGGATTTGTTTGCTCGTTTCTCTGTGGATTTGTTTGCTCGTTTCTCTGTGGATTTGTTTGCTCGTTTCTCTGTGGATTTGTTTGCTCGTTTCTCTGTGGATTTGTTTTCTTTTGAGGGATTTGTTTGCTCGTTTCTCTGTGGATTTGTTTGCTCGTTTCTCTGTGGATTTGTTTTCTTTTTGGGGATTTGTTTGCTCGTTTCTCTGTGGATTTGTTTGCTCGTTTCTCTGTGGATTTGTTTTCTTTTTGGGGATTTGTTTGCTCGTTTCTCTGTGGATTTGTTTGCTCGTTTCTCTGTGGATTTGCTTGCTCGTTTCTCTGTGGATTTGCTTGCTCGTTTCTCTGTGGATTTGTTTGCTCGTTTCTCTGTGGATTTGTTTTTCTTGTTTCTCTGTGGATTTGTTTGCTCGTTTCTCTGTGGATTTGTTTTCCTTTGTGTGGATCTGTTTTTTTCTCGTTTCCCTGTGGATTTGTTTGCTTTATTTGTTTTCTTTTGGGGATTTGTTTTTCTCGTTTCTCTGTGGATTTGCTGTTTTTTGTGGATTTGTTTGCTAGTTTCTCTGTGGATTTTCTTTTATATTGTTTTCTCGTTTCCCTGTGGATTTGTTTGCTCGTTTCTTTGTGAATTTGATTGCTCGTTTGTCTTTGGATTTATTTGCTCGTTTCTCTCTGTCGCTACATCTGGTATGGGTGTGTTTGTATTTTGTATTTGATCCTCTTTTTCTTGTGACTTAGTTTGTGACTTTTATTTCTTCTCTTAGTCGACTTGTTTGTTTGTTTGTTTGTTTGTTTGTTTGTTTCA
>NW_028234414.1:38899263-38901763 GCF_977035675.1 Penaeus japonicus
GTGAGTGAGTGAGGGAGGGAGGGAGAGAAGAGAAAGAGAGATAGAGAGAGAAGTAGATAGATATATTTCGATAGGTGTAGACGGATAAAGATAGATGGATAGATATTTAGATAGGTAATTAGTTAGAAAGGTGAAGAGAAGAGAGAGAGAGAGGAGGGGAGGAGAGAGAGAGTGGAGAGGAGGAAAGAGAGTGGAGGAGAAAGAGAGAGGGAGAGGGGATTGGGGAGAAAGAGAGAATGAGTGAGTAAGGGAGAGAGAGAGTGCGAGAGATGGAGAGGGGAAGGTTGAAAAATATATGTCGAAGAAATAGAAAAAAAAAAAGTTTTTCTTAAGAACAAAACACCTTTTATATACATACACCATCCATTAAGAAATCTTACATATCCATTATAAAGATCTTAGAAGATTTATAAAATCTTATATTTGAAAAGAAGAAATAAAGCACGTTTCCATTATTCTTGGTCCGCCCCCCTAAATTAAGTTTTGTTACGGAAACTTTGAAAAATCATTAATGCCTATAATGATCGACTGACCATATTTGATTATAAAGGCACAGTCTGGAAAGAAAACTAAAGCCGATAGTTCCATTTGATTACAAGACTGTAAAGTTAAAGATCATATGTACTTCCTCTATGACAGTTGGTGATCTATTTTGATATAAAGATACAGTTCTTACGCTCTTCTATTATATATAAATTTAGTTGTGGTAGTTTAATACTACTCGCAATTTGTTTATAAATATAGAAGAACATGTTTATATATGTGTATACACACACACACACGCACACACACTCATATATATATATATATATATTATATATATATATATATATATATATATATATATATATATATATATATATATATATATAATATATATTTGTGTATAATATATATATATATTATATATATATATATATATATATATATATATACACACACAACACACACAACCCACACACACCAAAAAACACACACAACACACACACACAAACACACCCCACCCACACACAACACACACACACAAGCACACACACACACACACACACACACCCAGCACACAACACACACACAACACACACACACACACATTATTATATATATATATATATATATATATATATATATATATATATATATATATATAGATATATATATATATATATATATATATATATGTGTATATATATATATATATATATATATATATATATATATATATATATATACATATATATACATACGTACATATTATATATATATATATATATATATATATATTATATATATATATATATATATATATATATATATATAATATGTCTGTGTGTGTGTGTGTCTTTTACTTGTTTTCAGTATTGGATGATACAAGTTTGCTAAATTAATCTTACCTATTTCAATAGATCGCTGAGCCCTAATCCGAATCTGAAAAGAAGACAGCCATTAATCTTTATGATTTTACTAATAGCAATGATCATTTTGATAATAATGATAATAGCAATTATTATATCAATAGTGACAACAATGATAGTAACAATAGCAATAGGATTATAAAAATGATTATGATCATGATAATGGTAATGATAAGGATAAAAAAGTCTTAGTGATAATTACAATGAAAGTAATAATGATAAAAGTGATAATACTTATAATGATGATGATAATAACTATAACATTATCACTGTCATATTTGTCATTTCCATTACTGTTATGAACATTATCATTATATCTTTTCGTAATCATTATAATTATTTTTCATCATTACTCTTATTATCATTATTATTATTCTTACTGTTGTTACTACTATTGATATCATTATTATTGTAAATATTAGTATTATGAGGATGAGGATGAGGATAATAGCAGCAATACTAGCAATGGTATTGATAAACGGCTGAACTAGATATGAAAAAAATAATAATGATAATGGTAATAATTCAAATTATTAGGATAATATCAATGCTAACAACAATGATAACATTACAGATGATAATAATGATAATGATAATAACAATGATAATGATATCATCATTATCACTACCATTATAATTAATGATGATAATATCAGTAAGGATAGCATTGTTAGCAGCAATGATAACAACAATTATGTTAATGATATTTATAATGATAATGATAATAATAGTCATGATGATAATGATAACAATGATAATCAACGATAATGATAATGGTAATAATGATATGATAAATGAAAGTGATATGATAATAAGAGTAACTTTAATAATGGTCACAATACTAAGGTCAGTCTTTCAATCGATTTCCTGAATCCTGCCACCATACCCAAACGGTATTGGAAAAATCTACGGAGCAAACCCCATATTTCACTTACACATCGCGATGTCTTCATTATGCATGTCTAATTTTGTTGTTGTTTTTTGTTGTTGTTTCTAGTGTTCAGTTATCATCCTCATTACAAAGACATCATGATTGTCATTATTGTTGTCCTTATTAAGCTATCATTGTTATGATTATTATTTTTATC
>NW_028234414.1:38954263-38964263 GCF_977035675.1 Penaeus japonicus
GGAGGGAAGAAAGGAGGGAAAGAGGAAGAGGGAAGAAAGGTGGGGGAAGGGAGGAGTGAAGGAGGGAGGGAGGGAAGGAAGGAGTGAAGGAGGGTCGGAGGGAAGAAAGGAGGGAAAGAGGAAGAGGGAAGAGAGGTGGGGGAAGGGAGGAGTGAAGGAAGGAGGGAGGGAAGGAAGGAGTGAAGGAGGGAGGGAGGGAAGAAAGGAGGGAGAGAGGGAAGGGGAAGGAAGGAAGAAAAGAAGGAAGAATCGACGGAGAGGTAGAAGAGGAAAAAGGGAAAAGAACGTAAAATGAAGGGAGAGACATAGAATGACAAAAATGAGTGAACGGAGGGAAGAAAGAAAGTGAAGAAGGACAGAATGAAAGAAAGAAAGAGATAGAGAGAGAGAACGAAAGAGAGAAAAAGAGTTAAGAGAGACACATAAACAGAGACAAAATTACTTCATTGCTTCCTAAAGACGGTAATTCTTACAACCAGAAATCAGCAAAGAGCAAGGGGATGACAAGTGATAGTATTTAAATGAACACATTAATACTAACTAGATTAAGTGATGACCTTACATCTGACAAAAAGTAATAGAAAAAACATTAAACCTAGATTTCTACGAAGCAGGTGATAAAAAAGCGTTAATCTATATGTATTGTATTATATATCAAGGGATCGTCACACTATGAGAAGAATTTTGTGCTTTGATACAATGATAATGAAGTTGACTACAAAGGTTGCAGTAATTATGATTTATATTATGACAAAAGAGCTAAAATGGATAGATAGATATGTGTAGCACAGACCTAGATTCGATTATGGAGTACGCACGTAATCCCTATATATCTATTGAAGGTACATGTCTTTCCACACAAGAACATCTGCTAAGTTATGAGTAACTATTAATAAGTCTTAATTAATATACCTTCAACCGGCCTAGAACTCAAGCAGAAGGATTAATGTCAAGGTACAAGGTACAGTAGGAAACGTTGTGTTAAGTGGATGTGGATCCATCTGGTGACATTTGGCATTTGTTTCTGTCACGTATAAGTTTCATGGTTTATAATAGTTGCATTATGTGTTTCTCTCGATCACTCAAGTTGTCTTTCATCATGTATAATTATCGGTAATGCTAGTGAGCCAAAATGCCGATCGACCGGAGTGACATTCCAAATAATGGCTATTTAATACCCTTTGCCCACCTCCCTTAGCTTTGCATTTTTAATCCAGCGTTGATCAGTCGATTGGGTCCGATTGGGATATCAAACTCTCGACCAAATAGTAAAGTGAGATACTCAAACTTATTTATCCTTTGCCCCAAAAGTGTATTATATATTTTTTTTTCAGATATGGAACATAAAACACATAATTTAGTCATGCAACCTACTCGAAACACTTTATACCTTCATTTTAGGTGAAAACTGTAACAACACTTCGTCAGATTATTTGCTGACAACGCTACTTATTCGGATCCCCCACCCCATCCCCGGTAAATGGAGCCCCATCACAGAAACATCTTATTACCAACTTGATATCTATGTAAGATTAATGACATCTCATCAAATCCCTCTCTACATGATCACACAGCCTCGTCGAGAAAGTCAGAATAGAACGAGACGCCTATTTGGGACACCCTCAGCTCTAACCTCGTTGATAACTGACTCGGTCATGGCGCTGAAGGCCGGGGATAGCTTGTGATTCAGAGATCTTGAGTTAATCTTCCATGAATCTTTCCCCATTTCGTTTCTAAATCAACGGCTTAAAGACAAATCTTGCGGGATCAGGTGTATGGTCGACTGAATGCGTATTAACGTTCAGTTCAAACTGCCGAATCATGCATGTGTTATTAAAGCCATTGGTTGCCATTGATAAAGCCTTGGAGAAAAAAAATATATATAATTCTATCGTGGAACGTCGATAGTGCATGGCACTCTCGATCCACGATAGGATAGCTTTTTTATATGAATTCCCCAAAAGCTACATCATGTGTAAGCTCCAACCAATCACTTAAGCCGAGAGAGATACCTGGACATATATAGCAATGAGCAAGTTGCATCTGGGTCAACTGGTCTGAATGTCGGTTTAGTCCGCACGGATCTAAGGTACTTTGTCTTCAACGTTAAATCAATAAATGAGTGAGTGAGTAAGTGGACCAATCTTCAATAAACAATAAAGCACTAAATAGAAATGTGAAACATGTGTTATCTCGGGGTCAGTGCACGAGACTCACACACTTCACTCGCTCAATTTCTTTTAATCCTCTAACAATGCATGTTGGAATGCCACTCTTAAAATAAACCGCGTCGATATAACCTCAAAAAAAAAAAATAATAAAATTAATAAAGTTCATTTCATCAAGTGTACTTACAGGTGATCAATTGATAACAGTAATTATAATGATGATAATTATAATGGTATTGACAATGACAAGGTAAAAGCAGTTGTCTAAACTGAGTAAATTAAAGGTTTACAAATTAAATAAAAAATTAAAAATATGCTCTTGACAAAGTAGGCTACGCTCATCTCTTTTATCAACCCACTCCTTTCTTTATTTCTAACTACATCCTGGATAAATTGAGAGAACCCTTCGTAATATGAAGACAAAACTTACCTAATTAAGAAGTTCGCAGATCTCGCTTGCCCTCGATAAGTGCGAAACAAAGGAGGAAAGTAGAGTCATCCTCGCCTTTGTCATATCAAGGGGCAGCCATCTTGACTTGACCATTGATTTGCTGCTTCGAAAACGCGCGTTCGTTTCCTAGAGACTCTTCTCCCTCTAACATACTTATAATCTCCTAATATGTTATGAATGGTTTTCTTTTTCATGAACACGAAATCACCTCAACTAAAAAGGAAACCGTACTTTTATTTTCTGTTTGTTTTGTAAGTATTTATATATATAGTTAGTAGTTTAATAAGGGTGTGAATTTATCCTACTGTTTCGTACATATGGATCGGGAGGAATATGAAGCTTACCAGAAAAAACACTTTTTTTATAATATCACGAATAAGCTGGACAAATTTAACCAGTCTACTTAACCTAAGCGTAACATTACTATACATTACCACAATAATCATATGTAGTTTAGTATTCAGTATATTTAAACAAGTAGGCTTCTCTTTAAGAATTATCTGAAACATTTATTGAACTTCAGATGTATGTCATAATTATTTGGGTTAATAAGACGGAAGCATCGTACGAGTTATTAGTTTCAAGATAATCCTATGTTGCTTTCGATCTAAAATTGAGCAAAACGATTAATGGAAATTGAAACCGTTGCAAAGAAAAGAAAGAGATCTGATAGACAAATACAGAAGAGACACAATGAGAAGATAAAGGGAAAAAGAAAATAAAAGTTATGGGAGATAATAAGAAAAAGAGAAGGATAAATACCAAAGCTAAATAGAAGGGAGAGTGAGAAGACGAAAGAGGCTGAGATTGATTGCTTATTTAAAATCACCTGTCGCGTCAACAGCAAAGATCACTCGCCGGAAGTAGAGCCAGAAGGGGGGGATATAATATGGGGGAAGGAGAGATCAGAATGTCGCCATGATATTTTTCGGTAGAATTTCGTCCTCTAACGAAGAAAGATGGAGACATCTGGTAGCCAAGCGTGGGTACTATATCCACGTCGACGGGAGCGTGTAATTAATTTCGTTGGCTCTAACGACAATGGCTTAAAGACGAAAACAAAACGAGACGCTTGGTACAACTAAACCAAGTGGCTATCTCACGCTCGCACCGTCCCGTTTTACATTCAGAGTGTTATTACGTCATCATTGAACCTAGCTGAGCGAATGAGGAAAGGGGACGGGGAGGTAAATTCAGCTGTTTTGCTGTACTTGGAGTATTTGCTTTGCTTTAAAAGAAAAATGTGTTGGCGATATCAAAAACAGGCGCGATAAGCAATAAAAATGAAAGAAGCGATCAGTCACAGCATATACTGCCAATAGTATCGGGCGCGTAACTTGAGGGTAAACATGAATCTCATCCATCACTTTTACACAAAGTTAAGCACCGGTCAGTGATGGAAGCACACTATGGGAACAGTAAGAAGGCTTGTGATAGAGGGCGTAGAGAAAGGAGAAAACGTTTCGCGTCACTTTATAATAAGAGTTTATCATAGCAGCGTTTCCTTTGTCATAAACTTGGGCAAGATACTTTACGTGTTTCATAAGTCCGAACTCTTAATCATTCCAAAGGCTTTGGTATACACTCCTAGTGGCGTTACCTCTACAGTTCATGTTTTTGTTGTTATTTTTGCTGTTTCCAAATATATCCTGTAATCTTTTAAGCCTTACTAATATCCTGCTTACTCACGCAACATCACGTTTCAAAGACCTTTTACCGCATTTCATCACCCTTTCATCACTTTGTGCATTCCATATAACCGAGACATACTTCCCCTTCAATCTCTTATAAACACTATTAACGTTGATTGCTCGAGTTATTATGAATATCGGTTCTAATTATTTTCCCCCTGAACTGTTTATCATTCGCAAGCTCCAGGACTCAATTTCTCACACAGCCTTAGTTTAAACACAATTCCCTCGAGGCTTAATGACACGCAGACACGCGAAGTACCTGCTGTTCCATCTGCAGTTAGTAAAGACTGCAAATTGCATATGCATCCTGCCCTCCCTTTTGCTCTACGTAATTGCACGAGCTAGTGCATTGTTGATGACGTGCTCAACCACTACGTTTCCTCCGTTTGGTTTGTGTATTTGCAGTTAGTAGAAGGTTGTAATTTATGCGAACATCCTCATTCACTCCTTCGCCCTTCTCCCATCCCCGGTCCTACTCCTACTCCCATACACCCACACCCTAGCTTCCCCTTTCTAATACCCACATCCTTATTGCCACTTTCTAACACACATCATTATTCTCGCTTTCTAATACCCACATCTTTACTCCCACTTTTTAACACCTACATCCTTACTCCCACCTCTTAACACCCACATCCTTACTCTCACTTTCTAACACCCACATTCTTACTCTTACTTTCTAACATCCCGTTTTTCAATTTCCACTCCACTTTCAAACACCCACATCCTTACTCCCACTTTTTAACATCTTGTCTTTCAATTTCCACTCCACTTTCTAACACCCACATCCTTACTCCCACTAACACTTACATCCTTACTCCCACTTTCTAACACCCACATCCCTCCTTTCAATTTCCACTCCACTTTCTAACACCCACATCCCTCCTTTCAATTTCCACTCCACTTTCTAACACCCACATCCCTCCTTTCAATTTCCACTCCCACTTCCTAACACACGAACACCAACACCCACAAAGCTTGACCCATCTAACACGCAACACTCTAGCGGCTTTGGATCATTAACTTCCCGACGAATTAATCAGATTCGAGGTGCCTTGTCTCGTCCCAGTGGGCATTCCTCACCTTCCTTATGCCTCCTGGGACTTCATGCCCTCGCCTCTAATGGGATAGCTATTTGAAAGTCTTTAAATAACATGGGTTTAACCTCATTATACATTCCGAAGAAATGAAGTAAAAGGAAAATAGATCAACGTGTATTTTTTTTTTTTTCGTTGAGGTAGTATTTCTTTCATTTTTGTTACTGCCAGTACTATCATTATCATAATTGTTGCTTGTATTGTACTTAATCTTATTATTACTGGTGTTGTTTTATAGCATTGGTAGGAATAGCATTTGTACCATATGACTACAGTACTATTACTATCACTATCATTATCATAAAAAAAATATATCTATGTTATTATTACTGTTATTGCTGCTGCTATTCTAAAGGTTATAGTTACCATTAAGAATATTACTACTGCTCTAATTATTATTATTGTAATTATAATTATTATAATTTTTACCAAGCTTTATCATTAATGTTACCACTGTCACTTTTTTCATAAGTGTTACACAAAAAAATGGAATTAACGATAATAAAGGATAATAGTAATTACAATTATATCATTATCATTATCATAATTGCTTTTATTGTCAATATTTTCACTATTAGTATTATCATTATCTTCATCATCATCATTATCAATGTAGATAATAATGATGACAAACGATACAAGGCAGTCAAGTATTCTCACCATCTCTACTAATAATCCTAATATTAACAGACGCGTTGGTACATGTATCTCTCTCTCTCTCTACGCCTTCATCCCATGCTAGTATCTCTTTACCTCAAACTTCAGCCAAGCCAGAAGTTTAGAGACAACGTAAAACCCGTTTAGAGTATTGGGAATTCCATTCATACGTTTCTCACTATGAACTCGTGAGTATATTGCATGACAGAGCACTGTTTCCCCCGACAAACTGAGTAGCTGCTTGCATGAAACGGATGGTCTTTGTATAATGGGAGACGAGTAAGTAAGGAGAGAAGCATCTCGAATTCTGTGAGTCGGAAAGAAAAGATAGACGAGCTGGCTTCCATTAAGTTTTTTTTTTTTTCTTCTTTCTTTCTTTATTTCTTTCTTTTTTTTGCGTCTCAGTAGAGGAAGAGTTTTTTTTTTTATTCTTCGTCCATGGAACGACCAAATTGTGATGGATTACGGGCCTCAGGGATCGGTGAGCGAGATGGGTGGTACTGAGGAAGGACGGAGGGGGTGGGAGGGGGAAGGGGTAGGGTAGCTCGCGAAGGAGGAAGAAATCTCTGAAGGTCTTTTAGGGTACACAGGCAGTTTTCAAATGACTTTTCATCCTTTCTTCCTTTAGCAATTCTTTTTTTTTTCCTTTCTTTTATCAACGTTTCTATTTTTTCCTTTCTTTGTGCGTTTGCTTTCTTCTTTGAGTATATCTCTATATGCGATATCTTCACCCTGTATTTATTTCGTATGTTCCCTAATATCTTATTCATCGCCTTCCATTCAAAAAGCATCCAACATAAAATATTTTTAAGTAAAGCAAAATCCCTAAAAAAAGGAAATAATTATACCAATCCCATTGCTATTACTACTACAACCACTACTACTACCACCAATACTACTCTTCCTATTGTTATCATTATCATCAATACCAGTAATAACAGGAAACATCAACCATCGCTCTGAAAGTGAACCAAACACTAAACACCAAACAACGAAAAACACACATGAACAAACACAGAAAGGAATTCGAGAGTACACCCTTGAGATGCGTAGGAAGAGTCTAAATAACCCGGAAACACGAAGGGGCAATAAAGTGCTGCAACACGACCTCGAGTGTCACCGTTCCTGGTCGGCAAAGAATTAGTGAGAACACCGGGTAAGACATCTGCTAAATGAAGACCTTTATTTTCTGTGCTTCCTTTGTGACAATTTTAGTCTAGCTGTATATATATATATGTATATATATATATATATATATATATATATATATATATATATATATATATATATATATATATATATATATAATATATATATATATATATATATATATATATATATATATATATATATATATATATATATATTATATATATAATATATATATATATATATATATATATATATATATATATATATATATATATATATATATATATATATATAATATATATATGTATTTTTTTCTTGTTTTTTCTTTCATTTTTCTTTCTTTCTTCTTCTTTTTTTCTTTCTTTTTTTATTCTATCTTTCTTTCTTTTCTTTCGTTTAATCAATGTTGAATTGTAAACTTCATTAGACTATACAGTTGTTATATCTGTCTCTTAAACTAAGCCACCACAACCCCCTTTTAATAACCTCTCTTAATAACCTCGCATACATAACCCAGCCACAAGTACCCGAAACGTATGAAAAGGACAATCACCTCATAATCAATTCAACCAAAACCCAATAGTCTCTACATTGCACACAATAACGTACTATGTCATTTGCTAATGGATCCCTCGAAGTGTAAAGTGACATGCATCACTGTTGCAGAAATGACTCCTCTATTAACTCGGATACGAGTAGATGGTGTGTCTGCATTTCCAATTAACTCGTTCTGCTCTGTGGCGTTCAGAGTGTGGGGGGGCGGGGGGGGGGATCCGGTCTGTGAGCCATATTTTTTGGATTGAACTGTGAAATCTCGGAAAAGGAATGGAAATTTGTTAGCATTTTTATTCTTGTCTTTGTGTGTTCCGTGGAGGTAGAGGTTGAATTACTTTACGGTAGTTATGATAAATTTGGAATATTATTGCTATTTAAGATTATTAGTATCAGTTTTGTATTAATTAATATCATCGGGATTATGATTAACATGATTATTACGAATATGATTATAATTTTGCATTTTTTATCATTATCATTATTAGAATTGTTAATGATAACGAATCTCGAATATTACTATTATCATTGTCATTGTTAATATTATTCATTATTACTACCATTACTTTATTATCTTTATATTATCATTACTATGTTTTCATAATCATTATTATGATTATAATCAGTACAATTATGGCTATCATCATCATCATTGATATATTATTGTTGTTATTTATTATTTTTAACATTACTATCAGCAGCATTATCATTATCTATTACGATTATTATTATTGTTATTATTATTATCATCATGATTACTGTTATTATCACTACAATCACTATTATCATTACTATTATTATCAATGTTTTCATCATCATTGTTCTAAAAAAATATTATAATTACTGTTGTTATTACCTTTATCGTCATTACTATAACTATAAAAATGACATCATTATGATCACTATTATTATCATTGTAATCATCATTATCATTATTTTCATTGGTATTATTATTATCCTTATTATTATTATCATCATTATTTGTTGTCATTATCATAATAATATCATTGTTATTATCATCCTTATTACCAGCAAACAACAATGAAATTCTAAGCTATCATAAAAAAACAGACAAATATAAAAAACAACATACTGTATCATATAATAAGATTAATATATCAGAAGTGGGAAAAGTTGAAAATTATTTTATTGAGAAACTTTCTCGTCAGCTGACTTGCCTACAACTCCATGTATTTTTAGATGCTGATGGTACATAATCCCACGATGTTTATATTGCTATTGGCTCTTTATCAATTGCAGAGAATTTTGATTTATTTATTCCGATAATCAGGGATTAGATATTGATCGTTAAAGTTCCTGTTCGGAAAAGTTTCTTATTATTACCAAGCTAGTGATGGATTTTCTGTAACTTGTTCGCTTCTGTGTGTATGTGTGGGGGGGGGGTGAGTTTGTGTGTGTGTGGGTGGGTGAGTGTGTGTGTGTGTGTGTGTGTGAATGAGCGAGTGTGTGTGTGCGAGTGAGTGGGTGAGTGTGTGTGAGTGAGTGAGTGGGTGGGCGGGAGAGTGGGTGAGAGTCAATGAGTGGGTGAGTGGGTGAGTAGGTGAGTGAGTGTGAGTGAGTGAGTGTGTTTGTGTGTGTGTGTGTGTGAGAGAGAGAGAGAGAGAGAGTAAGTGAGTCCGTGTGTGAGTGGGGTTGTGTGAGTCTGTGTGTGTGTGAGAATGGGTGAGTGTGTGTGTTCGCATGTATATGTATATGTAAGCGTGAGTGTGTGTCTGCACATACATACAAAACCAAACACACGTACAACCATAATGTCTCGCAGTTGCATATAAGGATCATTGTTTAATTGCTTCCTGGATGCTTAGCACTATACAGGGGACTTAGACAGGTCTAAGATGCGCCTCGAAGCCATGTCAAGGGATTATGGACTATGTGCACAGGGAATCAAGGCTTAATTCTCCTAGATGAATACATACGGCCTGAGAACCCGGATGAGGTGTCCTGACTGTGTCTGTGAATCGACGGGTGAGTCAGAGTGGATGAGTAAGAGGAGGAAATCAACCGATGAGTATAAAGGGTGGAAACATCACGTCTTATTAACTTTGCAATCTTTAGAGGAATTGTGTATAGTAATTCCAATACGAATCTACAACTTTCCCTTTGGTATATGCCTACCCCTACCCCCTACCCCCCCTATCCCCCCTGCCCAATCGTTTTACCCCCTCAAAAAAAAAAAAAAAAAAAAAAAAAAAAAAAAAAAAAAAAAAA
>NW_028234414.1:39074263-39076763 GCF_977035675.1 Penaeus japonicus
GGGCAGACGAAGGTGTCACGGGGATGTGATACGTGGCAGATACCCGCCCGTCGAGATATGACAACAAGCGGCGGCTGTCAAGATGTAGCATCTCATTGTGTCAGGCGGAGTAGGTGTTCGTACCAGCGGCTTGAAAAAAGGGGTGAAAAATGAGGCAGGGAGACTTTGATAAGGAAAGCTTGAGGGGAAGAAATTGGACGACATTTTTTTTTATCTTATTATTATTATTATTATTATGCCACGGGTATTGCAGATATGATCAACGTCCATTGCGAGAAAAAGGCGAATGTTAATTATGAAATCCTTTGTATGGGGAATGTATTGTTATGATTTGTATTTCTGACACAACAAAAAAACAACATATTTATTTATATGTTTATATACATATATATATATATATATATATAAATATATATATATATATATATATATATATAATATATATATATAACATATATATGTAAATATATAAAAATATATATATATATATATATATATATATATATATATATGTTTATATATATATATACATATGTAGATATGTGTGTGTGTGTGTATATGATCGCAGTTATAATGAGATGAACCAAAGTTATCATAGAGTTAAACACAACGAGAAAAGCTTGGTCCGACCACTTCCTCCCTTCTTGTCAACGAACTAAATTTCCGAACCGTAATGTTATTCCTCCTCCCCTCACAGACGCCGACACCCAGCCCTAGATTGAACATAAAGCTTCTTATTCCATCCATTACCGCACCCTTTTCCCCCGAGGATTATCTGCTGCGGACCATCCACCCTTTTTTCACTTTTTTTCTTTTTTTCTTTTTTTCCTTCTTTTCAAGGAGACACCGAGAGCGCGAGTGACGGAAGGCGCTATTAAGTCAACGCTCTCCATGTTTACACAACTTGGCAAACACTCGACTTGCATTTGATTCCCGATGCCTTCGGGTTATGTCTCCGTGCTGTTAATGAGGTAAATATAGTGATGCATTACCAAACAGAAACGATTTAATTAACTAGATGGCGAGGCGGGGGGGGGGGAGATATATATAGATACAGATGGATAGATACCTAGACAGACAGATAAAGACAGTGTAAATGTGTGATGTTCATTTGAGATGTAGTCTGTTTCTGTTGTGGTTATTGATGGATTTTCATTTGCTCTCGGGTTCCTATAGAAGGAGCAGAGGTAGACAGAAGGACGGCGAGAAAGACAGAGAGAGAGAGAGTGGGGGAAGACAAAGAGAGAGACGGGGTGGAGGGGGGAAGAGAGAGAGAAAGAGAAGGGAAGAGAGAGAGAAAAAAAAGAGGAACTTATTTTGGATATAAAAGAAGATAAAAAAGAATAGGAAGATAATAAAATAACAGAAAAAATGTGAAAAAACAAATTTTCATGGAGGACAAAACTCTTACCTGTGACGGTACGTACAATATCAGAAAAAAAACAATTAAACACAATCAGGATTACTGAATCCCAAAACAATCCGCAAAACTACGAAGGGAAAGAGGGACGGTTAACAAAACGAAAATGCAAGTGACCAAACAACACACGTCAATAACAAGTGAAGTTTGCAACCGACCTGTATCTCTCACGGTGCACGAGAGAAGGGGCGCATGCAACACCCGGTGTAAAGTTCGGACGCGCCTTGTACAACTCAATTGAAGAAGTCTTTCGAACAACTGCGAATTGCTGCTAATGACGAGATTGACCAATCAGCAAGTTTCGTCTGACTTGTGATACTTCCTCTTGTTTCCGTTTTTGTTGTTGAAGGTTCTTTTTTTTGTACTCGTTTTTAGTTTTTTTTTTTGTTTTTTTTTGTTTTTTGGTTTTTCGTTGTTGTTGGTTTGTTTTTGTTTTGTTTTTTTACTGTGTTCATTGTCGCTGATTATGTAAGTTTTCGCCATTGGGATATGTATGTTTTTTTTCATCGTAACCTCAAACGTTTTAAAAAAGCTGTTCAGCTATTCTGCCTTGTATTTGTACATTTTTTTATCATTAGCCTTAAGATAACAGTTTCTTTCTTAGATTAATCATTACATTCTTATCATTACAATACTAATTCTCCTCGAAAAACATCATAAATCATACCTCACATTTTTTGTTCGAAACTTTTAGCAAAATCCAGCACTTGTTGATTATGATATTTCATTCCGAAATTAGTGACTGAGGATAGTCACACACACGCACACACACACATACACGCACACACACACATACACGCACACACACACACACACACACATATATATATATATATATATATATATATATATATATATATATATATATATATATATATATATATATATATATATATATATATATATATATAACAGATTTCAAAAGATATCAGCGAATGAAATTGCAAACAAGATTTTTTTTGTTCTATTACAGTGACATAATTATCCTTTATTATTATCCTTTCCTCAACCTGCTTCTTTCGCGATGAATCACAGATACGTGGAACCTTCCCCTGCAATGCCACCCTGCCATTTCTCGCT
>NW_028234414.1:39084263-39086763 GCF_977035675.1 Penaeus japonicus
ATCAATCGAGAGAACATAATAAGTGTTATATTTTTGTACCCACTAATTGGCTATATCTTCGTCAATTAATCACACGAATACTCGAGAGAACCGTCTGAAAAAAGAAATTAGTCTTAAAAGCTTGTAATCTTATTAATTCGACGACTTCATCATTCCCAGTGACTCTAATCACTCACATGAATTAATCACTCATCGTGAGAGTTAATTACTCTTAATTAGATAGATTACTCTCTGGTGGAGGGAACGAGTCCTTCAGAGTAGCATATCCTTAGGTTAGGGCGCCCATTTACGGTCAGCTGGCCTTCCTGATTGAGTTAGATGTGAGTTACGCGTGAGTTAGACGTGAGTTACGAGTTAGTTACGAGTTAGTTACGAGTGAGTTACGTGTGAGTTATGCGTGAGTTACGAGTGAGTTACGAGTGACTTACGCGTGAGTTACGAGTGAGTTAAGAGTGAGTTACGCGTGAGTTACGAGTGAGTTACGAGTGAATTACGAGTGAGTTATGCGTGAGTTACCCGTGAGTTACCCGTGAGTTTCTCGTGAGTTACCCGTGTTACCCGTGAATTACTCGTAAGTCACTCGTGCTGTTATTTGATGTTACCTACTGTTGAATTTGGCTGATTTTCAGTAGCATAATGAGGTACAGTATATCCAGCTGGATTTTTTATTCGGATTATTAGAAAAAAGAAAAGGGAAGAGTGAGGAAAAATGATGAAATTGTAGAATCATTATTCTTATTTTGTTTTGTTTTTGTCTAAAGGGGTATCGTAAAGGCATGTGAAAATCATTCTAAAAATCTTTGCCAATGTGTTGTAATATAGAAATCAGATTTTTCAAAAGTTTCCATAAGGAAAACCCATCATGTTCTACTTTCTTTCATATGTGTTCCTAATCTGGAAGCTCTCATACTGTCAGATGTAAGAGTCTACTTTGATGGAATTTCCTTATTGTCAGAATAAATGAAAAAGGAGGAAGAGGGAGAAGAAGAGAGGGTGAGAGTGAATGAAAGAGAGAGAGAGAGAGAGAGAAAGAGAGAGAGGGAGGGAGGGAGGCAAAGCGAGTTATAGAAAAAGGTAGAGTGAAAGAGATAGAGAGGAGAGGAGAGGAGAGGAGAGGGAAAGGAATTAGGGAAGGGGAAAGGGGAAGAACAAGAAAAAAAAGAAGAAGATTAGAGCAAGAGGGAAGGGGAGGGAAGGAGATTCTTGGGTCGTCTATGGCTATAATTACTTTTTGATTCCTACCGAGTGAAGGAATGAGCGTGGAAAGGAGGCCAAGAACAGGGGGACGAAGAAAGGGGAAGAAAAGGGTGAGAGCGAATAGCGAATAGAGGGGAAGAAAGACATGGAGGGGAAAAAAGGCTGTGCTAAAGAAGAGACGGATAGAGCATTAAATAGGGAGGATAGAACGTGACTTAGAGAGGGAACTAAATTAAAGTAAAAAAAAAAAACAAATCATAAGTGTGGGAGAAATAAAGACAAAGAGAAAAAAAGAGACAAAAATAGAAAAGGGAAGAAAGAAAGATGACTGTGGGGGAAAAACAAGGAGAGAAAATAGGATAGTAGGAAAGATGAAGATTCTGAAGAGAAAAGGTAAAAAGATTACGAAAGAAACGAGAAATTGAGAATAGCGACAAAATACAGAAGAAAGGACAGGTAGGAGTGTATCACACAAGGGGAAAGAGAGAGGAAAGCATTGGGAGGTGTGTGTGTGTGTGTGTGTGTGCGTGTGTGTGTGTGTGTGTGTGTGAAAAGTTATACGATCTTGCCTTTGCTTGCAATATTTTTGTCAAGCACTTCGTCTTGCCTGAAGAACGTCTCCATGCCAACCCCCCGTGAACCTTGTGATATCTTAGGTGGCCCCAGAAAAAGAATTTATATATATCTTAGAATAGCTGGTAACATATATCCCACACAAGATCGGTTATTCAAATATACGTGGAAAATGGAATAGGATTATAATTTAGTATATTCAATATAGCTTATGTGATAACAGTAATAATGATTCAATATTTAAAAGATAATATTGATAATAATAATGATATATAAATATATATGACATATAATATTATAATATTGATGATGATAATGAATGAATTACAATAACAAGAAGAATACTAATATTAAGATTCAGAATGATAAATATGATAAAAGTAATGATAACAATAATCTCGAAGGATAAGTATAAAGCCAATGATGATAATATGATGACAGAAAAAATAAAAAATACCTGATAATGATTATGACGAATTGCATTATGATAACAATACAATATCAATAATAATCATAATAACAGGTATCGTAACAAGAATACGAATGTTGACAAGAAAACTTGTTTCCACGTTGCATGAGGGAATATTTGTAAAATATTCCCTCATTATTAGAGAATAAAGTCTCTGCTATCTGATATTGGCTCTAATATGTTTACAAGTAGAGCCTAATACCAGTCTTATTTCGACTTACTTATTGCTTCTTATCCTGCCACCCTCTTCCTCCCTCCTCC
>NW_028234414.1:39091763-39094263 GCF_977035675.1 Penaeus japonicus
GGGGGAGGTAGTGGGGGCGGGGGGGGGGGGTGGGAGGGGGTCTTGTTGTTGATGTGTGTTCAGGCAGGGCAGCCTAGTAGAGCGAGCGAGCAGAGCGGCCCTGGACAGCGAGCCTCGCGACATTGGGGGGGGGGAGCCAGGCAACAGCTGACCGCCGCGCTGCGCTTCTAGGGCTCGCGGCGGGGGGGTTGTGTAGACAGAGGGGTTGGCTGGGGACTCGTGGTCGCGTAAGGGCTTGCGTGGAGCCGACGGCGCGCGACGGAGGGAAGAAAGAGGGAGGGGGAGGAAGGAGGGGGAGGGGGGAGAGGATGTGGATGTGGCGTGGGGGAGAAGAGGGATAAGGGGGAGGCGACCGGAGGGGGGGGGGCGGTTGGAGGTGGGGGGGTGGGGGGTGGGCGGGGGGGAGGTGGGCGGGGGGGTGGGAGAAAAGGGGAGTGCGTTTTGGAGTGGGGAGCGGGGGTGCGGAGCGGGGAAGAGGGGGGAGCTGGAGCGAGATGGAGCGAGGGGGGAGTGAGAGGAAAGAGGGCGTGAGAGAGAGAGCGCGTTGTGCGGAGAGTGAGAGGGAGAAGAGATAGCGACAGAGAGAAGGGAGAGAGCGAGAGAAGCGAGGAGAGAGAGAGAGAGGAGAGAGTGAGTGAGTGGAGTGAGTGCGTGACGTGAGTGAGTGAGTGGTGTAGTGGAGTGAGTGAGTGAGTGAAGAGAGGGAGGAACGGGGGAGGGAGAGGGCGGGCGAGAGCGCGAGACGAAGAGACAGAAGACGAGAGAGAGCAAGGCGAGAGAGAGAGAGAGAGAGAGCGCTAGCGCGGGAGCAGAGAGAGGAGACAGAGAGAGCAACAGCGCGAGAGAGAGAGAGGAGCGCGAGCGAGCGAGAGAGAAGGAGAGAGAGAGAGCAAGAGAGAGCGAGAGAGAAGACAAGCGAGCAGGACAAAAAGAGAGGGCGCGGGAGCAGAGAGAGGGAGCCCCCACATACGATAGAGCGAGGGAGGGCGCGGGTGTGACGGGGGAGGGAGCGCGCGCACGACTTCACTCTCTCTCTCTCTCTCTCGGTCTCTTCACACCTTCACATTCATCTCTCTCTCTCTCTCTCTCTCTCTCTCTCTCTCTCTCTCTCTCTCTCTCTCTCTCTCTCTCTCTCTCTCTCTCTCTCTCTCTTCCCCCTCTCTCTTCCCCCCCTTTCTTTCTCTCTCCCTCTCTTTCTCCCCCTCTCTCTCTCTTTCTCTTGCTTTCCCTTTCTTTTTTTCTCTTTCTCTCTCTCTCTCTCTCTCTCTCTACTCTCTCCTCCACTCTCTCTTCTCTCACCTCTCTCTCTCTCTTCTCGTCTCCTCTCTCTCTTCCTCTCCTCTCCTCTCTCATCATCTCTCTCTCTCTTCTCTTCTCTCTCTCTCTCATCTCTCTTTTTCTCTCTCTTCCATCCCGGCTCTCCATCTCTCTCTCTCCTCTCGTAATCCCAATCCCAGAGTCCTATCAACAGATAGGGCACTAGAATAGGCTTACGAGAGAGAGAGATTGAGCTAAGGAGTCAAGTTCAGCATTATTGCGTTGCCTCGGGATCGCTTATCAAATGGAGCTTCTTGAGTTTTTCTTTGGAATGCATTTCTCATCTGAGTATTGTGTGTGTGAGGGGGGGGGGGGGGGCTTGGGGTGAGTAGGTTTCTTTTGAGTGTGGTTGTGTAAGTATGTTTTTTCGATGAGTTTTGTTCTATTTTTATTTAAAGGACGGCTACTTGTTTTGAAGATAATCACGGTTATACCTACTTGGCTTTTCACTGAGCTACATGTATGCCTTTAAGGAAGCCTTTTATCGTTGTCAACATGGATTCCTAGTGTTATCTATCCGATCGTCTTCCGTTTTTATCGTCTTCTATTTTCTCTTTCTCTCTCTCCTCTCACCTCTCTCTCCTTTCTCTCCCCCTCCCCACCCTCCCTCCTTCCCCTCCCTCCCAACCCCTGCCCTCCCTCCCCCCTCACCTCCCTACCCCTCGCCCCCCCTCTGCAACCCTCCCACCACTTACCCTGACTCCCTCCCCCCCTCCTCCCCTCCCCACCCTCCCTCCCTCCCTCCACCCTCTCCTCCCCTCACCTCCCTCCCCTCCCTCCCTCCCTCTCCTCCTCTCCTCCTCCCTCCCTCCCTCCTCCCCTCCTCCCTACCCTCCACGACCTCCCACCCCCTTCCCTCCCCCCCTTCCCCTTCTTACCCTTCCCTCCCCCCCTCCCTCCCTCAATTCCTCCACCCTCCCTCTCTCAGAACCTCGACCCGTCTCCCGCCCCCCTACCGAGACTGCTCACCCTCCTTCTCTCACTCATCCTCTAACCTCCACCCCCAACCTCGACCTTCTTACACAGAGACTCCCCTACCCCCCTCCCTAACCCCACCATACTCCTCCGTCCTCCCTCACTCCCTCCACGACCCTATTCCTCAGCAGCCGAAGTTCCCCCGAGGAACCCCCTTGACCTCTTCACCATCACAAGTGGCAGGGAAAGTTCCTGAGACGCGTCGACG
>NW_028234414.1:39114263-39131763 GCF_977035675.1 Penaeus japonicus
AAGATCTTTATGAGCATGTGATTATTCTGAGGTGATTCAGTACAAAAGTGTCTTGTGTGAACGTGTAAGTCTTTTACTCAGTGTTTCCCATTTCAAACCCATGAGTACTATTTCAAAAAATTCCACTCCCTAAAATTAATTATACTTTTATATCTCTGCCTGTTCTCTCAAATCTTTTATCACATTACCTGTTTCAACAATAATTACTTCATATATTTGTACTGAACTCTTCCTCATTCCCATGCTTCCCTCAGATACATTTCTTTTTGTAAATCAATATCCTTTTGTCTCCTGCTAAGGAATATTTCGATTACAGACTTCCTTTCTCAATGGTCTGTATTACCCAATGTTTGCTGTCTCATAACTCTTCCAAACCATTGAAACTTAACCCAATGGCACCTGGAAGTAATCAGTGCAAATTAAATATCAAGGTCATCCACATAAGATGAAAACTACAAGTGCAGAGGCTACTGTTTTCTCCCTAGTCTTAGATTCTGAACAAGCTGATTATTGTTTTTCAATATATGCATCAAAGAACTAGAGTGCTGGCTGACTCTAGAAGGCTTTAGCTCAAGAACCAGCACTGTTAACACTATAGAATTCCACATCTATATAATGCTACACAACGAGCAACCTTTGCTGTCATGGCATGGATAAGTGCCATCCAGAATTTAGCCCCACCCTTGCCATGCCACGTACGTATGCAATCCGTTGTCATTGTGTTAACAAGACATCAACCGCCAAATCAGTCTTAGAGGAATCTCTGACCCTTCTTTCCCTTCCAAAAGTCCTAGCTTGCCTGAATAAACCAAATCCATCTCACCTTTTAAATGTTCAAAGGAAATTTCATTCCTTAAATCTATCCAAACCCAATATATATTCAACAGCACAAAGCCTTACATCTGGATATATATCTCATCATTCTTGCTATATTCATTTCATGATATACATAGTATACCACATAAATCTCTCATGTAGCAAACTTCATGAGCCAGTTGCTGATACTGGTTCTCATATAATATATAGCATCACACCTTGTTTTCTTTATGAAAGATCACATCATACATTGACTAAGTCAGAAAATATCATATCACACAATACTCCCTCCAAAAAAAGGTTGCACAGTACCATCATCAGCTCACCTCGTGAGAAATGCACTGCACAATCCATCTCAATCACATTTTTTTTCTTTCCTTTTACAAAGATTATACTGAAGTCTCTGCTCTATTATATAATACATACAATGGATAAATCATTAAGCTACAACCATCAAAACTCTAAAATTATGAAATAACAATAAACACTGCAATCACTACTGTAAGTGTAACATTACTGAATGAACTTAGAGAAACCACATCTAAATTCAACTACCTGCTTTTCAAACAATTAATCATGGCAAAGGAGAAACATCAAATTTCAACTGAAGGTTGTAAAACTATCTTCTGACGGCATCTATCTTCTCATCTACTGGAAATTGTTATCTTGTGAGGATAGGTATCTATTGATCGTAATCATTTTGAGGAGTCATTTGAAATAAGCTGCCCTTTGTTTTACTGATTTAAGTTATAATTTTCCTCTGATCTTGTCAAAACAGTTATAAAGCTTCTGAATAACATATACATAACTGTAAAATTCAGTGTAAAAGTTTCAACTACACTATTTGGAAGTTATGTATTTTTTCCTCACTCTTGTATGGTTATTCAGTATTTACTAGAATACTAAACTAAAAGAACCTATGAATGTGTTGTTTCACTTTATCAAAGATTACTATTTTGAGGTATCATTTGCATTTGTGTAAAATAGAAGTAGCTTCTATGTACTCCTTAAGAACCGGTGTAGTAGGTAACATAGAAAAAAATTATACACAAGCAATCCTTGCTACAAAAACAAAACAACTATTTTCATGTTTCCAATAATACACATTAACCATTACAAAAAGTTCCCCTTTGGATGAAATTCATCTCTCTGATCTCGTCTTCAATATTGCTATAATCTCACAATAAATACCCTTGAGTAGCATTGATTATTAATTTGCTAAACTGCAACTGACCTGTAGCTAAGTTTTAATTTCTTCACCATGTTGTTATTTTACAATGGTCTCAAAGCTACCAGCACACTCCACCCCCGGAAAAGTACCTACAGCCATGGGCATCATTTCTTCATCAGAACCTGGTCACAGGAACCCTTGGCCACGGGTAAACCATCAGTGCCACCTCTTCCAAGTCCCTCACAAAGAGGCGGGACCACAGCTGCATCAGAGGGTCAGGGGTCAATGTATATGTATATGTATATGTATATGTATATGTATATGTATATGTATATGTAAATGTAAATGTATATGTATATGTATATGTATATGTATATGTATATGTATATGTATATGTAAATGTAAATGTATATGTATATGTATATGTATATGTAAATGTATACGTATATGTATATGTAAATGTATATGTATATGTATATGTATATGTATATGTATATGTATATGTATATGTATATGTATGTGTATATGTATATATATATGTATATGTATATGTATATGTATATGTATATGTATATGTATATGTATATGTATATGTATATGTATATGTATATGTATATGTATATGTATATGTATATGTATATGTATATGTATATGTATATGTATATGTATATGTATATGTATATGTATATGTATATGTATATGTATATGTATATGTATATGTATATGTATATGTATATGTATATGTATATGTATATGTATATGTATATGTATATGTATATGTATATGTATATGTATATGTATATGTATATGTATATGTATATGTATATGTATATGTATATGTATATGTATATGTATATGTATATGTATATGTATATGTATATGTATATGTATATGTATATGTATATGTATATGTATATGTATATGTATATGTATATGTATATGTATATGTATATGTATATGTATATGTATATGTATATGTATATGTATATGTATATGTATATGTATATGTATATGTATATGTATATGTATATGTATATGTATATGTATATGTATATGTATATGTATATGTATATGTATATGTATATGTATATGTATATGTATATGTATATGTATATGTATATGTATATGTATATGTATATGTATATGTATATGTATATGTATATGTATATGTATATGTATATGTATATGTATATGTATATGTATATGTATATGTATATGTATATGTATATGTATATGTATATGTATATGTATATGTATATGTATATGTATATGTATATGTATATGTATATGTATATGTATATGTATATGTATATGTATATGTATATGTATATGTATATGTATATGTATATGTATATGTATATGTATATGTATATGTATATGTATATGTATATGTATATGTATATGTATATGTATATGTATATGTATATGTATATGTATATGTATATGTATATGTATATGTATATGTATATGTATATGTATATGTATATGTATATGTATATGTATATGTATATGTATATGTATATGTATATGTATATGTATATGTATATGTATATGTATATGTATATGTATATGTATATGTATATGTATATGTATATGTATATGTATATGTATATGTATATGTATATGTATATGTATATGTATATGTATATGTATATGTATATGTATATGTATATGTATATGTATATGTATATGTATATGTATATGTATATGTATATGTATATGTATATGTATATGTATATGTATATGTATATGTATATGTATATGTATATGTATATGTATATGTATATGTATATGTATATGTATATGTATATGTATATGTATATGTATATGTATATGTATATGTATATGTATATGTATATGTATATGTATATGTATATGTATATGTATATGTATATGTATATGTATATGTATATGTATATGTATATGTATATGTATATGTATATGTATATGTATATGTATATGTATATGTATATGTATATGTATATGTATATGTATATGTATATGTATATGTATATGTATATGTATATGTATATGTATATGTATATGTATATGTATATGTATATGTATATGTATATGTATATGTATATGTATATGTATATGTATATGTATATGTATATGTATATGTATATGTATATGTATATGTATATGTATATGTATATGTATATGTATATGTATATGTATATGTATATGTATATGTATATGTATATGTATATGTATATGTATATGTATATGTATATGTATATGTATATGTATATGTATATGTATATGTATATGTATATGTATATGTATATGTATATGTATATGTATATGTATATGTATATGTATATGTATATGTATATGTATATGTATATGTATATGTATATGTATATGTATATGTATATGTATATGTATATGTATATGTATATGTATATGTATATGTATATGTATATGTATATGTATATGTATATGTATATGTATATGTATATGTATATGTATATGTATATGTATATGTATATGTATATGTATATGTATATGTATATGTATATGTATATGTATATGTATATGTATATGTATATGTATATGTATATGTATATGTATATGTATATGTATATGTATATGTATATGTATATGTATATGTATATGTATATGTATATGTATATGTATATGTATATGTATATGTATATGTATATGTATATGTATATGTATATGTATATGTATATGTATATGTATATGTATATGTATATGTATATGTATATGTATATGTATATGTATATGTATATGTATATGTATATGTATATGTATATGTATATGTATATGTATATGTATATGTATATGTATATGTATATGTATATGTATATGTATATGTATATGTATATGTATATGTATATGTATATGTATATGTATATGTATATGTATATGTATATGTATATGTATATGTATATGTATATGTATATGTATATGTATATGTATATGTATATGTATATGTATATGTATATGTATATGTATATGTATATGTATATGTATATGTATATGTATATGTATATGTATATGTATATGTATATGTATATGTATATGTATATGTATATGTATATGTATATGTATATGTATATGTATATGTATATGTATATGTATATGTATATGTATATGTATATGTATATGTATATGTATATGTATATGTATATGTATATGTATATGTATATGTATATGTATATGTATATGTATATGTATATGTATATGTATATGTATATGTATATGTATATGTATATGTATATGTATATGTATATGTATATGTATATGTATATGTATATGTATATGTATATGTATATGTATATGTATATGTATATGTATATGTATATGTATATGTATATGTATATGTATATGTATATGTATATGTATATGTATATGTATATGTATATGTATATGTATATGTATATGTATATGTATATGTATATGTATATGTATATGTATATGTATATGTATATGTATATGTATATGTATATGTATATGTATATGTATATGTATATGTATATGTATATGTATATGTATATGTATATGTATATGTATATGTATATGTATATGTATATGTATATGTATATGTATATGTATATGTATATGTATATGTATATGTATATGTATATGTATATGTATATGTATATGTATATGTATATGTATATGTATATGTATATGTATATGTATATGTATATGTATATGTATATGTATATGTATATGTATATGTATATGTATATGTATATGTATATGTATATGTATATGTATATGTATATGTATATGTATATGTATATGTATATGTATATGTATATGTATATGTATATGTATATGTATATGTATATGTATATGTATATGTATATGTATATGTATATGTATATGTATATGTATATGTATATGTATATGTATATGTATATGTATATGTATATGTATATGTATATGTATATGTATATGTATATGTATATGTATATGTATATGTATATGTATATGTATATGTATATGTATATGTATATGTATATGTATATGTATATGTATATGTATATGTATATGTATATGTATATGTATATGTATATGTATATGTATATGTATATGTATATGTATATGTATATGTATATGTATATGTATATGTATATGTATATGTATATGTATATGTATATGTATATGTATATGTATATGTATATGTATATGTATATGTATATGTATATGTATATGTATATGTATATGTATATGTATATGTATATGTATATGTATATGTATATGTATATGTATATGTATATGTATATGTATATGTATATGTATATGTATATGTATATGTATATGTATATGTATATGTATATGTATATGTATATGTATATGTATATGTATATGTATATGTATATGTATATGTATATGTATATGTATATGTATATGTATATGTATATGTATATGTATATGTATATGTATATGTATATGTATATGTATATGTATATGTATATGTATATGTATATGTATATGTATATGTATATGTATATGTATATGTATATGTATATGTATATGTATATGTATATGTATATGTATATGTATATGTATATGTATATGTATATGTATATGTATATGTATATGTATATGTATATGTATATGTATATGTATATGTATATGTATATGTATATGTATATGTATATGTATATGTATATGTATATGTATATGTATATGTATATGTATATGTATATGTATATGTATATGTATATGTATATGTATATGTATATGTATATGTATATGTATATGTATATGTATATGTATATGTATATGTATATGTATATGTATATGTATATGTATATGTATATGTATATGTATATGTATATGTATATGTATATGTATATGTATATGTATATGTATATGTATATGTATATGTATATGTATATGTATATGTATATGTATATGTATATGTATATGTATATGTATATGTATATGTATATGTATATGTATATGTATATGTATATGTATATGTATATGTATATGTATATGTATATGTATATGTATATGTATATGTATATGTATATGTATATGTATATGTATATGTATATGTATATGTATATGTATATGTATATGTATATGTATATGTATATGTATATGTATATGTATATGTATATGTATATGTATATGTATATGTATATGTATATGTATATGTATATGTATATGTATATGTATATGTATATGTATATGTATATGTATATGTATATGTATATGTATATGTATATGTATATGTATATGTATATGTATATGTATATGTATATGTATATGTATATGTATATGTATATGTATATGTATATGTATATGTATATGTATATGTATATGTATATGTATATGTATATGTATATGTATATGTATATGTATATGTATATGTATATGTATATGTATATGTATATGTATATGTATATGTATATGTATATGTATATGTATATGTATATGTATATGTATATGTATATGTATATGTATATGTATATGTATATGTATATGTATATGTATATGTATATGTATATGTATATGTATATGTATATGTATATGTATATGTATATGTATATGTATATGTATATGTATATGTATATGTATATGTATATGTATATGTATATGTATATGTATATGTATATGTATATGTATATGTATATGTATATGTATATGTATATGTATATGTATATGTATATGTATATGTATATGTATATGTATATGTATATGTATATGTATATGTATATGTATATGTATATGTATATGTATATGTATATGTATATGTATATGTATATGTATATGTATATGTATATGTATATGTATATGTATATGTATATGTATATGTATATGTATATGTATATGTATATGTATATGTATATGTATATGTATATGTATATGTATATGTATATGTATATGTATATGTATATGTATATGTATATGTATATGTATATGTATATGTATATGTATATGTATATGTATATGTATATGTATATGTATATGTATATGTATATGTATATGTATATGTATATGTATATGTATATGTATATGTATATGTATATGTATATGTATATGTATATGTATATGTATATGTATATGTATATGTATATGTATATGTATATGTATATGTATATGTATATGTATATGTATATGTATATGTATATGTATATGTATATGTATATGTATATGTATATGTATATGTATATGTATATGTATATGTATATGTATATGTATATGTATATGTATATGTATATGTATATGTATATGTATATGTATATGTATATGTATATGTATATGTATATGTATATGTATATGTATATGTATATGTATATGTATATGTATATGTATATGTATATGTATATGTATATGTATATGTATATGTATATGTATATGTATATGTATATGTATATGTATATGTATATGTATATGTATATGTATATGTATATGTATATGTATATGTATATGTATATGTATATGTATATGTATATGTATATGTATATGTATATGTATATGTATATGTATATGTATATGTATATGTATATGTATATGTATATGTATATGTATATGTATATGTATATGTATATGTATATGTATATGTATATGTATATGTATATGTATATGTATATGTATATGTATATGTATATGTATATGTATATGTATATGTATATGTATATGTATATGTATATGTATATGTATATGTATATGTATATGTATATGTATATGTATATGTATATGTATATGTATATGTATATGTATATGTATATGTATATGTATATGTATATGTATATGTATATGTATATGTATATGTATATGTATATGTATATGTATATGTATATGTATATGTATATGTATATGTATATGTATATGTATATGTATATGTATATGTATATGTATATGTATATGTATATGTATATGTATATGTATATGTATATGTATATGTATATGTATATGTATATGTATATGTATATGTATATGTATATGTATATGTATATGTATATGTATATGTATATGTATATGTATATGTATATGTATATACATATGTATATGTATATGTATATCCATATGTATTTGTATATCTGTATGCATTGCATATGCATAGATTGATGGATATATAGATATGTATGTAAAGTGTATATATGGCATACATACATGTTTATACTGTTTACCATATGATTAATAGAAATATAATTGTGTGCGTGCGTGCGTGCGTGCGTGCGTGCGTGCGTGTGTGTGTGTGTGTGTGTGTGTGTGTGTGTGTGTGTGTGTGTGTGTGTGTGTGTGTGTGTGTGTGTGCGTGTGTGCGTGTGTGCACATTGTCAGTTTGAAATACTGTAAATTTACTCATTCAATTTTTCGATAATACACAATGAAAAAAAACAAAAAAAAACAAGGACAATTACCATCGAATCTGCATAGAGAGATGAACTGGTCCAATACACGTATGAAAACAGCTTCCTCTACACCAGTGCGTAAGAATTCAGATACAACGGCCCGCAGTACATTCTTCTCCATCATGCTGCAGCTCCTATAATTGAATTATAAACATTAAAATAAACATATGAAACAAGACAATGCAATTTTCTTATGATAAGGACTAAACAAAATAATAACAAAAACACCACTGATGATGATCATAAAGAAAATGATGACAATTATGATGATAGTGATGTCAACCATGATCATCATTAGTAGTAGTAATGGTAGTGGCCACTAGTGATTTAGTTACTATTCCTAGCTCTTTTTCCCTACGTACCTAATGGCCGTTATCTTGGGTGAGGTGAACATCTCCTTCAGTGCCTGATCAACATGCAACATGCCAACAAGCGCATTTCTTTTCACTGGAGACTTCATGGGAGACTTCACTGGACTAGGTGGCATGGTCTTAGTCTCCGCAATTTCCGTAGCTCTCCGACAAATATCTAAGGCTCGTCTTGCATCGCCTGACACAGCAGCCACTTTGCGGGCAACAAGCTGGATAGCATCAGGATCAAAAGCGTCTATGCCCAACAGCCGAGATAATACAATTTCCTGTATGGGGGGAAAAAAAAGTGCCATGGAGCATTAATATAGAAGGGTATTGAGTTTGTGGCCATATGGAACACCCATCAAAAAACATATAAATTGATACCTAATGTAAATATTATGTAATGCTTCTTCAATGCATCCTTACCTGTAACTGCTTATGAGTGTATGGCTGGAATGTCATACGGGTAAGACCAAGCCTAGAGGCCACACGATTGATCATGATACGCTCTGGAAGATCCATGGTATTTGCAATTGCTACAACAATTAACTTGCTCCCTGGACGGCATGGCCAATCAAATAAGTTGTACATCACATCCTGGTAAAAAAAAAAAAAAAACATATACATATATATTTAAATACTGATTTTCTTGATAAACTGTACCACATTAGATAAAGTGGCCATAAAAAAATGCAGTTACATCTTTAGCACCCATAAAAAAGTTTATTTAGCAACTCAGCTTGCACCAATGAGCTGTGAACTCTTACAGACAGAGGAATTAATAATCTCTCTCCTCTGTTCAGTATAGAAAGAGCTGACAGTATAAAAAAGACTTAGAACTGGCTGTCTCGACCAGCATCATCAAAGATCTGAAGAAGGCACTAAAGAAGTTTTGGGTCACCATGAATGTCTCCTACTTTCTTAACCATCAAATCAATTCTGAATCAACTTCAGATGGTATTGCTATAAAGGCAACATGGCCAATGACTATATCTAAGGAAACGCCTACATTAAAGTGAAGTTTGCATACTTTATTCTCCTCCAATCATCAATGTAAATATTATTGGGGGGTGGAGCATTATTTGCCATACACTAAAGAAGTACTATTATCAGTATCAAAGTTAATATGAATTGCAAAAGAATTACCAAAACATTTTTAATTACTGTATGAAAAAAAAAGTTTATTCCTACCTGTTTTCGTGTCCACAACAAATCCAGCTCGTCTACCAATAAGAGTGTAGGCTCTCTTCGTGGAGCAGGAGTTGAAAATCTTTTCTCTAAGAGAGAAGAAGCATGGTCTGCTGTTACCTTGTTGCCTGTGAGACCTTTCCAAACCTGTAAAAACAAAATATCAATACTAATGCGCCATGCAGAGTAAATAATAATTTCTTGAAGCTAAAATAATTAAAACTTTTCTTTACATTGTCTAGTCTTACTGGCTTCAATTGTTCAAGCAAGTGCACATGTTAAATCATAATGCCAGTTAACTATAAAAAAGAAATTAAGACCTCTTAAGAGATCAAATCATTCACTAATATAAAATTCCTTTTCAGAAAGAATGTTCACCATCTCTCTTATGTCCTTGCACATTTAAAAACAAAAATTCTTGTGGAAGTAACCTTATTCACACATCAGAATGATCTATAATCTATAAGACAATATACAAGAATGTTAAAATCTCTGTTATAAACCTATATAAGTTAACCCATTGCATACGGGTGTCATGACATACATGCCGTAGGAGCTTTGGCCTGACGACGGGCGTCATGACGTACATGACGTTCGGGGATTTTGGATCACTGTGCTATTTTATTTTGCTATGAAAAGGAATGAGTAATGATGGTTACTGCAGTCATAATTACTATAATTACCGTAATATCGTGCAAGCTTAACGTCCAAAACCTAGATGGCACCACTTTTTCCTAGCACCAGCAGGTGAGAGAGCCTTGAATGGCACCCATCCACGGTCTCTAGCAAGCACTGTCTCTATAGAGCGATGGCACACACTAAGTTGATGAACCCTTGCTCTAAAGTACCGCCAATGAAGGATGTGCAGGCAGAACGAGAAGAGGAAGGTGACTCAATCCATACCCAGTGTCTAAAATGTGCTCCTGTGCCAATATGGATGCCTTTCACTGTGGCACTCACAGTCACAAGCACAGGTTTCATTCCTCTTCCCTACCTCTTCTTGTTATCTTTATTGTAGGTGGTTATATGTTTCGTATTCGTTCATGACAGCACAAAAATACGAAAAAATAAAGTTACCTTTTGTCCTCCCATGAAACAGTAATACTTCTATCACATTGAGTATAAAGAAAATAATGAGCTAATATGGATAACATACTACAATTTTAGTCAACTGCAGCACTGATGGAGCCTGTCATATAGCACATATAAGTCTCTAAACTCAATAAAACACACAAAAAAATAAAACACAAAAACTGCTCTAGTTTTACAATGAATGACTGAAAGAGATTGGGATGCTTCAAATTATATTGCTTCAAGCGGTCTCTCTCTAAAATAAAACCTATCCTGGAGGCTGGGCAAGCAAATTTATCTTCGTCTGCAATGGGTTAAAAAAAAAAAAAAAAAAAAAAACATGATCAGTTGCAATAGAAAAATAACTTACCTGAACCCAGAGTTGGTGAGGTTCTGTCAGTCGCATTGCATTCACCTCCAGATATGTGAAACCAGGTAAATCACCCCCTTGACTACACTCCTGCAACAACCGCACCACTTCCCTAACTGTGGCTGTCTTGCCTGTTCCTGGTACACCACTAATATACCTGCAAAAAACGGACAAGATGATGAAGCCCACTGAACATACCATTAACAAAATAAATGAAGCAATTACATGGTACATAACAGATATATTTGTAGCCTGTAAGATGAAGATAGTCTATGCAATGTCATAAAGTAAAATACAACAATGTCACTACTTACATGCATCCTCCAGTGCCATCAAACAGCTTTCCTTCAACAAAGGAGTATATTTCTTGGAACTCATTTTCCCGGCAAGGAAGAGAATCTGGTACTGCTGAAACATGAAGATTCTCTCGTGCCTTCTCAAGAGGTGTCTGGGGATGCTTTACAGGTCCTTGGCGAGAAGGCATACCAGGTGTTGCAGACTGGCGGCGTGATGGCTTGAGTGTCTTGGATGGAGTCTCAGTCTTGGTTTGTTTCTTTGGTCTGCAATCAAAGAAAAATAATTGTTGAACCACACTGATAGCAACAATGTGTTTAAAAGATAAATAAATGAAGTTAATGCAATCTAACATAAAGGGAAAGACACTTGTTAGCTATGATCAGTTATACCACAGTATAGTCAATTCATCCTAACCTTAAAAACCTAAACTAAGATAATGGAAGATTTGCAAGTAAAGTATATCACTAATGTAGGGTTCTTCCTAAGTTACTCATTATTGATATTATTACTACAAGTGTTCCTCACCTGCCACGCTTCTTTACAACTGGCACAAAATCTTCATGTTCATCCTCGTCATGTTCCTTAAGCTCTCTGCGAGACTCAAATCTTTCACCACATTCACGACATTCAAACCTCTTCTTCGTCGTACTCTTGGATCTGGGTTGTATAAGCTTCTTCTTTGGTGTCTTAAGTTCGCTGGGAAATGGTAGACCATCATCGCTGTCAAAATCTATAACACTTTTTGGCTTTTGGCTTGCTCTAGCTGTTTGTTTGACTGTGGTCTTTGAGACTGGGGGCTTTGGAACATCGTCTTCACTATCAAGAGCTACAGGTTCACTCTCCCCCTCGCTGTCACTGCCGAGCAAGTCTGTTATTTCCGTATCTTTCAGAGCACGGACTTTTCCCACTTGCTTTATGCTGTCGATTTTTTCCTTGGGAGACATGAGGGTTATTGGAGACAAACAACTCCCCCCCTTCTCAGGAGATTTGATATCAGGGCTCTTCTTGTTCTTGTGGATTGCTTTGAACTCTGGAGACATGGGTGTGATATTCCCCTCCTTATCAATATTACCATCATTTAGCTTCCTATAGCAGACAATCTTTAACTTCCGACCAGATCCCGTTTGCCTTTCAACACGAGTCATGTTATCGTTGCTGATAACCCGAGACAGCCTCTCATCCTTGGGTGTGTAGGAAGCACTAGAACTTGACTCTGGTCGTAATCTTTTGTTCTCCACCCTGAAGTCTGAATCTGAAGCTTGTCTTTTAAGTGATTTAGTTACATTATTGTTTTCTAAAAGACTTGGTTTCAGTTGAACTCTTTTCAATTTTATGCTTAAGTTGTTCCTTAGCAGTTCAAACTTTGCACTTTCTCCTGTTAGGATATAAATTGTTTTGACAAGAATTAGAAAACTACAATAACTTATTAAAAATTGCAGATGCATAGAGTTTATCCTATGTTAATATTTACATCAAGAAGACAAAGTATTTGGTAATCAGAATATCAAAATTACGACACTGCATAATAATAGAGCACTTCGTAGTCAACTGTTATACTGTATTAATCATCTCAACACTTTTCGCACTTCCTTACAATTGTATAAAAATTCACACACAATCCTTCCTCACTTACCCTGCAAACTAATTTCTGGGGAGACATCTCGAGACGTGGCCTTCCTCTCACTCTTTGGGGTTCTCAGAGCGTTCTCTTTCCCCCGTCTCTTCTGAGGCGTGACATGCTCAGTAGGTGTTGTACTCGGTGTGTTGCTATTAAGGTTGGTTAAATCATTTGCTAATGAGCGACGAGCTGTATGTCTGAAAACACAAAGTGAATAGAGGGTTTAGCAGTGATAAGCTAACAAAGGAACGGTGCAATTTCTATAAAATGAACATTCAGAATATCAATTAAAACCCCTTATGATAGCCTTGTATAGCAAAAAGAAATGGCAAAGCACAAACCCTTAAGATAGCAATGCAAAGTAAAAAAAGAGATGACAAAGCATCAAGCCCTATCCAAGCTGGATGACGTTCTATTATCCCGAGAAGACTTCTAACCTACCCAAATTATTCAAGCTTTTATAATGAAAGCAATCCATTCATTATACCTATACACTGCTAATTTGCTACTTCTTGATTTGATCCTCCAAAAGATTATACCAAAAGGTTATATTATATCCGAGTATTTTGCCCATTCAACTTCCTGATAAAATAATCCTAATATTAAGAACTTCATCAGAGAATAAAAGATACATTTCTTCAACAGAGTAACAAAGTGGATGATGTCAGAGCTTGCATCATTTGTTATGGGAAGACTATGGTGCAGTTCTTATAACCATAATTCCTTTAAGTCTTACCTATTAACTGTAGGCTGTGATGATCCTGGCTCTTCGAGAGGATATAAACGGGGATTCTTCCCACCAAAACTGAACCGACATACAAAGAAAGGTCCTGGACATTTTGAAGGCTTTTCAACGGACTCTGGATCAACATCAGCGGCAACTTCTTCAACCTGTTTAATGATTAATCAAAGATACTTAGAAGATCACAAATATAATCGTCATGCGACACAAGCATTTTGGCTGACAATTTTCTATCTTCTTCTTTTCTTTCTAGATTTGTTTTGTTTTAATACACATTAGAACTTACATTTATATTCTAAGGATACACCTTTTCATCATATATCTATATCTATGGCACCATATATCTATATCTATGGCACAATATATCTATATCTATGGCACCATATATCTATATCTATGGCACCATATATCTATATCTATGGCACCATATATCTATATCTATGGCACCATATATCTATATCTATGGCACTATATATCTATATCTATGGCACTATAGAGCAATCACTTACATGACACATATGCAATATACTCTCTGCATCAACATCTGTTTCAAAAGCACGATCCTCTCTTACAACCTCAATGCTGGTGTCAACAGCTGGGACTCCTGTGGTAAATATAACCGGAAAACAATTATACAACTTTGAAATCATCTTCAACAATTTTTTGGCAATCAAGATAATCACAAAAATTAATAGGACAACAATAACAAAGATGAAAGGCAAAGAGTTACTCATCCAAAAAGTGGTAAGCAGCATTATATCATTGCTATATGAGCATACCTTCTGGAATTGTTCTCAATTTTGATTTGTTGATGTCTGTCACTCTTGAGTACCATTTTACTATGACTCTCCTGTTGTCCCATTTTGCCCCTGCAAAAAATTAGAAAAAAAATAGATAAAACATTACACTTGCTACATTATAAAGAAACAAACTAAATATCCCAAATATAGTTCATCTAATTTATCACATGAATAAGGTGTATCTATATTATATTAAGAATAGAATACAATCAACATAAAACTTGAGATTGTAACACCAGCCGGACATGCTGCAATTCATATGAAGCACACGACTGATACATTACAGCATTCTCATTTAGAATATAACAAAAATAATAGCAAATGACAACAATACCAATAAAGATAGCAATATTAAACAAAGTTACAACCATAATAATAACAATGAAACAGAGCTAATTGCTATTTCTAGATTCACCCATAACTTGCTTACCACTGTCATAGCATCGAACAACTCTGGCAATATCACAGCCTTCAGGAGAATCTGGGTCAAACGAATCCGCATTACGCACAAAAACGTAGTCTCCTTCATATACTGTCAGTTTACCCAACTGGAATCCTCTGGAAAAGAACAAATCTCTTGTAATTTCTTTACTGTATGTCAAGATTGAGCCTGCTTTTACCCTAATGATTTTTTTTTTCAACTCTTTTTTTTCCCTTGTCATTTTTCTCTGTTCCTAATAAAGTTCCCTAAATATCAACCTACTTGGCTTGAAATCGTGTAATACAGACCAAATGAAAACAAAAAGCATCTCTTGGTATTTTAGAAAAAATACTTTAGCATTCTTTATGGTTATCTGATCACCTTTAACAAAAGGTCCACCATAACAAATCTTATGTGGATGCATTTATACTCAGTGTCCATGCATGATGAAAACCAGTGTGGTGAAGTTATGACCTATTATAAAAAAAATGGCTCCAATACTTAGGAGGGACAAGCGCACCTGGGAACTGTGATGTAAAGTAATCAAAATATAATATAAACACAAGGTTAAGATATCATACTTTGATTATACATGAATTTTTGACATGATATTTACTTAATATAAATGGACATCTATAAATATGGTGCTTTAAGATGGATAGAAATGGCTTGATATTAAATAGGAAGGTTCAAATCATATCAACTGACCCACCAAAAGTAGAAGATGAGGAGATATGTATAGATATCCTGCTAGACACAATTATCATATAATGACATATGGTGCATCACAGTATATTGCAGACTTAACACAATAGTACCGACTTATAAGGAAGAATGGCAGTCTTAAGATCACACCAACAGAATCTAAATTTATGTGAACGATATTTGTACCTAGATTAAAGAGCTGAATTTCATTTTGTCTCCTCTATGTAGTCTTTCTATAATCTTTTGTCATTCGACCTGTGGTTTTCATAACAGGACTTACTCATAATCAGTGTTCTATCCAAAGCCACTTGAAACTTACATTAATTTGTAATATAAATCATATAATCTCAAGTCCAGCCCAATAGTGGCCCAGGGCCGATTGATCACTGTGGCTCTGACAAAGGCCAACAAACCTACGTCATATACATTCTGGCAAGACAGAGCTATGACTGTTCCTTATACATTGATAAATCACTAGGGAAGTCTTCATTTTCTATCAATCAGTAGTTTGGTAGCCTCTATTGGAGTGCTAATAGATACAGAAGCTACATGTAAGCCAGTAGTAGACATGTCATAGACAATATGTCAGTAATATA
>NW_028234414.1:39134263-39146763 GCF_977035675.1 Penaeus japonicus
ACACACACACACACACACACACACACACACACACACACACACACACACACACACACACACACACACACACACACACACATATATATATATATGTGTATATATATATAAGGCCTTATCTGCAGCGTCATTATCTGCAATAATTGCCAAAAACTCGCAATAATTTGCTGCCGTATTTCAGGTTCTATTGCCAAAGAGCTCGACCCGCCCACGGGTACCAACCTATCCAGTAGGGGCGCCAACACGCATGCGCGAACCATCGCCGAATGGCAAAAATGCCAAACATTTCCTGATTTTTATTTTATGTCGTCTCATTGAACCGTTTAAAGAGTATCTCAATGATGGTTTACAACAAAATTTATGTAAAATTGAAGTAAGATTATAATGTATAATATGCTGCATATTTCGAGACTCAGGTTCATGCGTGAAAATATAAAACAAATACCACCATATGTAGCTTCGATAAATGGGTGGTAAATAATTGTTTGAATCCTTTGGCTTGGATTACATTTACTTTTTAACTCGTAAGAAACTGAATTTACTAAGTGTTTGACATGAAAAACATTTAAACAACAACAAAAAGTCTATTGGGTGTATTTTTATGTTCATTCTCAGGGCAGACTGGTAATCAAAGGCTATTGAAGTATATAGTCACAATCAGAGTAATGCGTTCGAATTTGTTTAGATTTGATGGGCAGCAAGTGGTCTCTTCAGAGAAAACTGAAGTAAATCAAGTCGGTAACTCATATAAAACAATAAAATACCTGAGTTTAGTATTATTTACTGTGATAACATGTAATGTTCGCAAATAATAATAATTTTGTGTGTTGTGCGATGTCTATTTTAAACAAGACTTCTGTAATACACGCACAATATGCGAGGATAACTTTTGTTGCAATGAAATTATCATGAAAAGTATAGCATACCTAGGTGAATAAGCCTAGAATAAATTTTGCTTTGATTGATGTGTCATGGAATGAATTCTAAATTTGCACAAATAAGATCTATTTACTGACTGCTAATCTGCACAACTAGTTTTTTGAAGAAATAAACTTTTTTCATGCTTAAAGTAGCATGATGTTAACATATTCAGATTCACATTCCGATATGAATTATTAAAGCAAACAAGAAATGTATTTTATGAACTTAAAAGTGTTTTTCATCACAAGAAGAAGCAAATAACTGTAAAAAAAATGTTTTTCAAAGGCGCGCCACAGAGGCACGGGTCGCTCTGTGAGCGTGACGGCTGGTTTTGTTCGAGCGGTACGATACTTTCGCTGTCGTACGCCCGGCAGTGCCCATGAAGTGAAATGATTTCAAGACATTTGACGCTGCAGATAAGGCCTATATATATATATATATATATATATATATTCATATATATTTATATATTTATATTTATATATATTTATATATATTTATATATATACATATATATATACATATATATATATATATATATATATATATATATATATATATATGTGTGTGTGTGTGTGTGTGTGTGTGTGTGTGTGTGTGTGTGTGTGTATCTATCTATCTATCTATCTATCTATATATATATATATATATATATATATATATATATATATATATATATATATATATATATATATTCATATACATTTATATATAACCTTGTTTCCTTTCCTCTCAATTTTAGTAACTTTAGATATTGTTTCTCAGAAGACGTCTTGTAGCAACAGTTCAACACGTTTCAACCAGAGCGTCTGCAACATGCTTACGCCTGTTGGGAGAACAAGATCAATGGTTCCCAGGTATCGTATGTATACGGGATTCCTGAAAACTGATATTATAACATCTGTTTTGTAGGTTCATATGATTTCCTCATGAATAGATCACACATCCAAACAATTTCCTTAAATCAAAGACACTAAAGCTTGTGTAGTTATCATTTTATTCGCATATGAAAAACGAGCCGTACGACACTTTAAGGGAAAAGTTTAACGTTCTCCAAGACAACAAAATCAACGCATTACTTGAGGCCAAACCACAGAGGCGCGAACACCTGCCTTTGGTTGTGTAACGTGGATTATCGAGAGAATTGGTTGTTTTAGAGGAAGTTGAGGTATCAAGGATATCGAAAACAGCATTTACAGAACAACATGTGTGGCAGAACGGCTTGGTATGTGTTGACAATATCCTAAACCTAATATATGTGGGTTAATAGTTATTATCAATAACATGCACATAGGAGGAATTCAAAATGAAAAGACATACGAGTTGTGAACATTAGTGTACAGTATATATACACACCCATGAGTGTATTAAAGGCTGTTAAAGACAAATGATCCTAATCCATAAAGTGATAACTCTCTAAGTTCTTGCTCCTCCACACTTTATCAACCCTGTCTCTCTCTCTCTCTCTCTCTCTCTCCCTGCAGTACCCTTGCACCTGATGAGGTTTGCAAAGCCTGCAGTACCCGCACACTTGACAGCTCAGGCAACAAGCAGTATCGAGCAGCCGACTGGCGCGACCATCCCGGGAACCACAATTATTCACCCAGACAGAATGTGGCACCCACGTCCTTCACGCCCGTTATGTTGAGGTGGGCATGGGGTCTGTGGGAGATGGTGATTGTTGGCCTGTTTTCTAAGGGTTATTTGGTTGTTGCTTTTCATTAATAGGTATTATTCACATGGTATGGTATCTTTACTGTCTTTGTGGGCATTATCTTTCTTGGTACATGACTTCTGATTATCAGTAGATTAACCCACTGCGTACGGGTGTCATGACATACATGACGTAGGAGCTTTGGCCTGACGACGGGCGTCATGACGTACATGGCGTTCGGGGATTTTGGAATACTATGCTATTTTATTGTGCTATGAAAAAGGAATGAGTAATGATGGCTACTGCAGTCATAATTAATATAATTACCGTAATACCGTGCTAGCTTAACGTCCAAAACCTAGATGGCACCACTTTTTCCTAGCACCAGCAGGAGAGAGAGCCTTGAATGGCACCCATCCACGGTCTCTAGCAAGCACTGTCTCTATAGAGCGATGGCACACAGTAAGTTGATGAACCCTTGCTCAAAACTGCCGCCGATGAAGGATGTGCAGGCAGAACGAGAAGAGGAAGGTGACTCAATCCATACCCAGTGTCTAAAATGTGCTCCTGTGCCAATATGGATGCCTTTCATTGTGGCACTCACAGTCACAAGCACAGGTTTCATTCCTCTTCTCTACCTCTTCTTGTTATCTTTATTGTAGGGGGTTATATGTTTCGTATTCGTTCATGACAGCACAAAAATACGAAAAAAATATAGTTGCCTTTTGTCCTTCCATAAAACAACAATACTTCTATCACACTGAGTATAAAGAAAATAATGAGCTAATATGGATAATATACTACAATTTTAGTCTACTGCAGCACTGGTAGAGCCTGTCATATGGCATATATAAGTCTCTAAACTCAATAAAACACACAAAAAACAAAACACAAAAAACGCTCTAGTTTTTCAATGAATGACTGAAAGAGAGTGGGAATGTTCAAATTATAATGTTTCAAGCAGTCTCTCTTTAAAATAAAACTTATCCCGGAGGCTGGGCAAGCATATTTATCCCCGTCTGCAATGGGTTAACATTAGCTGTATTCTGTTACCTTTAAACACTTTTTAACCTATAATTTAAGAAAATAATTGATTGGTATTAAATGGCAAGAGGTGTAAAATCACAGAGTTATGCAGGCAATCTAATTTAGCCCAAAATAATTACTTTTATATATCTCTTACTAGTTATTTGCAAACCATTCAATATTTGTGTGTAGGGTGCCATTGTGAGTGTCATTATCAATTGCTACACAAAAAAGAAAAAGAAAAGAAACAAATTCATTTTTGAACTGGCATGCTATATGATCACATCTCACATTAGCTTTTCATTTCCTACGACCAGTGAACGGCATATACGTGGGGTGAAGAGACAAGGCGAGGGAGAGGAGGTGCCACCCAAGTATGTCATTCAGCCAATGATGTGGGGACTCATTCCTCCATTTTACAAGGTGGGGTGTCTCTCCAACTTTTTTGTGTGTTAAGTATTTGCTTTATCTACCTATTTTCTGTTTTTGGATTTAATTCTGTCTTTCTTTGTGAACTGGATCATTTTTAAAGATGCTATCAAGAAGCGTATTTGTTATTTTATTTATAGATTGCATATTAGCATGCTATTTGGTAACAACTTTATATGATTTTGCAGGGACCCTCAGCCACTAGTCATGGTTTGAAGACAAATAATTGTCGTGTGGAAGACATAGAGGAAAAGAAATCGTACAAGCCTTCACTACTCAAGGGACAGAGGTTAATATTATACTTTGAAATATCCAACAGTATTTTCATATGAATTGTCTGTTTGTCATGTATAAGTTTGAGAAATGTGATAATAGATGATCCAAAATGTGGAGTTAAGATATTTAGCCAATTGTACCTGCATGATATAAAGATTTTTTTTTTTTTTTCTGATACGGTTAAGTTACTATTATTTATTCTTTCGGTGTTTAATAAAAGGGACAAGAAAAATTATAGTCCTGTACATTACAGATGTGTTGTCCTGTGTGATGGTTTCTATGAATGGCAGACGACAAAGGGAGATAAGGATAAGCAGCCCTACTTCATATATGCCCCACAACCAGAAGGGGTAAGTGCCTTGTTTTCCCCTATTTCATTTTTTGTTATTTGATTAATATACCGTTTATTGATTTTATCTATTATTTTTACTATTATTATTATTATTATTGTTATTATTATTATTGTTATTGTTATTATTACTACTACTACTACTACTACTACTACTACTACTACTACTACTACTACTAATCACTTGTTTAGCTTTCATAAAGTCAACGAACAGTTAATGTGGTTAAGCTTGTTACAGTGGGTGATTGCTCATGTATCTCTGTACTAGGTTGAGATTTGGAATCGTGATACGTGGGATAAGCCTGATTTGTGGAGTGCAGAGGAGGGCTGGAAGGGGCCACGTTTACTGAAAATTGCTGGACTCTTCTCACGTTGGACGTCGTCAGAGGTAAGATTGTTTGGTTGCCATTCCATCTGTAAAGGAAGGCTTGTGTCTGTTGGTTTCTTATTAAACAAAATATAATTAACGTAGAGCATCAGTATTCATCAACTTCATAAAAGAATGAATAAACAAGTGGAAAAGATAGACAAACAAAAGACAAGTATTATAGTAATTGAAACAACAAGTTGTTAGTCCAAAAGATTTTTTTTTTATCATTCTTCCTAGTTAATTTCAGAAAAAAACAAGTTTCTTGTTAATGTGAAAGATTATAAAAGATTTCCAATCCCTGTATTTATTATAGTAATACAAGTTTATTTAAGAGTTTTTCTTTATTGTAATTGTTTTAAATTGTATATTTTAGCTTAACAAAGCAACATATTTATTACACTGTACTGAGAAATAATGTCCAAATATGTAAAATTTGCACAAGGACAATTAGATAAGTAAATCAAAATTCATATCTTTCCTTAGGGAGAGGAAGTGATGAGCTACACAGTCGTTACCATGGAGTCAGGGAAAAAATTTGGTGAACTCCATCACCGTGTTCCTGCCATTTTGGAAACTGACCAGGATGTTGAGGTGAGAATTTTAGACATATACCCTGATTGTTATAGTATACAGGTGTTAGAGGTCTCTTTCTTAATGTGATAATTTGTTTTATTTATTTATTTTTTTTTTTTTTTTCTATTTCATGAAAAGTCTCTTGTTGTTGTTGCAAGATAAGGATATTATGAGATGATTATGGATTTGTTATTACTGGTGTTTGTTTTAAGTTTGATAGAATATTAAGGAATTGACATAAGAATTATGAACCCTCCCTCAGGGAATTAGAAATGAAGTTTCAAATTTTATGTTATCTTTTTTTTTCTTCTCTTTTATTCTTTCTTAGGACTGGTTAGACTACAGCCGCTTGAGATACAAGGAAGCTCTTGCCAACTTAAAGAATGAGACTGACTTGATTTGGCACCCCGTCTCCAAAGGCGTCAATAATTCTCGCAACCAAGAAGGGAATTTGACATCTCCAGTCAGTCTAGATCAGTAAGTTACTTAGTTTCTTTTTGCCTGCAACATTTATTTTTCTTCTTCTTTTTTTCTTTCTGTTCTTTCCTTTCCTTTCCTTTCCTTTTGTTCCTACTTGCTCTTGTTCTTTTTCTTTTTTTCTTTTTTTAATGATATTGGAATTTTTGCACCCATAACATATGCTTATTTACTATATAGATATAAATTTATAGTCAATACATATAATTTTTCTAAGAAAATCTAGAATCATTTCATAGATTTCAAGCCAGTATTTTCTCTCTGAAGGATAAAAAGGTTTTATCTGAAATAACAAATGACCTACACAATATTTCTTTCATAGTAGCTTTACGTATTAATACACACAAATGCAATACTTGCTACAGTTTTAATCACTACACATAATTATGTTGCAAAAGAAAGAATTACCTAAATTTGCAATTTTATCATTGAATTTTCTTTATAGAAAACCTCCAGAGACTGCCAGTAGCAAACTGATGGCTTCATGGCTAAGCAAAGCACCTCCCAAACAGAGTGGAATAAAGAAGGAACCCACAACTCCAAACAGTATTAAGAAGGAAAGCCAGGCAGCAGAAGTTAAAAAGGAAGCGAAGCCCTCGCCCCTTGCCAAGTGGCTTAAAAAAGAGCCCAAAAAGGAAAAGGAATGAATTGTACTTTTGGAATAATGTTATCAGGTACCTGATGTTGAGAACAAAGTGAAGCCTTTGCCCCTTGCCAAGTGGCTTGAGCAAGAGGTTCCTATATGAAGTGAAATGTGATTCATTTATATAGAGCATTAATTTCTGCTCTGTTTCAGCAGCTTAGGTGAGCCCAGAAAAGAGACACTTATGCCAGTACCTCTCTTTATTGTTAAGTAGATTTTTAATATAGCAAAGTTTTTTCATGTAGTTGTAAGGTACGATTACATAATTTTCAAAGTTTTGTTAATATGGTAGTGACAAAAAAAAATCTCATAGACCTATTGTAATCAGTAAAAAGAGTTACATTATTTGAATTGTTTAATATTTATGTAAATACAGTTCATATATTGTAGTGGTATAGCTGCAGACATAGGACTTATATTTAGATTAACCCAGAAGAGTGTAAAAGATTGATTAAATTTGAACATTCCAAGAAAAAACTGATGTTTAGTTTGTTATATCTTTAATATTTGTCAACCATTGGAATAAAATAGGCTTAAAATGTAAATAAAAAATATTTTTTCAAATACCTTTTTTCTTTTTTTTCTTTGAATACCAATTAAAGGACCCTAAAATAATTAAGGATTTTTTTAATTATTATGTTTTGTATGTATCCGTTGCCTGTAATAAAGTATCCTAATGAAGAATACACTCTCAAAGTTCTGAAGTTTTACATATATAGTAAAAATTAAAATGAGAACTCTTGCCTTACCAGTTTTAGGTGTTATAAGAAGTAATTTGTGATAGAAGATAACAATGATTATTGTCCATTCTTGTTTATAAATTGCAAATATTTAACATCACATTCCCAATGCACAATGAAAGCAGGTATGATTGCATTTATCACTCTAGATAACTTATGAATCTTGCAAAATCTCCTAAGATATATATATTATTTAAAAACATGTTCCTGCACAACAGACCAAACCTGTCAGTCAAGCATCATGTGGTCATGTATGATATCGGTATAGTGTGCTGTGTATGAAGTTGCTACTGTTACTTTCCTCTGACATCTATTAGGTCAAAGTATAAGATATTTACGTGATGTAATTATTGTGAAAATATATATCAAACATTTTAGCAAATTGCAGTTTTAACACATTGAAAAAGGCTTCTATTGTATGTAATTAATAGAATCTTGCAACTTTATAAATTTAATTTCTCAGGAATTTGAATAGAAAAAACTAAAAACTGGGACAAAAAAAGGATATAAAATAACTGAACAACCACTGGATTGAAGGTACATGCTATATAAAAGTGACAAGCATTATAAATAAAGCTTATTTGTTTTTTTCAGCTATAAGAGAGAAATAGAGTATTGGTCTTAAAATGGAAAATGAAACTAGATGATACATTATTATTTATTATAATTAAAACTTCTAGTCTAAAATCAATTATTGTAACATGAAAGGGACAAAAGAGACAAAACAAATGTATTCAAAATGTCTTATTTAAAATGCAAACTCATTCCTTTCTGTAAAGAATTTTGTCTTATATACATATACATTATGTACACAAACTAACAGGAAATAACTCATAAATCTATGTAACGGTTTCCTCTTCCATGTTACCCTTTGGTAACTTATCCTTCATAAAATTTATAATTTACAAATAGAAAATATAGGCACATTATTCTACATTCCACTAAATTATTAGTCTAACAATTCATAAATATTTACATTGTTTACATAAACAGACCTATGGAACGAATCCCTAACCAACCTGTACCTTGTAGCTTGTGCTTTCAGTCTTACAAGCATGAAAATGTACATTAATCAGTCTGGGATTGTAAATGATTCTACACTTTGAATTTAGGAGATTCTCAGCATCTCTGTCTCACTAATTTGTACGACTGACATGAACTTTTGAAACGTGAGTATATAATTTGTACCATAAAAATAACAGTGCTGTTATTCCTTGACATCAGTCTATTCATTTAAAAGTCACTAAAAAAAAATCATGCCTCTTATGCCTCCTTTTTCTTACCTCGTTATCTCGATCCCTTTGGTTCCTTTCCATTAAACAATAAAGCTACTGTGAAGCAAAATGCAATGCATCCCAAAATTCAGAGGTGGATTACATTATTACTACTTGCAGTCCAATTATTTAAACATGAAATCTACCTTAGCTGCATCACCTGCTACTAAAATACACACATCAGAAAAATATAAGAGCATATTTTATTGAGCAGTGCTTATCTTGTACAGCTGTCATTAACATGAAATGTGGAACCCAAGCTGACTTAATTACCTTTTTTTTTCCCTTTCTATTTACCAAAATGTTTAAACTACAATGTGCATGAAAGAAAAGGTACTCGTTTAATACTGTGGGACTGCATTACAGTTACACCTGTCAAACTATGATAAATCTTATTTGAAAGTAAATTGCAGTAACCATTATTTTCACACTAAGAGATGGTAAGGTTGTAGTTATTTTTCTTGGCATCTTCACGTATCTGAAAGAATTCCTCCTCAGTGAGATTCCACGAGGACACCCCAAGGTTGTCGAGGTTCGGGCAGGAAGCTACCAGGCGATGGACACTTGCATATGTAAGAGGCACCTGTAACAATTCATTAATCAGTTAAATTTTTAATGAAGATAATCAATGAATTGGCTTCCTCTGCTAAGATTAATGAGTAGAATAAATTATAAAACATTATTCTTTTTTTTTCAGAATATGCGGTAGTTCTCTAAATCAATGGTATACAAGACATAAACAAGCTTGGTTGTATCCCTCTCGTTCAACTTCCTTTCCTTTCCATTGTTGAGGGTCTTTGATAATAGGCCAGATTTGACCCTTCTTCAAGAATGTAAAGTAAAGCCAAGCATTATTTTGGATTAATTTCAACTTTGGAATAAATGGATATGGATAATAATCTTGTAGTTGTAGTTATTTGGATATTAGGTCAAGGAAAAGAAGATGGAATTACTAACCCTCTCTATAACCCATCCTATATACCAATTGATTAACTGATAAATAAAGTGACATAATTATAAGAAAATTCATTGATTAAGATAAATAGGTACAGACAAAAGCTTGAAATTTGAGACTTCTGAACCACTATATTAAACATAGAAGCAATCTATACTGGTTATTTCTAAATACACAAAAACAAATGTGTATGTGTCTTTGTTATCCCATATATGACACAAAATTTCTATAATGCAAAGACAAAAGAAAATATAGTTATAAGTACAGCATACATAATGTTTTAGTAATTTCTTACTTTAGCACCAGAAAGACATACCAAAACCTAAAATACCTACAAACCTAACAAAAAAAAATCTAAAAATACAATGAAACAGTAAAAACTTTACTTACATGCTTGTCAGATGCAATGATGATTCGCTTAGCCTGCTTCAGAGGGTTGGCTAGGAGAATTCTATTCAAGTACCGATCAGTCAGAAATTCAACCTCTGCTTTCAATACAAGAGATTCAAGCTTGAAGCACCACAGAAGGAAAAATTCTACACACTCATCTGCAGGAATAGAAAAGAACAAATATATACATACCAAAACGAGAAATAAATCGTCTTACATGTCTAATTTTCTTCCTGTTTATCTTTACTGAATTTCCCTATGTTTTCTAGAAATTTTCCTCTCACACTTTTATTTCTGCACTTTCTAAACAACTGAAAATTTAAATAATTAAAAGTATATGAATAATATGCATAGTGTTTTTCAGTCTAGTTGGCTGAATCCTCCTACTTCTTCAACATCCTGTTATCTATATATATTCTTTACTATGCTGTAAAATACCACATCACTTTAACAAAATAGCAAGAAAGTATATAAACTACCTTTTTTGTAACCAAACATCCTTACCACGTAGAGTAATAAGTGTTTATCATAAAAGAAAAAGATTCCCCCAACATACTACTTATAACAGCTTCTTTCCAAACTTGCAGATGCAGCGAGGTCAGAGAGGAGAACAGGTGTCCTGGATTCAACAGTCTTTCATCTCCTTCTACTGTGGCTGTGGTGATGTGCAACGTGGTCAGGTGGGGACACTGCTTCCCCAAGAGCACTAGTTTTTCTTGACTCACATCATCACCTGTTATGTAATTAAAGGGGAAAAAATGTGGTTAGACATCTGGCACAAGTAACATGTTTCTTTTTTTTCATATCTCTGTTATAATATGTTATATCAGGTAGAGAAAGAGATATGTGTGATGAGCAGGGGAATGAGAGAAAGAGAGGTAAAGGAATAGGAGAGGGATGGAGAGAGAGAGAAAGAGAGGGAGAAGGAGAAGGAGGAGAGGGACAGGGAATAGGAAAAAAGACAGGGTCATAAAAACTAATTGGGATAAAACGTGTGCTTACAGTTGAGTTGCAGAGTTGTAAGACAATGTCCTAAACTTGTCACAGCTTTTATGAACCCTTTGCCTAGTACTGCTGATGTTTCAATTTCTAATATTCTGAAAATAAGTCATGTATTTACATACAGCATTTTACCAAACACTCTGTTTAACCCTTAAAGGATGAAATACAGCAAATGCCTTTCTAAAGCAGCATATGTGCACACTGGATGAAACACAACAAAGGTGTCACAAAAAGTGTTCAAATTGCCAATACTATAAATATCCAAATTGGAATAACTTGAGCTGAAATAGTTGTGTTCTCAAACAGAAAAAAATATGAGTTCCTGCAATCCTTGTCCATGTCAAGTTCTAAACTTTGATGTCCTTTAGGGGTTAATCTGCCTCTGGTTGATTTACTTGATTTATTGGTATGCTACATATATTCAGTTTTCCATTCCATTTTCAATTCTTATTTCTTATTCTAAGACTTATTTACAAAATTCTATTCAAGAATTAAGAATAGTAAACATATATACTTCAGGAGATATGCTTTCAACAATCTCTTTCCATCTTGGGTACTTTCTCAAATGGAGCAAAAGAAGGAATCATTGGACTACACTTGAACCACAAGGTAACCTACCTGACATCACCCAGCTTGGGCAGCAGAGCCAGACTTTCATCATCCAAGAAAAGACTGGCGGATTCTAAATCGGGACAGGCTTTACCCACCCAAGCTATTTCTTCTTCAAGGGGCTCAAACAGTGTCTGAAATACGAACACATAGTAAAGAATGACTGGAATAATAAGGCTGGAATGTTTCATAAGTGATGAGGTTTCTCTTCAGGGTTTCTTAAGAGTGATGTTGATGGTCTAGCTTCTCATTCTTTTAATATGTGAATATGTGATCATTATATGTTTATATCAACACATGTTAACATTATATTTAGCATTTACCTGAGTTTGTTCAAAATGCGTTAACTTGAATTTAGTATCTGACTTGTAAAACTTGTTGATCAAAACAGATCCCAACTGGTCACTCTGGAGCCTCTCTAAATTCTTTGAATGTCGAAGAACATGTTCTATGCCTTCAGTAGTCACTTCCCAGCATTTGTATATGCCAAGTTTTTCTAATTTTGGACAGCCTATTGCTAAAGCTTTAAGCCCAACATCTGTGACTAAATCTGAGATGGAAACATTGACATCAACAATGCCTTTGCATCTCTGGCTGACAATGTGTAAAATTTCATCACTACACTTACTAACCATATTCAGGACAGTAAGATTCTTCATTCTTTCCACGTGTCCCAAAACAATACTTCTAATTGTGACATTTATTGCCCCTGGAAGTCTCATCTTAAAGAAAAGTCCACTCAGATCTAAGGTTTGAACACAAGGCTGCAAAAGCACACGAAGGCAGGTTGCCATGCCAATAGTTCTGCGTGTCCT
>NW_028234414.1:39154263-39159263 GCF_977035675.1 Penaeus japonicus
AGCCGTGAATGTCTGAGAGCTGGACCTGCAATGGACCAATAATTTTAGTGAGTGCTTTTTAGTGCAGTAACCTTATATACATTGTGTATTATTTGGATTTTAGATTTAGATTTATATGAATCTTATCATAAAGTGTAAACCACAGCTGAGGGTGGATGTTTACCCACCCTGAATGTTTATTTTTAACCATATGATAAGAATAATACATGAAAAAAACTAAAGTGATAACTGTGCACTGTGAGGTAAGAGTAAAAAGGTTTATTGCATATACCATGGGTTAAGCTTACAAATACAATTAAATTTAATGTTTCTTATTCAAAACATTAATAATCCCTAATGCCAAAAATCAATTGCATATATCAACATATAATCATAATTCTTTATATCACACCTTATTTCCATTTCTCTCAACAATTCGGATATGAAGACTGACCTTTCTATCAGCTGTGTTTGAAGCTATGAGAGCAGCTGGCCTAATGGCAGCAATAGCTATCTGAAATACTTCCTTCCCTACTGCCTTCCTGTCAGCCTGAACTATAGCCTCCATTACAACTCTCCGCAGGTCTCCTCCAACATATCCAGGAGTGCTTTCTGCCAGGACTTGCAGATCACTGTCTGTCAAGTTTGTTGGTACTCTGTAAAAAATACACAAGTCAGACAAAAATATCTCTGATCCTATATTTACAAGTATATAAGTACAAAAGTGCAGATTTGTAGAAGATTTGTACAAGGATTTCTGCGTATACACATCAAATACACTGTACCTGTAAAGTAATTTTTCAAAAATATCTCTCCTGTCCATTTCATCTGGAGCCTGAAGGCACACATCATGCGACAATCGGCCTGGTCTTCTTAATGCAGCATCAAGACTCTTAGGATCTGATGCTGTTGCAACTACAAGCACTCCTGTGACAAAGGGATTAATACGGTGTAATAACTTAAAACAGCTATCTCAGTCAGTATTTACTATCTGTTATGATTGTCTCCCAAGTGGTCTGTTTCTTTCCAAGAAGAGAGAGATTTCATCTTAAACTTATACCTTTCAAAACACAAGATTTCACTTTTGCCCTAGGTCATATCTGATAATAAATATTTCTATAAGATTGCCTCACAAAATATATTTAGCTACATAAAAAACTAAAACAATTACTCATGACTGCTCTATATTGTATGGCCTTAATCTTACTAAAACAAAACCATATCTTTATTACCTTTAGAGGAATTTTCAGTAACACCATCCATCAAGTGTAGTAAAGCTGTGACTATGCTTGTTGACCCTCCTCGGTCTCTGCTACTGCATAATATGTCTATATCATCAATGAAGAGTATGCATGGGGCCCTGGAGAAAAATAACAAAGCTTGATCTCATTTTCCAAATGGGAAACAGAGAGAGTGTGTAAAATTCATATCCCAAATTTTAAATACAAATGATTCTCATATTTCCACTCACCTAGTAGCAGCTTTATCAAACTGCTTCTTTAGATTTTGCTCTGTTTCCCCTATGAACTTGCTCTTAATGTCCTCTATCTGCATACTAAGAAACTTGCTGCTGTATTTATTTTTCAATGCTTCCCCTATCAAACTCTTTCCACAGCCTGATGGTCCACTGATTAATATTCCTTCTGTTCTCTTCATCTTTGCACCACTATTAGACATGAATAACTCTATTTCTTGCTGCAGATCTTGTAGTATTGTTTTATAACCTCCTATAAAATCAAAACGTATTCTTCTGTCCACTAAATTTACTCCTGGTGCTTTCTGCTTTTCTATGTAAATATCCGTCTGCCATACACATTGAAAAGGAACTTTTGTTGCATCAATATCACTTATTGCAAAGTTTTTCACAGTATTCACTTCCAACACAATATCTTGACTTAAATAACTGATAATAACAGTCATTCCGATTCTCAAAACTAAACACTGATTAACAAGCTGTTCTTTTAAATAAGATAAAAATGCATTTGATTCACATAATTCTGTAGTATTCAGAAGGCACAGAGTTACTTCCTGCGCAAATAATTTTGAACACTGTGAGGTTACAACCATTTCTTCTCCCTCAAACAGGAAGCTAGAAGTTTCTGAAAAAAAAGATGGATTAAAAATATACATCTTACATGACAAGATGGATATAAATTTTTCATCAGACCCTGTAATTATCACATGTAAATTAGAATGGCACTATTGAGACTAGCAATGTCCTGTTAAAAGTAAAAGAGCCAAGCATCATAAACTTCTGCCTTTCATTTATGGAGGAAAAATAATAAATATACCTCAAGGATGTTAAAAAACTTACCATCTTTAATTACTGCTACATTTTCTTTGAGTTTACTGTCTAGTACAAGTCTTGCTGGTAAAGCTTCCCCTTTGGTTGTAAGAGTTACAAACTGGTGATTAAGGAAACCTCTCTGCTCAGCCACCACTTTCAACATGCAGACAGTAAGTAGGTGAATTCCGCTGATTCCTTCTAGTGTCTTATCTGTAAATTGAAAGGGAATTATTATATGATATGCGTTGATTCGCAGAACTGTTTAAATCTATCCTGGTTTGAAAGATACTCATGGTTTGAAATATTGCATTGAAACCTGTTTCATGCGTCATTGCTACGTTATATTAGCAATTTGAGATTGCTAATATCACGCCAATTTTAGTATTATGAAATTGATGAATATCATGCGACATCTTTAGCAGACAGATTTTAAGAATACTAAAATAGGCCGATAGAATAAAACTGTCACACAGAATGTAAGAGAGTCTGCAATAACTTGCGTACTATGGTCTTACCTTGAAGCATCTCTTTAGGTATAAAAGCAATCTTGGCTGTGATCTCTGGCTCAGGGGATGTAATCAGAGACTCATTTCCACTATCTTTCGTTCGCTTTCTTGCGTTCTTCTTCTGATTCTTCTTCTCTCCCTTTTCAGGGGACTTTGATTTAGTACTCATGCTTCACAAGTTGATTTAATCAATTGTGAAGTGCCTTGTTACACCATCTGTTGATTTCACAAGAAAATTAATATCTACAGAAAAATTTGATCACATTCCTATTCATTCTAAGAACATTAATTAAATCAAAATGAAGCACAAGCTTATATAAATATATATATATATATATATATATATATATATATATATATATATATATATATATATATATATTATATATTAAATATATATATATATATATATATATATATATATATATATATATATATATATATGTATATATATATATATGTATATATATGTATACACACATAAATAAATAAATTATATAATATATATATATATATATATATATATATATATATATATATATATGTATATATATACATATATACACATAATATATATGTATATATGTATATATATTACTATATATATATATATATATATATATATATATATATATATATATATATCTATATATATATGTATATATATGTATACACACACATAAATAAATAAATTATATATATATATATATATATATATATATATATATATATATATATATATATATATATATACATATATATATACATATATATATATATATATATATATATATATATATATATATATATATATATATATATATATATATATATATATATGTATGTGTGTGTGTGTGTGTGTGTGTGTATACGTATATATATATATATATATATATATATATATATATATATATATATATATATATGTATATATATATATATATATATATATATATTATATATGTATATATATATACATATATATATATATATATATATATGTGTATATATATTATATATATATATATATATATATATATATATGTATGTGTGTGTGTGTGTGTGTGTGTGCATACGTATATATATGTATATATATATATATATATATATATATATATATATATATATATATATATATATGTATGTATATTATATATATGTATATATGTATATAAATATATATGTTTATATCTATATATGTAACAATCCAACAACACCTCAAATCTAACTTAAGCTAGCCTAACCACAGTAAACATACTTTGACCTAGCATATAACCAGCATGACCTGACCTGACCACCCAACCTCGCTTCACAAGTTTCGGTTCGATTATCTTCGCAACTGCAAACCGACATTTTCCAAACCAAAAGCATATAAACGGCAAGATCCTAACACACAAACTTCTTAGTCGTTAATGACTGTGTTCATTCTAGAAATATTTACAGGAATTGTATTACCGTATTAACCTCCAGCCTATATGTTTAGAATAGCTCCGCCACACTGTAGACGATGTAATACTAAATCCGTATGATGACACTGATATTGAGGCATATATTTACAAAAATACAATGATATGTTGAATCAACTCCAATTAAAAAGCTTTAATTTGTATTATTATCTTTATGAGATCATATGATAGAAAACTGAAAATAAAGATTTATTAAATAGTGTAAATAAATTATTTATTATATGACATGGAAATAAAGCATCGACAAGGGTACACGTGAGAAAATGTTATGTGGTAAATAAAGTGAATAATAATCGAAGTTCCAAAATATAAGAATTTAATTTATTCCAGAGATATTCAGAAGTGCTACTCAGATACATTGAATTGCATTATGGTTCGAAGAATAAATTTTTAGATTTGTATCCCTCACGACCAGACGATGGAATTGTCGGACTTATGGGAAAAGTAAAACGTTCACCAAATTATATTGAATGATTTTGCAGCCACACCTGTCTCGCAATATTTGTGGTTGTAGCAATGTCAGTATGTTAAACAGACATTCAATCAATAAGTAAAGAAACGCGATTATCCGACAGCTTGTGAGCGCGAAATACAAATGCCTGTAGTTAGGAAACCTACTATTTTTCGTATATGTTTCTCCTTAACATCAAAGGTTTTTGAAAGATTATCAAAGTCTCACTTAGATTATCATATTGAAATCAGATCTCTACGAGCAAGAAGTTAATGACATTTTCTATATTTTTGGTCAGTCGTAAGTCATAC
>NW_028234414.1:39164263-39169263 GCF_977035675.1 Penaeus japonicus
TACCCCCTCATGTGGACACCCACAGATCCTTCACAGATGAGATACTTTCCCTGAGTACAGGCGGGGGTGTCATTATGGATTTCAGGCTTGGTGCATCAGAAAAACAGCAACACCGCACTGTTTATCTACCTCCAAGATCTCTCTGTGTAATGAGTGGTCCTGCAAGGTGTGTTTTCTTTTGAATTATTATTAGTATAATTCTGATTTCATTTGTTTTGCAAATAGCATATATAATTGCATGTCTTTCAGAGACTAAACACGCTAAAATCTTAAACCTTCATGTTTTAAAATTGGTTGGCACTCAGATCAGTATGAAATTATTTTCAGAATTGATTCAATATAAAACAATTTGCTTTGAGTCTTTCACAGTATTAGGAACTAATATGCCATATTCTAAATAGATCTGTAACTTGAATAAGAATTGAAGGTTATGAAAAAGCAGTCACATAATGTATGTACTCTACATGAGGGACATGATGTTCATGTCACTCCCTTATACTAAAAAGGTTACCAAAGTAAAAGCTCTCTTTTGAGAAGAAAAGGAAAAAAATGCAGTAGATGTATATGAAAAGGTTTAATTTTCAGATATGAGTGGACACATGGGATTTGTCCACGCATGACAGATGTTGTATCCGGAAGGAATGGTATTGCTGGACTACATCTGTGTCCTCGTCAAGAACGCATATCTTTTACCTTCAGGAAAGTTAGGGAAGGAGAATGCCATTGCAATAATTCAAGAGTATGTGACTCTACCATACAGAGTTTAGGACGTAAGTACTGTTCCCGATGGTAACATAAACTGTAACATTGTGAAGTACATGTTTTGCCTTGATTATTGATGATTAGATATAAACAGTTAGAGCTCTTCTATTACCCATGTATTTTTTTTTATTGCAGATGAACCAAATGCTGACGCTCCTTCAGATGATTCCATCTCAGATGATTTTCATGCCATGAGACTAGAGCAGCAACATGTCCTACAAGTATATGATCAAATTGCAGGACATTTTAGTACAACACGGCATAAGCCGTGGCCAAATGTTTTGGAGGTTAGTAGTGTGTTTAATTGGCATTCAGTCTATGGCATTGCATTGCCATTCTTACAAATATTTCCTGTATGAGTAGATCAATGGTAGGTTAAAGATTTTTTATTGTATACACTAGGATCTCCTGTCTAAGTTGGTCAAATGGTAATGCTAGTAGAATACTGTCCCAAATATTGCAAGTTATTAAGGTATGAAACTTTAGTTAGTAAAATCATTCTCTAATTATTTAAATAATTGGCATAAGGCTATAAAGATAATTTAGTTTTGAAATGATTATTTTCATACATTAAAATCCCATGTATAAAAGGAAAATTTTACAGTGTGATTAAAAGAGTGATGGATATTATGCATACAATGGGTCATAAATATTACTATTGACTGCAGTTTACTTTATGAGTCTAAAATGTCTCAACTGATTTTTATTGCTTTCTCTTCTTTCAGTTTGTAACCTCTTTGCCATTAGGAGCAGCATTGCTTGACGTTGGTTGTGGAAATGGCAAATATCTTGGCCATAATGAGAAAATATTTCAGGTATAGACCATCATTTTAACATCTGTTTACAATGTGTTTTTTTTTACTTTTGTAGACCACCAATTTGATATCAAATAATAGCATTTGTATTTTTGCAATGTATTTTATTTTATTGATATTTTTTGTTGGAGGGCACTAGAGGAAAATACAAAGGTAGGGTGATATTGTTTGATAGTGATAACATGATGTGTATTCTTCCAGGTTGGATGCGATACTAGTTATGAACTAATCAAGATTTGCAATACTCGTGGATTTGAAGTCTTGACCTCCAATTGCCTACAGTTACCCTATAGGGATTCTGTATTTGATGCTGTTATATGTATAGCAGTTATCCACCACCTTGCAAGTGAGGTATGTACTTGAATAGCACTTGTTATTCCTTTGCTGTCCTTTGGTTGTTGTATAAAGAAACCATTTGTGAATAGTACAAAGTGTAATTTAGCACTATCTTTGCAGGAGCGTCGACTGGCATCCCTGAAGGAAATGGCACGTATCCTCAGAACAGGTGGTCAAGGCCTGGTGTATGTCTGGGCCATGGAACAACAGAGAGGAAAAAAGAAATCAGCTTACCTCAAGCAAAATAAAGCTAATCGGAAAAACGACAGTAATGGTGAATACATGGGTGAAAATCCTGCGCATGATGCAGACAGGGTGAGCGAAAAAAGTGACAATTTCTCTGTTGAACTTAAGAAGGAAGTAATCCAAGAGTCATCAAGATCACATGCAACACAGGGTGCACCACTTCCCGTCCATGTCAACCGCACAGACTTCGTTCAGCAGGATATGTTAGTGCCGTGGAAGCTTAAACCACAGGTGAAGAAAGAAGCCAAAGAAAAGGGGAAAGGCAAGAAATTTGATAAAAGAAGTAATAAGAAATCAGACAGTGAAGATCCAAATTTAGTTACTGATAGAGATTCAGGAAAAGGTGATGTACCATCTGAATTAGTTGATGGTAACCAAGGGAACTCAAATACAGCAGTGTCAGATTCCTGTGATGCAGCAGTTGAAGGTCAGGAACCAGTTTTCCATAGGTACTACCATGTATTTAGACAGGGCGAACTTGAAGCTTTGTGTGGCAGCATAGAAGGGTTAAAGGTTGTAAAATCTTATTATGATGAAGGGAACTGGTGTGTTATATTTGAGAAAACAGGATAAAAATTGTGATACACTCTAAAATCTAATAAGGAAATATATTTCTGATATTAAATTATTAATAGAAAAAAGTAGATTCAAAAGAAAAAGAATTCCATATACTGTACAATGAAGCATAACTTGCCTGGACATGAATATTATATAATGAATTTTAAAGGTAATATATGGTTTTAAATTCCTTGTTTTTCTACTTAGAGATATATTAAAGTTGAAAGACAAACTATTTTTATTTGTGTGATTACAACTTTGTTTTCAAAAGAAAGTTTATGAGAACAGGGAAGGTTGTTTTATTTCCATCTCACATTGCAAACTGCAACAATCAGCACTTCTGGTGAGACGTGCAGATTCTGGGTATTTCATCTCAACCAATTTTCATAAGCAGTGTCTATGTGGACAAACCAAATCATATTCTGGGTATACCCCTGCCATTTTCCCCGACATCTGTGCCCCTGATTCCATGTATAGATTTGTAGTTCACCTTCATCTTTGGGAAGAAATACTTGGACAGTTTTTTAGTACATAATTTTTTGCTTCTTATTTTGCTTCTTCAGCTGCTTGATAATTCTTCATCATTCCCTTCCTCAAAGTGGGATAAAAGCCATCTGCAATCAGAAATTCAAAATTATTTTATTTGTAAGCAAGTAAATTTTTGGGATTAGGAAGAATAAATTATTAAAGTTCTTTTCCGGGCATGTAAATAATATGTTACAAAATCAGCATATTGTGAAAATAAGTAAATCATTGTCCTACAGATGATCTTCAATAAAAGTTATATACAAGATGAAGAGAAAAGAATGTAGACTACATACACCCTTAGTTTTTTCACAGAATGAAAGAGTAGGTAATGCAGGACCTTAAAGTTCTCATCGATATACTGACAACCAAATGGAGACCACAAATCGCGAATTATATGCCACACTGAAAATATATATACAAACTAAATGCAAATAAAATAAAAGGAAAACTCAACACACTTACACATATATGACTGCAATGGCGACACTCACGCTGGCCAGCACAAGAAACACGGTTCCAGGGAAGACCTCGAGAGTGCTGTTGTAGATGGCGGTGTAGGCGGGGCTGACAGCGAGAGGTAGCAGGGCCTCGCCCATGCCGATCACGGAGAACACGGCGCCCATCTCGTGCTGCACCACCAGCTTGGAGAGCGCCCCACGAGAGCACGAGATGCCCATATTTTTGCATCCTGCCAACACCACCGCTGAAGACACGTGCGCCAACGTTTAGTGCCTTTGTGTTTACATGCGTGCGTGTTTTTGGGGTGGATGTGACGGTGTCGCTGTATTTTTTGTTTTGACTCAAAGGTAGTCTCGAGTGTGATTTTATTTTGGTGCATGCGATGTATACATACCTAAGTATAAGACCCAAGATGTAGGAGCTGTGCCCATTAGAACGTCGTAGAATAGTTGCGAGATGGAGGCAATGAAGGACAACATGGTATCTCTTACGCTAAGGCGGTAGCTGAGGAAGGGCACCACCACGCAGGCCGCTGAAGGGACAGAGCGAGTTATTTTCGTTGGCATATTACTTTCTTACTTTCTAGAATTTAACGAGAACAAAGGAAACCCACTGATATTTCTTTCGCAAGTTGTGATATTAAGTTCCATTGCCGATCCTTTAATGGTTCTGATAATAGGGATGAAGGAAAGAATATACGTTATTTGATGAGAAAGGTTTACGACAATGTAGATAAAATAATTATAGAATAACATAACACACAGCTTCCATATCTTCGAAGTGTCATGTTGAAATGGGTAATTTTCAATGGATGAAGACAGTTTCAGATTCAAAGAAAGTGAGAACGAAACTACCAGATATGAAAATAAAATATTAAAATAAAAGGTAAAAAGAGAAAATGCGGGGAAACGTAGCAATGTCTGTCCAAAGCTACCTTACCTATGATAGAAATTGGAGTTTTGAATATACTCCAGACCGTGAAGTTGAAGTAATTCCAGTCATACTTCTTCCGAGTGTAAAGGAACAAAAAGGAGAAGTCGTCATCTTAGAGAACAAAAATATACAATTAGTTTTATTATATATATAATTTTGTTTTTACTCAAACTCATATTAACAACTGAGGATCAATAACCAGACCTACGGGTGGTCTTCCTATCTTTTCTAAACATTATGAAATATTAGAAACAATGCTTATTCGTAGGAGAATGGAGTAAAATACAAAAATACCGATCTGAATGAAAGTACAACGAATGAAGCAAAAACTCACCGGCAGACATCATGAAGAGAGAAATACAC
>NW_028234414.1:39189263-39196763 GCF_977035675.1 Penaeus japonicus
TCTTATTCCAAACCTTATACTGAGAGTTATAGCTTCCTGTGATTTATATCTATATGAAATTCGTAACCATGCATAGTAGAACTATACTGATAATGAAATAACTTGATGTCCTTTTTAGTGGCGGAGTTTACTAGAAAGGACTTAATATAAGCAGTGATAACAAGCTAACACAAGTATAGTTAGGAGGTCGAGTCAAGTATACAGCCAAGGTCAACTCATTAAGGAATCCTACAGTAATTATAGCAATATACATTCAAATCGTCATCATAATAAATGTATCTTATCATTATCGTTATACGAAAGAGATCTATAGTAACTGATATCCATGACCACCTATAATGCTCGATCAATTTGATTTTAATGCCTGACTAGATGACACTATTATGTTAATGAGGTCGAAAGGGGTTTTAGGATATCCCTTGTTATCTAGATGTACTGAAGGGGGAGGGGGTTGTGTCATGTATCCCCTCGCTTTGGTGATGTATTAGAGAGAGAGAGAGAGAAGGAGAGAGAGAGAGAGAGAGAGAGAGAGAGAGAGAGAGAGAGAGAGAGAGAGAGAGAGAGAGAGAGAGAGAGAGAGAGAGACGGGGGGGAGAGAGAGAGAAAGGGGGGGAGAAGAAGAGAGAGAGAGAGAGAGAGAGAGAGAGAGAGAGAGAGAGAGAGAGAAGAGAGAGAGAAAGAGAGAAGAGAGAGGGAGAGAGGGAGAGGATATAGAGAGAGAGAAGAGAGAGAGAGAGAGAGCGAGAAAGTGAGTGGTGAGAAGAGTGAGAGAGTGAGAGAGAGAGAGACGAGAGAGAGGAAGAGGGAGAGGGAGAGAGAGAGAGAGATAAAGAGAGAGAAAAGAGAGAAAGAGTGAGAAGAGAAGAGAGATAGAGAGAGAGAGAAGGAGAAGGGAAGGAAGAGAGAGAGAGAGAAAGAGAGAGAGAGAGAGAGAGAGAGAGAGAGTGAGAGATAGAGAGAGAAGAGAGAGAAGAAGGAGAAGAGAGAGAGAAGAGAAAGGAAGAGAGAGAGAAGAGAGAGAAGAGAGAGAGAGTGAAGAGAGAATAGAAGGAGAGAGAGAAGAGAAAGAGAGAAGAGAGAGAGAGAGAGAGAGAGAGAGAGAGAGAGAGAGAGAGAGAGAGAGAGAGAGAGAGAGAGAGATAATGTTTTATGAGCGTATTATATAGTTCATTATCATGTCATATGTATATATACATACATACACATACATATGTATATACATATATACTGTACGTATATGTGTAGATATAATAGATTTATATAAATATATATAATAAGATATATATATATATATAATATATATATATATATTTATATAATATTATATAATACATATATATATAAAATATATATATATAATATATATATATATAGATATATATATATTAAGATTATATAGGTGTGTGTTATATATAATGTATTTATATATATATACATTATATGCATACATATACAAAATATATATATTATATATATATATTTATACTATATATATATAGTATAATATATATATATATCTATATATATATTAGATATATATATATAATATATATATATATAATACTATATATACATACACACATACTTAAATATCCATATGAGCCTACATTAAAAATCAACACAATGGATACTAAATAATAAAACAAACAGATAAAGGCGATAAGTGATATGCATATATATATATATTTATTATATAATATAATATAAAATTTATTAGATTCTTTTATATATATATATATATATATATGGTATGTGTGTGTTGTGTGTGGGTGTGCGTGTGTGGTGTGGTGTGTGTGTGTTGTGTGTATACTATCCTCTCTCTCTCCTCTTCCGCTCTCTCCTATTTTATATATACTATATCTATATATATCGATATATATATATATATAAATATATATAATATTTAATGAGATATAAATATATGTATGAAGATATATTATTTAAGTATATAATATATATATTATAGATATATGTACAAATGTATATATATAGATAAATATATATACTAGAGATATAATATATATATATATATCTATACCATATGTACAGATATGTGGAGAGTTATAGGGTGTGAAATACACACGCCCCTCCAATTAATATAATAAGCGTAAGATTATGAATATTCTATTAATGTGTCATCGCTTGGCGATTACCGTCATATGACATCGTGAGTTTCAATGTAGTAAAACTATGCTAAAGGAGTACAGGACACCTATTAACCTAAAGGTAGACCAATTCATTCTTAACAATGTATACCGTTAAACAACACCTAATCCTGTCAGCATGATGGGATGTATTTATTTTAAATTGAGATCATTGTCATAAGATTTTTTTTTTCATAGATGTCTGAAACAAAATATCTAATTTTCGATATAGGTACAATAAAAACAAAAGTGAATAGATTTCATAATTTTCGGAGGCTAATGGATGGCTTAACCAGTTTCATCTCGGTTATGTTTTAAGTAAAGTCTTATAATATCTATTTTATAGACTATAAAAATAACATACCCACGCATATCACACCCACAGACTCGTCAACACTTCACCACACACACATACACCACACACACACACACACATCACACACACACTACACACACAACAATCACACACACACACACCTAATAACTCCAACACACAAATATATATATTTATAATATAATATTATATATTATATATTATATATATATTATGATATATATATGTATAGATATGTGTGGTGTGTGTGTGTGTGTGTGTGGGATTATACATAACATAGAATAAATAAATAGATATAAAAAAAAATCAGAGGGTATATATATATATATATATATTTAAATATATATATGTATAATAATATACTACAGTTTATAATATATATATATTATATATAATAATATATATATATATATATTAATTATAATATATATATATAATATATAATATCTATATATGTAATATATATAAATAAATAATATATATGGTATGGTATAAATATATATATATATAAATAATATATATATATATATATATATATATTGTATATATATATATTATATATATTATATATATATAATAAATATATACATACATATATATATATATATATATATAATATATACATATATATAAATATAATAATACTGTAAATATATATATACAATATAATATAATGTATATCTAAAAATATAAATATAAATATATTATATCTATATATGTATCTAATACAGTATATATATATATATATATATATATATATATATATATATATATATATATATATATAATTTTGAGTTCTATCTGTCCTCATGTATTTGCACGCTAACACGCAGTTGCCGAATACACTCAAGTTGAAGTAGCACAGAATGGCTGTCACACCTCTATTCCAGCCGTAAAAAAAACACATCTGGAAAAGAGTCTGTAGATATTTGTACTGTCGAGCATCCTTCTGTGATTCTCCACATGGCCCACCCACGCCCTTTGGTAAACACCTGCAAGCCGGACAAATTGCAGATTTTCGAAATTGAAAAAACGGGTGGGGTGGGGGGTTGGGGGGGGGGGGGGGGGGGGGTTGTTGAAACATCTTATAAAATTGTTTTATATCGTATTTAAAATCTTAATAATAATTCCTAAAATTCTTTATTGAGACCTACCACATTGTTAAACCTGACCTACTCTGATTGGATTAAATAAACCTACAAGAAATAATGGCTTTATGGTGGTGTGGTTCGTTTCCTTCCTCTATTTTGCAGATTTTTCAACTTGCTTCATTTAGGTATCATAAGGGGTAATTTGTCTGTACATTGCGAACAGTCCCTAAAGTCGATCGTCATCTGTCATCAACCACCTGTTGCAAAGAAAAAAGAAAATAATAACCATTGCATCATGAAATAACTTAATGCTTTATCATCTGAATCATTCTTTTAAACAAAAGACCATCAACAGAGGCAAATCAAAAGAAAATACGCAAGATCAAGATTGAGACTCACAAACCAAAACAAACCCAAACAAGACCGGAGAACAAACCCAAACAAGACCGGAGAACAAACCAAAACAAACCCAAACAAGACCGGAGAACAAACCCAAACAAGACCGGAGAACAAACCCAAACAAACCCAAACAAGACCGGAGAACAAACCCAAACAAACCCAAACAAGACCGGAGAACAAACCCAAACAAGACCGGAGAACAAACCCAAACAAGACCGGAGAACAAACCCAAACAAGACCGGAGAACAAACCAAAACAAGACCAAACCCAACCACGACCGAGAACAAACCAAAACAAACCCCAAACAAGGAAAGACCAGAGAACAAACCCAAAACAAGACCCCAAACAAAGACCAAAGACCAGAGAACAAACCCAAACAAGACCAGAGAACAAACCCAAACAAGACCGGAGAACAAACCCAAACAAGACCGGAGAACAAACCCAAACAAGACCGGAGAACAAACCCAAACAAACCCAAACAAGACCGGAGAACAAACCCAAACAAGACCAGAGAACAAACCCAAACAAGACCAGAGAACAAACCCAAACAAGACCAGAGAACAAACCCAAACAAGACCAGAGAACAAACCCAAACAAGACCAGAGAACAAACCCAAACAAGACCGGAGAACAAACCCAAACAAGACTTACACATTGAGACAACAGATGACGAGGCTAACGCCGGCAGTGAACGCGTAGATGGCGCCAGGGAAGGTTTCCAAGGTGGCGTTGTAGATGCAGGTGTAGATCGACGACGAGACGACGGGAATAATGGTCTCGCCGGCGGCCAGGACAGCGAACACGGCGCCAAGTTCGTTGTTGTTGACTAACTTGGACGCGGCGGAGCGGGCAGACAGGCCGGGCATCGCGCGGAGTAGGCCGGCGATCGAGGCTGGGGAGGGAGGAGAGATTTTAGGGGGGGGGGTGAGGGAAGGAGTGAGGGAGCGAGTGAAGGAGTGAGGGAGCGAGTGAAGGAGTGAAGGAGCGAGTGAAGGAGTGAGGGAGAGTGTGAAGGAGTGAGGGAGAGTATGAGAGGAGTGAGAGAAAGAGTGGAGAGAGGGGGAAGAATAATCATAATCTTAGCAGGGATTATTTAATTGAAAGAGAACAATTAAATCTAATTGCATATCAAGTATCAACTAAAACCGTTAAAAAAATATATATATATCCATAGCATTATGCAACAACATTTATAACCTAACTGACGAAACACAATAAAACACAACTTCTACTTTCAACACATTATCAAAACATATCCCTCAGAATATACTTCCCGACAGCCTCACCGACATATAAGACCCAGGACACAGGCGCAGTCGCCTTGATGACGTAGTTGAAGACCATGGAGACTCCGCCCACAAAACCCAGCATGCTGTCCTGGACTCCGAACCGGTAGCTCAGTAGAGGCATGACCACGAGAAGGCCTGTTTTATTGAGAGGTGATTTATGAAAAAAAAAAAAAATTACCTGATATTATTACGTGATATTACCTCCTTTTGGGTCGATGGCTTGGTGTATTCTCTGGATATTACCTTCTTTACCTTGGTTTGGTTGTATTATATGGGATGCGTAACTTTATCTCTGAGTTAAGTGGTTGTATTTCGGAAGCTGCGATTCTATAGACTTTGACAATTCTGTAGTGCATGATAAGGCAATCCCTGGGATTGTGTGTGTGTGTGTGTGTGTGTGTGTGTGTGTGTGTGTGTGTGTGTGTGTGTGTGTGTGTGTGTATTCATATTCATCTATTAATATATATATATATATATATATATATATATATATATACATATACATATATATAAACTACTGATTCGTTTACTGTCTCTTTACGTCTACCTGTATAGCTCTTGATGAACTTACCAATGGCTGATGAGGGATGATCAGTCATGGACCAGATGGTAAAGGTATTGATGTCCCAAGAGAACCTCTTGCGGGTAAAAAGGAAGTCGTAGCTCACCAATCCTGTTGACAAAAATCCTGCACTTCAAAATTTGACTTTTTGCGCGTTTAAATAGGTTGAGTATCGTTTTTATCATAATGGTGGACTAAATAGTAGCATGAAACTACAACGAAAGAATTCTGATTATTGTTCAAGTAGTCATGCGTGTCCTTACCGTAGGTGAACAACACGAAACAGGAAATCATAATGTTCCCAATTATGTGGCTGCGGGTCTTCCCTTCGCGGGACCTAAACACGACCATCAGCGTCTGCTTGAGGTAGGCCGGAGAGAGGACCTCACACACGCTTCCCTCGGTCTCCGGGGCGGCGCTCCCGTCGGGTCTTGTCTCAAGGCGCAGCAGCAGGTAGACAACGCTGATAGCAGACAAGCCCGACTGCACGCCGAACACCATGACGTAACCGCCCACGTCATAGAGGTACGTGGCGACGCCCTGACCCAACGGCAGACACAGGAGCATGATCACGCCCACGATGGACACGCGAGACGTCCGCGACTTCTGGCCGGATGAGACGCTCACGTAAGCGAAGGCGCCCATGAACATGCCTGTGAGGGCGCCCGAGAGGCCCACAGGAATGAAGGCCAGGAGGAGGAAGGGCGGGGAGAGGGACCACCAGAAGCAATTCGCCGTCAGGCCGAGGCCCAAGAGGAACTGCCCCACCACAGGAAGAATGACCGGCAGGCGTCGGCCGCGGCGGTCGCTCCACGCCCCCAGGAGCAGCACCGCAAACAGAGCCGGGATGTATTCTATCAGTTGCTTGTACACGTTGTACTGATTGACGACACGCTGCACGTTGTCCTGTTGCAGCGTGTATTGACCCGAGTCGAGCTGAGTGCACACCTCATGACTGTATCCGAATTGCTGGTAGCAAATTTTATCAATCCACAGGTTGGTGGTGAAGATCAGCGCTAACCCGTAGCCAAAGGCAGTTAGCGCCAGAGCCGGTTCGACCGTGATCTTCGACAGGAAACTTTTCTTTCCGGAACCCTCGCGGATGTTGTTTTCGATAAGAGGGGTTGCCTCTTCCTGTTTCTTAGACATTTTTAATTAAAAGAAACGAAAAACAAATGCGTTCAAATTTGCATTTTTCTCTTTTCTATAACGAGCGATAACTTAACGAACTGTAGACTTAATTTTGTGAAATCTAACAAAACCAGGCAGCGTAAAGACCAACAGTGAACAGTAACTCCGAGAGCCTCCCTCGCTACCAATTCACTGCCGACATATGACAATCTCACAGTAATAAGTACCCTAGACTCGCGGTTACTAATTCCCTCTGTGTGGTCAAGTACACAAGTTGATATCACGGGATAATGCTATTGGTTGTCTCTTTTTTCTTATACTCATGCATTGTATTGTGAAACGTTGATTGTATATCGGTTAGTGATTAGTCCGTTACTCGAACCGTATCGGGAATGATGACAGATCGCGGTGAAAATAAGCCATTGAAAAAAAAGAAAAAAGGGAGGCGCATACACACATATACTGTGTACTGTATGTGTGTTTGTGCGTGTGTTTGTGTGTGTGTGTGTTTGTATATTTATATGTACACATACATGTGTCTGTGTGTGCAT
>NW_028234414.1:39201763-39204263 GCF_977035675.1 Penaeus japonicus
AACCTAAAACGTGGAACATCTAAGACACGACACACACAACTTGTGGAATTTCCTTTGCTGTTTTCACAACGTTATCTTCCCGGGAATTGTTCAGGTGGGAATTTTGTACCATGGGAATATACTGTCAGTTAAGTCGGTGTTTGGTGTAAAAAAAATAAATAAATAAATAAAATAATAATAAAGAAATAAATAGAAACTTTAGGGTCATTGATCCAAGTCAGTTAAACTTGAAGAATCTTTTCCATTTTCAAAAAAATGATGAGCATTATTGCAATACTGTTCTAGTACAGTTGCAGCATTTCGTTACATGGCCCGACTGAGTCATATATGTAAAGATCACATTTTGCTCAAACGAAATTACAATACATTTACATATCATGCCACATACTGCCCATTTATACGTACATTGAACCCTATAACCCTAACCGTAATCTTCACCCCCCCCCCCCCACCAATAAAAAGAGAGAGAAAGAACTCCAAATAAGAGGGAAAGAAAAATGAGGAGAGGAAGAGAGCGAGAGAAAAAATACAAAGAACGGGAGATATATAGATAGACAGATAGAGAGAAAGAGAGAGAGAGGAGAGAGATAGAAAAAAAGAGAGAGAAAGAGTGAGAGAATAAAAGAGAGAAAAAAAATAAAGAGGAAGAGAGGGAATAAAGACTTACCCAACATTTAGCAATAAGCAGAGGCCATTGTTCCTTATAAATCGACCAGGCAATGTGCCACGTGGGCCATATTCAGCTGATTAGCCCTAAAAAGATATGAGTTTCCTGCACGCATAGGCCTGCCTCGCATGGCAATGTTACCCTCAACATAGAGCAAGGAAGGGAAAGTGTGGGTTACTTGCTCTTAAAGCTTCACGCTATATTTCGTTGTAAAAGTAGATCTGTTGGTTATAATCTCTACTTTTATTGGTTAATTGGCTGGTTTCTAGGCTGGTTGTTTGGTGTATAACATTGTAATAACAATGTTAGTGCTAATAATGCTAATGATGATAACAATATATATATATGTATATGTATATGCATATATATATACATATATATATATATATATATTATATATATATATATACACATATATTATATATATATATATTATTATATAATAATATATATATATCAATATATATGTATGTAGTGCATACTTGTGAATTAAATACATATAATATATACAAATAGATTATGTTATATAATCATATATATGAATTAATATATGTTTATATATATATATATATATATATATATGTATGTATATATATATTGTGTATGTATGTATGTATATATATATACATATATATATATATAATATATATATATATACATACATACATACACACATACACATATATATATATATATATATAATATAGAGAGAGAGAGAGAGAAAGAGAGAGAGAGAGAGAGAGAGAGAGAGAGACAAAGAGAGAGAGAGAGAAAGAGAGACAGAGAGAGAGAGAGAGAGAGAGAGAAACAGACAATCAAACAGCTAGAGAAAAGAGACAGAGAGATAACGCTACATTCTAAACTCAATCCTTCTAATAAAATTCACCCGCTATTATACAAAAAAAAAAAAGCAAAAAAACACACAAAGATATACACTTCCTTCTCACACCTTCTCACTCAAAGTCAGACTCACTTCCCTCTCCCAGCGTCCCCCCCCCCTCCCCCGACATAATAAAAAAGGAAAAAGATTTTATCAGGCAGCCGCTGAAATCCGTCCTTAAATCTTCAGTGATATATCAGTGCCACAATAGGTCTAAGGAAAGCCGACCTAATGATCATGGTGCCATAGGGACCTTGGGATAGCATCTAAGAACTGGGAAATAGGGGTCTGATGGAAATGATTATGGTAATGATATTGATGACACTGGTAATGGTAATGATAATGATGATGATTTTAGTGTTAGATATGAATAGCAATAGTAAGATGAGTGTTGATTATCATGATAATGGTGGTGATACTAATACTGCTGATGAATTTGGTGATAACGATGATGATGATGATTTTAATTACGCAGAGAATAATAAAGATGATAAAGGTGACAATTGTGATAATGTCAATGCTAATAATAATAATGGTATTGATGATAGCAATAATAACGGTGATAATAACAATATCAATAGTAAAACATACGCATTGATAGTGGTATCATTGGTATTGTTATTATTTCTATTAACGATATTGTTATGATTATTACCGTTATTGTTTCTGCCGTATTTTTTGTAGTTGTTATTATTATCATTACTATCATCACTGCTAGTGCTGCTACTAATAGTAACGGTAGTAGAAGTAGCACCGCTGCTATGATTCGTTTTAATTTTAAACATTTTTATTAATGCCTCAAAGACAATTTTCACAGTAATAAATAATCTTAACCAATAGGCAGCTATCTATGTCTGTCAAAAATCATATCTATCTCACTCAACAACTTATTTCCGTGCAGTCATTTCAAACTTGATGACCTGAGACCTCCGTAATACAATGCGACCTATTCT
>NW_028234414.1:39219263-39224263 GCF_977035675.1 Penaeus japonicus
CTAATCACTGGCTTTATAAATGCTGCTAATAATGTTTTTTTGTTTTTTTTAAATAAATATTTTGCGGTAATGGATGTTTAGTCATAGTTAACGAGTAAACGTAGTATTGTAATAAATTCAAAATCACATCGTTTGCTTGTTTGCATCGAATGTTCCCGCATGAGTGAAACGTAAATACTTGAGTTTAATACTGTAAACGACCCTACATTATCTCGTTATGTAAGTCAAGTACCTAATGTTGAGAAACTACTGACATTCGACTTTGACCATTAGGTTTGAGTGTTTACAAATATAGTCTGAAATAACAATTGCCGTGCATGCTTTCGAATACAAACGGTTTAAAAAATATACCGAGCTGTGCTTTCCATTATTCCCGATTTCAATTTCGTATCCCTGTCTCGCTTTCACCAAAGTCTGTCTCATAAAAGATTTTCTGTTCATCACCATAATGCTGCGCCAGCATAACCTTGGCTCCGTCAGCAGGACTCTCGTTTGTCAGCGCAGTCCTGTGTCAGGATGGTTTTGGGTCCGAGTTCACTTGGTAAATTGCCAGTGACACTTTAAATCAGAAGGGGAACCGATCGCCTTTTGTCTCGCCTTGGATCTTTTTTAGGGGAGATTTTTTAAGTCATGTCTTAAGATTTTGTCGCTTACGTTTGACGACTTATTTGGCTCCAATTTCAAAGATTTGGGAATACTTTTTTCCCCCCGGCGGATCAGGTGATGTAATGACAAGACCATATATCACGGCCCTGGGAGTAGGACTGTAATGGGGGCGGAGGAATATGACGGCGGCGAGTAGCAATGTGACAGTGAGTGAGGTCGCGCCGGGCATGCGTGCTGGTGCCGGGACGCAGACGGAGGCGACTCGCTGTGCCGTCAGTAGTAGTGCCGCCCCGTGGCTGGCGACCGGGCGCGTTTGGCTCTCTGTGTGTGTGTGCCGTGCCGTCTGTAGTGAACCCCGTTAGTCTGTACTGCGTTTGCTGCAGTGTTGAGGAGACGAGTTTCTCCGGTGCATGATAACTTCCGGTCTGGGTGTCGTTTGGAATGAGGCACGCCGAGTCAACTATGCCGACGTGCTGCTGATGATGACGATAGTGAGCGATTTAGAGTGAGTCCAGCAAGTACTCCAGCTAAGCGAGAGAGAGAGAGAGAGAGAGAGAGGGAGAGAGAGAGCCCAGCTGACGGGGGTGGCTGCCCTTACCGCAGTGTGCCCGCGTTCTTCACAGCAGCATTGTTATGCCACCACACACTGCCCCACACGCTAGCATACTGATGACAGCCTCCCGCACGCCAGATCAGCAGTGTCAGTGGTGAAGCAACAGCAGCAGAAGTAGCAACAACAGCAACATCAGCAGCAGCAGGTGCACCACGTGTAGGGTGCACGAACCTCGTTATCTTGGCCTCCACTTGTCAAGGTAAGACCAAGCAAAATGATAAGTATCTTGGTGTGGCGTTATCATCATTATCTCCATCGCGGTTGCTCGGATGCTAATGTGTCACGCTCGGGGGCGCCCGGCACGTGTCACGTGTCATGTGTCAGATTGGCGCTTCCCCCCCACCCCCACCCCCCTTGACGTGCAGAAGGCGGTGAGGCAATCTTGTTTACTACACCGTCACAATGTTTTTTTTATTGCTCGATTGCGGCTGTCAGGTTCAGGGATGCCATGGTGGGAAATAAGTGCCGGGATTATTGTGCCAGGCCCTGGCACTGAGACTCGCGGCCTTCGCTAGATATTGCCAAGCAACGCACGGCAAATGAATGACTAAATATGATTAATTATAGTTATGATTCGTCTCTGTAATCGAGTGTATCATTTATGTAACAGTTAGTATAATTATTCGGTCAGCATGACAGGTCAAAGGTCGGAACATGCTAGCTAGTTTTTGAACAAATACAGCTTATCACATGTTAGCGTTAGATAGGCCTATATTTATTTTGAAATCTGGCAAGAAAGGAGGAAGGAGGGATACGATGTAATTAAGAGAGAGGGAGGGAGGGAGAGAGAGAGGGAGAGAGAGAGAGAGGGAGAGAGAGAGGGAGAGAGAGAGGGAGATAGAGTGAGAGATAGAGAAGAGAGAGAGAGAGAAAGAGAGAGAGAGAGAGTGAGAGAGTGAGAGAGTGAGAGAGAGAGAGATAGAGATAGAGATAGAGATAGAGATAGAGATAGAGAGTGAGAGTGAGAGTGAGAGTGAGAGTGAGAGTGAGAGTGAGAGTGAGAGTGAGAGTGTGTGTGAGTGAGAGTGAGAGTGAGAGTGAGAGTGAGAGTGAGAGTGAGAGTGAGAGTGAGAGTGTGAGTGAGAGTGAGAGTGAGAGTGAGAGTGAGAGTGAGAGTGAGAGTGAGAGTGAGAGTGAGAGTGAGAGTGTGAGTGTGAGTGTGAGTGTGAGTGTGAGTGTGAGTGTGAGTGTGAGTGTGAGTGTGAGTGTGAGTGTGAGTGTGAGTGTGAGTGTGAGAGTGAGAGTGAGAGTGAGAGTGAGAGTGAGAGAGAGAGAAAGTTAAGTTAGGGAAGAGCTGATAGAAAAGGAAAGGAGGGGAAGACATAGGAGGTTAGAAGAGAAAATAGGCAATTGGTAAGACCCAGGAAAAGGAAAGAATAGGGGAGGAAGGAAGGAAGACACAGAGGAAGAAAATAAAACCGTATTGCCTTCCGTTGCGTGTTGCCTCGCTGAGGAAGTGTTCCCTATCCTACTCTATACCCCCCTCCCCCCTCTATTCCTCCCCCTCTCCTCCCTCTCCCCTTACTGCCCCTTTCTTTTCTCTCCTTCCTCTCCCTTTACTACCCTTGTCTTCTCTCTCCTCCCTTTCCCCTTACTACCCCTGTTTTCTCTTTCTTCCTCCCCCCCCCTCTACGCCCCTTTTTCTTCCCTTCCCTTTCCTCTCATTCCACCATATCCTCTCCCTCCCACTCTCCTTCTCTCCTCATCCTTCCCCTCCCCCTCCACTCCACCAAGTCCTTCTCCTCCCCCTCCACCCCCACTCCACCACATCCTTTCCCTTCCTCTCCACCTCACCATATCCGTCCCCATCCTCTATATCCTTACCCTCCCCCTTCTCATCCTTCCTTTCCCTCCTCTTCATCCTTCCCCTCCCTCTCTTCCGCACTTCCCCTCCTCCTCCCTCTCCCTCTCCCTCTCCCCCACTTCCCCTCCATTCTCCGCCCCCATACAAACCACCTGCCATAAGCTAATCGTTCAGACTTCATTCACGGTCAGTGTCAAGTAAACTATTTGGGGTTATGTATACCTATTACTTGTATTATTTTGCGTCTATTTATCTTACATTCGAAATCTATATATCTGCCTTCATTGTGTATATTTTTTGTTTATTTATATAAAAGTTTCCATACATTTCGTGGTTAGAATGTGTAGTATATGAAGCGAAAAAATCCTATTCCGCCATATTTGCTTAATGAATGAATATCACGAATGGATACCTATTATATTCCTCTACATCTATTTATCTAGTCTCAGATTCACACATATGCTTCCTGTGTGCATTTTTCTTAGTTATTTTCATATTTTCTTTCCACACATTTCGCATGGACGCTGAGCGGGAAGTTAACCTGGTTCGTATCACTTCATAAATGCGTAATGCTATGAATCTCATGAATGGATAAGCTACCTATTACTTCTATTGCATCTGTTTATCCAGCCTTACCCTCAAGATCGACGCAACTGCCTCCTATGTGCATTTTATTTAGTTATTAATACTCTTGCTGCATATATTTCGTTTGAATTGTTGTTTTGAGCGCGAAATATTTTCTTTTCTTCGCATTCCGTTTCTCGCTTGTTCTTCCCGAAAGGCAGACAGACGGGCGGGGTTTTTTGAGGGGGGGGGGGTTACGGACAGTTTGGGCTTGGTTTGGTTGGAAGGGGGGGGGGTCGTTGGGGGACCTTTGGTTTTAGCTGGTTTTATGGTTTTGATCAATGGGTTTTGTGTTTGTTTTTTCGTTGTTTTTTTTCAGGTTGTTTATTTGGATTTCAAGTTCTTTTCTTTTTCTATTTTCTCCTCCTCCTCTTTCTCCCCTCCACTGTCCTGCCTCCCTATCTCCTCTTCTTCCTCTTCTTCTTTCTCCTCATCTTTTAACTCCTCTTCCTTTTCTTCTAACTCTTCCTCTTCTTCTTCTCCTTCTCCTCCTTCTTCTTCTTCTTCTTCTTCTTCTTCTTCTTCTTCTTCTTCTCCTTCTTCCTCTTCTTCCTCTTCCTACTCTTCCTACTCCTCTTCATCTTCCTCCTCCTCTTATTATTATTTTCATTCCTCTTCCTCCTCTTCCCTTTCCTTCTCCTCCTCTTATAATTATTTTTAATCCTCTTCCTCCTCTTCCCTTTCCTTCTCCTCTTCTACTTCTTCCTCTTCCTTTTCCTCTTCCTCCCCCTCCCAGCCCCTCTTCCTCCTCCTTCCCCCCTATTCTTACTCCACATCCTCATCTCCCTATCCCTCCTCCTTCCCCCCTATTCTTACTCCACATCCTCATCTCCCTATCCCTCCTCCTTCTCCACATCCTCCTTCCCGCACTTCCTCCTCTTCCTCCTCCCCCTCCCCCCTATCCTTCCTCAACCTTCTCATCCCCCTATTACTCCTCCTCCTTCACTATTCATCCTCTTCCTTTTCCTCCCCCTCCCAGCCCCTCCTCCTCCTCCCACCCTCCCCCCTACTCTTTCCCCCCTCCCCCCTATTCCTCCTCCTCCTCCTCCTCCTCCTCCACACCCTCCTCCTCCACCACTATTCGCCCCGCACCAGCCACCAAAACCTTGCTATTACGATTATGACCTCATTTCCCATCAGCTGTCTCTTGGGAGATGACTTTCCTTTCCTGTCCCTTTTTTATTTCCTCTTTTTTCTTTTTCTTTTCTTTTCTTAAGCACACCATTTGCTTGCTTGGTATTGTTTTTCGTCTTCTTTTATTCTTTATATATATATATATATATATATATATATATATATATATATTATATATACACATATTATACATATATATACTTATATATATATGGTTGC
>NW_028234414.1:39234263-39244263 GCF_977035675.1 Penaeus japonicus
ATAACGCTTCAAGCAATAATTCATAGTAGGTAGAAGAAGAAGAAGAAGAAGAAGAAGAAGAAGAAGAAGAAGAAGAAGAAGAAGAAGAAGAAGAAGAAGAAGAAGAAGAAGAAGAAGAAGAAGAAGAAGAAGAAGAAGAAGAAGAAGAAGAAGAAGAAGAAGAAGAAGAAGAAGAAGAAGAAGAAGAAGAAGAAGAAGAAGAAGAAGAAGAAGAAGAAGAAGAAATAGTAGAAGAAGAAGAAGAAGAAGAAGAAGAAGAAGAAGAAGAAGAAGAAGAAGAAGAAGAAGAAGAAGAAGAAGAAGAAGAAGAAGAAGAAGAAGAAGAAGAAGAAGAAGAAGAAGAAGAAGAAGAAGAAGAAGAAGAAGAAGAAGAAGAAGAAGAAGAAGAAGAAGAAGAAGAAGAAGAAGAAGAAGAAGAAGAAGAAGAAGAAGAAGAAGAAGAAGAAGAAGAAGAAGAAGAAGAAGAAGAAGAAGAAGAAGAAGAAGAAGAAGAAGAAGAAGAAGAAAGAAGAAGAAGAAGAAGAAGAAGAAGAAGAAGAAGAAGAAGAAGAAGAAGAAGAAGAAGAAGAAGAAGAAGAAGAAGAAGAAGAAGAAGAAGAAGAAGAAGAAGAAGAAGAAGAAGAAGAAGAAGAAGAAGAAGAAGAAGAAGAAGAAGAAGAAGAAGAAGAAGAAGAAGAAGAAGAAGAAGAAGAAGAAGAAGAAGAAGAAGAAGAAGAAGAAGAAGAAGAAGAAGAAGAAGAAGAAGAAGAAGAAGAAGAAGAAGAAGAAGAAGAAGAAGAAGAAGAAGAAGAAGAAGAAGAAGAAGAAGAAGAAGAAGAAGAAGAAGAAGAAGAAGAAGAAGAAGAAGAAGAAGAAGAAGAAGAAGAAGAAGAAGAAGAAGAAGAAGAAGAAGAAGAAGAAGAAGAAGAAGAAGAAGAAGAAGAAGAAGAAAGAAGAAGAAGAAGAAGAAGAAGAAGAAGAAGAAGAAGAAGAAGAAGAAGAAGAAGAAGAAGAAGAAGAAGAAGAAGAAGAAGAAGAAGAAGAAGAAGAAGAAGAAGAAGAAGAAGAAGAAGAAGAAGAAGAAGAAGAAGAAGAAGAAGAAGAAGAAGAAGAAGAAGAAGAAGAAGAAGAAGAAGAAGAAGAAGAAGAAGAAGAAGAAGAAGAAGAAGAAGAAGAAGAAGAAGAAGAAGAAGAAGAAGAAGAAGAAGAAGAAGAAGAAGAAGAAGAAGAAGAAGAAGAAGAAGAAGAAGAAGAAGAAGAAGAAGAAGAAGAAGAAGAAGAAGAAGAAAGAAGAAGAAGAAGAAGAAGAAGAAGAAGAAGAAGAAGAAGAAGAAGAAGAAAGAAGAAGAAGAAGAAGAAGAAGAAGAAGAAGAAGAAGAAGAAGAAGAAGAAGAAGAAGAAGAAGAAAGATAGAAGAAGAGATAAAAAGAGAGAACGAATGGAGGGAGGAAGGGAAAAAAAAACAACAAGAGAAGGGAAAGGGGGAGAGAAAGAAAAAGAGAAAGTGAGAATTTCCTTCTCGGGGTTGTAAGAAACCCTTTAACGTTTGGTTTTATTCGCGAGGCAATCTTAGCGCCGTGATGCTATCATTTTTTGGCAAGTGTTCGTTTTGTTTCACAGTAAGTCCTAAGGGACGGGCCGGGAGAAAGAGAGTTTTTTTTTTATTGTGTTGTATTTTTGAAAAGAGGAGGGGGAGAAGAGGGGGGAAAGGGGGGAAGGGGGGAAAGGGGTTGGAGGAAGAGGGAGGGGGGAAGGAGGGAGGAGGGAGGGAAGAGGGGAGGAGGAGGGAGGAGGGAGGGGGAAGAGTGGAGAGGGAAGGAGGGGAAGGGAGGGGAGGAGGAGGAAGGAGAGAGGAGGAGGGATAGGGGAGTGGGAGGAGAAGGTGAAGAGGAGCGGAGGGGGGAAGTGAAGGGAAGGGAGGGGGGGAGGGGGAGGAGGAGGAGGAGGAGGAGGAGGAGGAGGAGGGAGAGGGAGGAGGAGGGGGAGGGAGGAGGAGGGGGAGGGGGAGAGGGAGGAGGAGGAAGAGGAGAAGAAGAAGAAGAAGGGGGGGGGAGGGCGAAATGGGAAGTGAAGATGAGAAAAGGGAGAGGGAAATGGATAGGGTGGGAAAAATAGGGAGGAGGGAAGGCAAAGGGAGGAGTGGGGAAGAGGAGAGGAGGAAAGATTAACAGAGGGAAGGGAGCAAGGAGCACAGAGAGATGAATGAGAGAGAGAAGAGAAAAGAATAAGAGGGTAAAGGAAGGAGGAAGGAAAGAGAGAGGAAGGTTTGGGAGGGATGGAAGAAAGAAGACAGAACCCAGAAAAATTCAGAAAATGAGGGGGGAAGAAGAAGGTTAAAGTAAAATTAAAGAAGAAAAAGAAACGAAAAACGAAACAAGAAAAGAAAGAGGAAAGATAGATAGAAAGATAAGAAGAGAAAGAATGACGCGAAATGATGAGAGGGCAAAAAACTAATAGGAATAAAATACCTTTAGTAAAAATATACAATGTACGACCTGCGAAATCTAATCTCACAAGGTAAGAAAAAATATGTGTTATTTATATATAATTTTTTTCAATGAAAATAATTAGATAGTGTTAAAAAATAATAAACGAAGCCTTCTTATATTGTGAAAAAACAGGCGCGTTTTTTTTTATCATGAAAGCGGATGTGAGGAAGCCGACTTAGGGGAAAAGGGATGAGTTGAAAAAAACGAAAGACCTGTAAGTCCCTGAATTTTTAAATTTTTCCCCCCACGTTTTTCAATATATGTATTATGTAGTATATTATATTATATTAATTATTATATATAAATATATATATATATATATATATAATAAAATATATATAAATGTCTCACACATTACCACATCACACACACACACACATCATCACGATCATTATACAACACATTCACACACACTTCACAATCACAACAACACACCACACATCACCTTCACACTCCATAACACACTACACTTGTACACTACACATCACCACACATCACATCACACCAACAACTTACACACACACACACACACACACACACACAACACAACACACACAACAAACTACGCTACATATATACTACATGAAAATTTATATGGGAATATGTATAAAATACACCACACCATATGTTATATATATATATATACATACATATATATATAATATAAATATATAGTATATAGTGTGTGTGTGTTGTATGTATAAATATATATATATGTATATATATAATTATATATATATATATTATTATATATATAAATATACATATGTATGTTGGGGTGTATAATGTATATGTATATAATATAATAAATAGATGTATAATTTATATTTAAATATAGGATATATTACCTTCAGTTACATATTGTATATATATACATTATATATATTACTATATCATATCTGAGCAACATTATCTTGAGTGGTAATATAATAATGGTATAATTTAAAATACTGTAATTAAATATATACCATATTTATACATAATATAAATTGTAAATATATATATATAATACATAATAATCATATTTAAATTTTAATGCATATGTATTATGCAATAATATATACATTATATAACATAACATACCCCATACATCTATAAAATATATAAGTTTTTTAGTGTAACGACTTTTTTTTTTATCTTTGTGGCTAATCTAGTAATAACCCTTTTTCGATAAAATCAAATTCCCTTTTCTTTACGGACGACAAATATTTCTTTTTTTTCCTTATGTTTTTAGGTATTCGGGGCTCCCTTTTTTCCCCAGGTTTTAATTTTTCTTTTGCATTTCCTTACTTTTTTATAGTTCAAATCCTCGTGGGGTCTTCTCCGTTGGCATTGGGGAGCCGGGGTTTACTAACCAATCCGCCGGCCCAACACTAAGGGCTCGCCCGTGGGAAACCGAAACCACCGACTGTTTTGCCAGTTAACGTAACCTGGCGAAACCCACTGAAAGGGGAAGACCGAGCCCGAGAGTGGGTAACCAGGGAGAGAGATGGGCACCGCGAGAATTACGTTTTGGCAACGGTTTGGTAGAGTGGGCGTAAGGGAAAACGGGGTGAAAAAGGGGGAAGCCTTTTGTGACTGGTTGATTGGAGAAAGAATTGCCTTTTTTACTGATTGAATAGATTGGATGGAGATCGTAAGTAAGCAAGGTGGGGAAATTTATAGACCCCCTGGTGGAGAAAATTTAAAATATGCTGATTGACAGGACTGGGATGGAAGAAATAAGTTTTTAATGCTTGAATTTTGACATAACTGATGGATGAAATAATATGGCTATTTGAACAAGGCTTTGATTGGAGAAATAACGTAATGCCTGGATTTGAAAAGACTGATGAAGAAGATTAACGTTAAATGGCTGATTTTGAATAGACTTAAATGGAGAAATAAGTAAGCTGATTGACAGACTGATGAGAAATAAGTATTAGCTTGATTGACAGAAAATGGAGAAATAATATGCTGATTGAACAAGAAACTGGAATTGGAGAAAATAAGTAATGTCCTGAATTGACAGACTGGGATGGAGAAAATAAAGTATATGATTGATGGGACAGACTGAATGGAACAGAAATAAAAGTATGCCAGGATGTTGTGACCAGACTGATGGGAGAAAAAAGTAAAGATGTGCCTGATTTTTGCAACCTGAATGAGAAAATAAGTAATTGCGAATTGATAACAAGACTGATGGAAGAAAGTAGTTAAAATGTTTTGAATGACAGACCCCTGGGATGGAGAAATAATATTGCCCTGATTTTTGACAACCTGGATGGAAGAAAATAATTATGCGAAATTGACAGACCAGAATGGAAAAAAGTTAATGCTGATTGACAGACCCTGAGAGAAAATTAAGTAAAATTACTGATTTGACCAACCTAAATGGAGAAATAAGTATGCTGATTGACAGGCACTGATTTGGAGAAAATAAGTAAATACTGGATTGACAGAAACTGGATGGAGAAATACATATGCTGATATACTGACCGGAGACTGGTGGAGAAATAATATGCTTATTTAGGACAGACTGATGGAGCAAGATAATTATGTCATAATAAGGCGGATGAGAAATACATACGTTAATTAGGCTGATTTATAGACTGATGGGAGAAATCCGTTTATGCTGATTGCTTAAGACTATGGAGAAATTCAGTATGTGGGCCGCTTAATAGACTGATGGAGAAAAAAGTATTCTGACTGGACAGGATCCTGATGATGGAAAATAAGTAAGGCTGATTGACCCGACTGAAGGAGACTAAGTTGTGCTGGATTGAACAGACTGATGGAGAAATTTATAATTGCTGATGGAGAAATAAGTATGCTGATTGACAGACTGATGGAGAAATAAGTATGCTGATTGACAGACTGATGGAGAAATAAGTATGCTGATTGACAGACTGATGGAGAAATAAGTATGCTGATTGACAGACTGATGGAGAAATAAGTATGCTGATTGACAGACTGATGGAGAAATAAGTATGCTGATTGACAGACTGATGGAGAAATAAGTATACTGATTGACAGACTGATGGAGAAATAAGTATAGTGATTGATAGACTGGTGGAGAAAATTTTAAAGCTACATTGAAATTAATATATTGATGGAAAGAAAATAAGCCATACCTGGTTGAGTTAGACCCTTGGTGGGGAGAAATAAGCCCTTTCTGAAAAAATTGAATAGACATGTGAAAGGAAGTAAAGCAAATACTATTTTGGGTAGACCTGATTTGGAGAAATAAAAAGTAAACATGCTTGGAATTGAATAGACAGAATTGGAGAAGTAAGCATACTTGGATTTTTTTGGAATAGGGGGAGGTGGAGAAATAAGCAAGTCTTGATTGATAGAACAAGTTTTTTGTGAGAAGTTAATAGCATTTTTCTGATTGATAGACTGATGGAGAAATAAACATTTTTATTGATAGACTGATTGAGAAGTAAGCATACTGATTGATAGATTGATAGGCTTTCTTATTGGAAGCCTGATGGAGAAATACACATAGTGATTTATTTAACAGATATATAAATAAGCATACTAATTGATAGACAGGTGGAGAAAAGGCACACTGATTGATAGACAGGCACAGAAAGAGGCACCCTAGTTTTAGATATACTCTGTTTTGGAGAAATTAAAGGGAAAACTACTGATAACATAGACAGATGGGAAAAAAAGAAAGCACTCATTTGAAAATTTGAAATTAGATAGATTAGATGCAGAATAGAAGCAACACTGAGGACTGATAAACATTAGAAGAGGAATAGGTAAACGATTTTTTGAAATTTTTAAGCGGCAAGAGAAAGGAGGCAACCCGGGAAAATTGATAGGCAGATAGATAGATAGACACACAAGGGAAACGTTTAGAACAATAACACGAAAAAGAATAGGTAAAATTAGACCATAAACCCCCAGATTAGAAAAAATTTGAGTGAATTGGGGAGAAAGCACAAGAAATTAGACGCGTCACAAACACACGTACACACACACCAAACACACACACACACACAACAACACAACACGAAAAGGCTCCTTGGTGATCAATACACACACAACCACAATCACCACCCAACATCACAACACACACACACACACCCACACACACACACACACACACCACGCACACAACCCACACAGCACACACGCACACACACACACACACACTCACACACACACACACACACACCACACAACAACACATACGTCAACATACCATACAAAACAACATACACACACACACTTACTACGGCCTTAAAGCACGCACAAACGCAACACCACACTTTTACACACACACACTTTAAATACACCAAAACTTTTTTTACACTCAAAAACAACACACAACACGCCGCCAACACACAAACCCCACAAAACCCCTACAACAACACAATACACACACACACACACACACACACACACACACACACACACACACACACACACACACACACACACACACACACACACACACACACACACACACTTACACACTTACACACACACACACACAAACACATACAAACAGCCAGGTGGTAAAAGTTCACACACAAAAAACCCACACAGACAAATAATGGGGACCTCTTCGCCAGAATATAGATTTTTTTTCCCTCTCTCCTTAATAGGAAAAGTGACACACAATGGCCCCACAGAAAAACGACTTACTCGTTTTGTATCCTTGTACATAACGAGGAAATGGGGGAGACTGAAACGAAAAGACCATGAACATCGTTTTAGGTTGATGTTTACCAATATTTTGATAGATGAAGATGGATAGGTAGATGGATATAGGTATAGATAGAGGAATATGTAAATAGGTAGGTATGGATTGATAGATAAAGACCGGACACATCGTTTTAGGTCGATGTTTACCAATATTTTGATAAATGAAGATAGATAGGTGGATATAGATATAGATAGAGTAATATGAATAGGTAGATATGATAGATAGATAGATAAAGATGGATATTGATATAGTTATATATTACATATAAAGATAAATGATAAATACAGATAGACAAACCCATATAGATGTAGATAAAGATGGATAAATAGATGTAAATATATACACACTTAGATAAAGATAATGGTAAATTCATAACAGCTGAAAACCAGCTCGGGGCATAAAGGTAACACCCCCCACGGCGGCGACGCGGTATGAGGGAGCAATTGAGCGGAATTATGGTGCTTTCGAATGCTTTCAACGACCTTACCAACGTCAAAGGTCCTTGAGCCAGAGTGAACGACGGAGGAACAGGAAGGCGAAGGGAATAAAGATGGAAGGAGGGCGAAGGGAGGGACTAACAGGTGGAGGGAGGGGAGATGGAGAGACTAAAAGGTGGAGGGAAGGAAGATAGAGGGACTAAAGGGTGGAGGGAGTAGAGGTGGAGGTACTAAAGGGTGGAGGGTGTGGAGGTGGAGGGACTAATGGTCGGAGAGACTAAGTGAGGGAGGAGAAATTGGAGGGAAGAGAGATGGAGAGACTAAAAGCTGGAGAAGCGGAATGTGAAGGCAACAAGAGTGGAGGAGACGAAGGTGGAGGAAGGTGGAGTAAGGAAAACTGGAGGGAACAAGGCTGAGGGAAGAGATAGTGAAGGGAGTAAAAAGTGGAAGAGGGAAAGCCACAGGGAACAAGACTGAAGGAAGAGATAGTGGAGGGAACGCGTGTGGAAGAGCTGGTGGTGGAGGGAAAGATGGGGGAAGGGAAAGTGGAAGGAATTAAAGTGGAATATAGAGGAACAGACTGCCAGGAACTAGGGAGCATGGGTGGATGGATGGTGGAGAAGGAGGAAAGACAGTGGTGGAAGGTGGAATAAAGATCAAAGAGGCGTTAGAATAATGTGTTTGGGAGAATGAGCAAGAGAGAGATGGAGATTGAGGATAGAATGATGAGGACATGAATTGTGGGAATGGCCACCTACGCACACACGCACGCACACGCGCACAAGCACACGCACTCACGTACACGCACACAAACAAACACACAAACACTCAAACAATCTCCCTCCCCCTCTCATCTCTCCCCCACAACCCAACTCATCAAAATCCACAGATCAATTTCTCATCTTCCCCCTACCCCTCCCCTCCCCTTCCCCCATCCTCTCCCTCCCTACCCTCCCTTCCCTCCCCCTTCACTCCCTCTCCTCCCATCCTCTCCCTTCTCTCCCCTTCCTTCCCCTCCACTCCACTCCCCTCCCCCCATCCTCTCCCCTCCCTCTCCTCCCCCCTTCCCCCTCCCCCTCACTCCTTCCCCCTCCTCATACACTCCCTTCTCTCCCCCCTTCCTTCCTTCTCCCTCTCTCCTTCGTAAGCGCCACCATACCTCCTTCAAAAATCCTCTCCTCCTACCTCCTCCTCCACAACCTCAATCCCTACCTCTCCTTTTTCCTCACACACAACTCTTCACCTCCCCCCCCTTAGCATATAAGCCCTCCACTCCACTCCCCTTCCTTCCCCTCCACTCCACTCCCCTCCCTTTCCCTTCCCCCCCACCCCTCCTCACCCTCCCCCCCCCCCCTCCCTCTCCTCTCCCCCCCCCTCCCCTCCTTCTCCCTTCCCCCTTCCCCTCCCCCTCCCCCTCCCCCTCCTTCCCCCTTCCCTCCCATCAAATCCGCGAGCATCTCTGCAGCATTATCCCCGCGTCGCTCTATCAGTCTCTATCTATATACAGCGACGCGACTCGCACCAACTACATTAGCATCCCTCGGGCTGCCTCGCTTCCGTTTCGGATTTCGTTTCGTTTCGTTTTTTGTTTTTTTTTGTTTCGTTTTGTTTCGTTTTTTTTTTTTTTGTTTTTTTGTGGTTGTTTTTTTTATATTTTGTTGCGTTTTCGTTTTTTTTGTTTTGGTTTCCTTGCGTTTCAGTTTTGTTTGTTCCCATTTCGTTGCGTTTTTGTTTGTCGTTTTTGTTTTTTTTTTTGCAGCATATTTTGTTTCGTTTTTGTTTTGTTTTTTGTTTTTTTCGTTTTGTTTTTTTTGTTTCGTTTTTTTTTCGTTTTGTTATTGGTTTTCGTTCATTTCGTTCGGTTTCGTTTCGTTTTCGATTTTTTTTTTTTGGTTTTCGTGGGTGTTGGTGGGTTTTTATTTTTTTTTTAGATTTATGTATTGATTTTTATTTTGTCTTTTTTCGTTTCGTTTCGGATTTCATTGATTTTCGTGGCTTTTGGAGAGTTTTTTTTTGTTGAGAATTTACTTTTTTCCTTTTCGTTTCGGATTTTGTTTTATATTTTACTTTTATTTCTGAGACTTTTTTTTTCTTTTTATGTGCTCTTTTTCTCCTCTTTTATTTGAAATATATTTTTTTCAGATGTGGTTATTTTTCTTATATTACCCTACGGCGTTTATGCTTTTGTCTGACACGTGAAAATCCTAAAAAAAAAAAAAAAAAAAAAAAACTTCCCACGAATAGGGTATCTATATATTTTGCATCTGCAGAATCAGCAGATGTCTAATTACATATTCAACATCTGTGTAAAAATGTGTGCCCTCTAGTCTCCGGTGATTGGTAGGCGGTTATCTCTCTCTCTCTCTCTCTCTCTCTCTCTCTCTCTCTCTCTC
>NW_028234414.1:39246763-39249263 GCF_977035675.1 Penaeus japonicus
GATCTCTCCTCTTCCTCTCTCTCTCCTCTCTCTCTCTCTCTCTCTCTCTCTTCTCCTCTCTTTCTCTCTCCTCTCTCTTTCTCTCTCCTCTCTCTCTCTCCCTCTCTCTCTCACTCTCCTCCTTGTCTCCTCCCTCTCTCTCTCTCTCTCTCTCTCTCTCTCTCTCTCTCTCTCTCTCTCTCTCTCTCTCTCTCTCTCTCTCTCTCTCTCTCTCTGAAATAGGAAAGACATTGGATTATCTTGTCGATTCGTGTTTACATACGGCTCGCTTTCATAGGCAGGAAATTACCGTTTTTTTTTCTTTTTCTTTTTTTTTCTTTTTTTCTTTCTCTCGTTTTCTTTATCCTTTTTTGTTTCTGTTTTCTTTTCTTTTTTCTCTCTCTCTCTTTTTCTTTCTCTTTCTCCTCTCTCTCTCTCTCTCTCTCTCTCTCTCTCTCTCTCTCTCTCTCTCTCTCTCTCTCTCTCTCTCTCTCTCTCTCTCTCTCTCTCTCTCTCTCTCTCTCTCTCTCTCTCTCTCTCTCCCCCTCTCTCCTCCTCTCTCTCTCTCCCTCTCTCCCTTACTCTCTCTCTCCTTCCCTCTCTCCCTTTCTCCCTCTTTCTCTCTGTAACCTAATAACTTTTCTCCAATTCTATTCTCTTATTCGCCTTATTGGCTTAAACACCCATAGCCTAGCCATCGCCAGGGCCTGATCACCGTCAAAGGCTAAACCTATTTGAAAATCAGCTGCTTACCTCTTCTATGTAAACGTTTCATCATGTTTCAACGACTACGTCATTTTCACTTCAAATAATGCCCTATTCCATTCGTGCTTGGTATTAGCGTGTGCTCGTTGTACCTCTCCATACATGCCGATATGCCGATCTTAGGTGATGTAACCGCCCCTTCCGCCAGGGTACGAGCGGTCATGCTCACGGCGGATGTACTCTCGCCACAGGATGATAGGCCGACCCCGGTGAGGTCCTCTCCTGTTTGGCTCCTCTGCTCATCTGCTCATCTGCTCATCTGCTCACTCTAGTATCCGAAGGGTCCCTCTTGTTTTTTAGACTTGGTGCATAAAAGGGTACCTGCTCGTCGGGGGGGGCCAGAGACAGGACCCTGTGGAAGTTCCGAAGATTCGTCTGGCTTGCAACCCTCCCGACTTATGATCTGCTGTTGCTGGTGTACCCCTTGTTTACTTGCTCCTGTGTTGTGTGTGCCGCCGTCGGGTGGGTGGGTGCTCTGCTCTGTCTGCCCCGGAATCTGCTGAGCCAGCAAGCAACGCCAGCTTCTGGACTGTTAGCTGCTCATGCTACGCTTTCATTCATTCTCTCTTTCTCTTTTTCTTTCTCTTTCTTACGTTTTCCCTCTCATTCTCAATCACTTTCTCTCTCTCTCCCTCCCTCCCTCCCTCCCTCTCACCCTTTCCCTCTCCCTCCTTCCCTCCTTCTCTCCCTCCCTCCCTCCCTCCCTCTCCGTCTCCCTCCCTCTCCCCATCCCTCCCCTCCATCCGTTCCTCGTCCCCTCCCTATCCCGCTCCCTCTCTCTCCCCCTATCCCCTCCCCTCCCATCCCCCTCCCCCCCACCGTCGTGCTTTACAGTCGCTCGTCCTCTCCGCTCCCAGCTTCAGTAAAATTGTGTCTCCTCGCCAGTGATCTTGGCTTATGAACCCTTTGTCTCCACCCGTCTTTGTGAGAGAGAAGCCCCCAACTCCTGGCCACTGGAGGGGGGATAGGGGGGGGCGGAGGAGGAGAGGGGAGAGGGGGAGGGGGGAGAGAGTGTGGCACTGCGCGTTCCGGCGGGACATTGTTCTTCTCTCGTGGCACTGACTGGCACGCTGATTAAGGCACCAAAGGGGCTTTTCCAATTGCCTGTTTGGCTGAGGATCGGTGTTTGCGTGAGTGCGTGCGTGCGTGCGTGCGTGCGTGGTCTGTTTCGGGGGTGAAGGACTGAAGGTGTGCGGTGCCTTTCTCGCGTGCTTGTGCTTGTGCTTCAGTTTGGTCGAGAGTGTTGACGCCTTGTTGAGTTTTTTTGCCGTTTGAAGATGCGGACGGGTTTAAGATCAAAAGAAAGTGTGTATGTGATATATATATGTGTGTGTGTGTGTGTGTGTGTATAAGATTTATATTTAGGATATATATATATATATATACATATTTATTTATATTTAGGATATATATATATATATATATATATATATATATATATATATATATATTATACATAGATAGGTATAGATACACGTATATATATATATATATATATATATATATATATATATATATATATATATATATATATAATATATTTATATGTATATATGTATATAATATTTATGTATATTTATATACATTTATATACATTTATATACATTTATATATATATATATATATATAATATTTATGTATATATATGTATATATGTAGATAGATAGATATAGATATATATAGATGTGTATGTATATAATCTATATTTATATATAAAATATATTTATATATGATATATTTATATATTTGATATATT
>NW_028234414.1:39269263-39274263 GCF_977035675.1 Penaeus japonicus
AAAGAACGGCATGAAAAGGTACAAAGAACGGCATGAAAAGGTACAAAGAACGGCATGAAAAGATACAAAGAACGGCATGAAAAGATACAAAGAACGGCATGAAAAGATACAAAGAACGGCATGAAAAGATGCAAAGAACGGCTTGAAAAGATGCAAAGAACGGCATGAAAAGGTACAAAGAACGGCATGAAAAGATACAAGGAAGGGCATGAAAAGGTACAAAGAACGGCATGAAAAGGTACAAAGAACGGCATGAAAAGATGCAAATAACGACATGAAAAGGTACAAAGAACGGCATGAAAAGATGCAAAGAACAGCATGAAAAGATACAAAGAACGACATGAAAAGGTACAAAGAACGGCATGAAAAGATGCAAAGAACGGCATGAAAAGGTACAAAGAACGGCATGAAAAGATGCAAATAACGACATGAAAAGGTACAAAGAACGGCATGAAAAGATGCAAAGAACAGCATGAAAAGATACAAAGAACGACATGAAAAGTTACAAAGAACGGCATGAAAAGATGCAAAGAACGGCATGAAAAGATACAAAGAACCACATGAAAAGATACAAAGAACGGCGTGAAAAGATACAAAGAACGGCATGAAAAAATACAAAGAACGGCGTGAAAAGATACAAAGAACGACATGAAAAGATACAAAGAACGGCATGAAAAGATGCAAAGAACGGCATGAAAAGATGCAAAGAACGGCATGAAAAGATACAAAGAACGGCATGAAAAGATACAAAGAACGGCATGAAAAGATACAAAGAACGGCATGAAAAGATACAAAGAACGGCATGAAAAGATACAAAGAACGGCATGAAAAGATACAAAGAACGGCATGAAAAGATACAAAGAACGGCATGAAAAGATACAAAGAACGGCATGAAAAGATACAAAGAACTGCATGAAAAGATACAAAGAACAACATCAAAAAGATACGAGCAACAATATGAAAAGGAGTTACAAGGGAAACAATGAAAGAAAAATAGACAAGGAATGGGAAGCGATAAAATAAACAGATGAATAAACGCGAAAATATGGAATAGAACAGAATGCCGGATAAAGAAAATGTTTTAGTAGGAGAAGCATCGAGAACACCACTCGCATATGTTCTTCACTTTATGCTTAGGGCGTGTGTCTGCGTGTGCGTGTGCGTGGGGGGGAGGGAGATTTGTGAGTGAGTGTGAGCAAAAGTGTGTTTGTGGGGGAGGGTGGATTTGTGAGTATGAGTGAACGCAAATGTGTGTATGTACGTGTGTGTGAGTGTAAATGTAAGTGTGTGTGAGTGTAAATGTAAGTGTGTGTGTGTGAGTGTGTGAGTGTGTGAGTGTACGTGTCAGTATAGAAGGCGGTGATACTTATCCTGCCTTTGACGAGATATTTTGATGTCCCGCATTTTCATCTCAGGCTGGATTAGAAGTGGGAGCTGTGAGGGGGTGCGTGGGGGGGGGGGATTTGTGATTATGAGTGTGAGCGCAAGTGTGTGTGTTGGGGAGGGGGGATTTGTGAGTATGAGTGTGAGCGCAAGTGTGTGTGTTGGGGAGGGGGGATTTGTGAGTATGAGTGTGAACGCAAGTGTGTGTGTGTGTGTGTGCGCGCGCGCGCGTGTGTGTGTGTGTGGGGGGGGTGAGTGTGAGTATTAGCGTAAGCGCAAGTGTGAGTGTAAGTATGTGTGTGTGAGTGTAAATGTAAGTGTGTGTGAGTGTAAATGTAAGTGTGTGTGTGTGTGTGTGTGTAAAAGTATGTGTGTGTGTGTACGTGTCAGTATAGAAGGCGGTGATACTTATCCTGCCTTTGACGAGATATTTTGATGTCCCGCATTTTCATCTCAGACTGGATTAGAAGTGGGAGCTGTGAGGGCGAAGGAGGAGTTAAGTCGATAAGAAGAAAAAGGAAGGGGGAGGAGGGGAAGGAGGGAAGAGGAGAGGAGAGAGAGGAGAGGAGAGAGGAAGGAGGGGAGAGGAGAGGAGAGAGGAAGGAGGGGAGAGGATAGGAGAGAGGAAGGAGGGGAGAGGATAGGAGAGAGGAAGGAGGGGAGAGGAGAGGGGAAGGAGGGAAGAGGAGAGGAGAGAGGAAGAGGGGAAGAGGAGAGGAGAGAGGAAGGAGGGAAGAGGAGAGGAGAGAGGAAGGAGGGAAGAGGAGAGGAGAGAGGAAGGAGGGAAGAGGAGAGGAGAGAGGAAGGAGGGAAGAGGAGAGGAGAGAGGAAGGAGGGAAGAGGAGAGGAGAGAGGAAGAGGGGAAGAGGAGAGGAGAGAGGAAGGAGGGAAGAGGAGAGGAGAGAGGGAAGAGGGAAGAGGAGAGGAGAGAGGAAGGAGGGAAGAGGAGAGGAGAGAGGAAGGAGGGAAGAGGAGAGGAGAGAGGAAGGAGGGAAGAGGAGAGGAGAGAGGAAGGAGGGAAGAGGAGAGGAGAGAGGAAGGAGGGAAGAGGAGAGGAGAGGAGAGAGGAAGGAGGGAAGAGGAGAGGAGAGAGGAAGGAGGGAAGAGGAGAGGAGAGAGGAAGGAGGGAAGAGGATAGGAGAGAGGAAGGAGGGAAGAGGATAGGAGAGAGGAAGAAGGTGGAAGGAGGGGATGAAAGGGAAAGGAGAAGGGAAAGAAAAGGGAAGGGAGGGAGAGGGGACGGGAAGCAAGGAAGAGGAAGGAGGGAATAGAAAGGAGAGGGGAAGGAGGGAAGAGGAAAAGGGGGAGAACGGGATATAAAGAGAGGTGGAAGACAGGAGATAAGAGGGGGAAGAGGATACAAGGAGAAGGAGCAAAGGATAAAAGGGAGAGAAGGAAGAAGAGGGGAAGAAGCAAGTGACAGAAGGGGAGCTGATGCAGGGGAAGGGACAAGGAAAAGGACAGGTGCAAACGAGGAGATGGGAAGGGGAGCCGACAAAAAGAGGAATAAAGAAGGGAAAGAAAGTAAGGGGGGAGGAGAAAGAAGGAATGATTGAATAGAAGGGATGAAAACTAGAAGAAGGGAAGTAAAAAGATAAGGTAAGGGGGAAAAGGAGACAAGGACGCATGTTGATAAAGAGAGGAAGAGGAGAGAATAGAAATATGAAAGATAAGAAGAGGAAAGAAAAGGTAGAAAAGGAGGAATAAAGAGACGGAAACAGAATGATAAGAGAAAAGGAAAAACTGTAAGAAGGGCATATAGAATACGAAGGACTTAAAAAAGAAAGAACATAGAGAGAGAGAGAGAGAAAGAGCAAAACAGAAACAAAGGGATAAAGGAGAAGAGAGAAAGGGAGAAAAGGGTATCGGAAGAGAATTCTGGAAGACGAGAAAGAGGAAATATGTAAAGAATGTGAAAGAGAGACAGAGACTAAGAGAGAGAGAGAGAGAGAGAGAGAGAGAGAGAGAGAGAGAGAGAGAGCGAGAGAGAGAGAGAGAGATTAGTGAGTGTTCCCCTCGTTTTATTTCTTTGCCGCTCCCTTCCATCCGACTACAAACAGCTGTTGATATTTTCCAGCCTGAGGTTCGCTTTATTTTTATCTTTTTTTTTCTATCTCAGCCTTTAAGAGGAATATAGCGCTCTGCCGTAAACAAAAATCCGGATGAAGATAAACCCTGTGTTAATCTGCCCGTCTCTCTTTTCGACTTATTTTTGTGCCACTCCTTGTGCGAGATTGTCACCAGAGAAAAGTGTTTTGCCAGCGTGGCATGTTGAAGCGAAAAAAATGGCGGGAAAAAAATAGCTTTTGAGTGTCTGTCTTGCTTTCGGTGCCTTAGAGGTTAGGCTGGATGCAAAAATCTTGCGTTTAATAGATTTATAATATGTTATTGTTGTCTCATTGCCTCTGTGCTATTTATCCTCTCCCGAATGTGTTTGAATATCATTTGAATCAAGTTGCCTGTAAAAAGAACTTCCCTCACTCTCCTTCTAGAGGGGGAAAAAAATATCCTCAAAGGACAAATTTCCCCCCAAGCTAAAAGACACTTTTTGATGTCATCTTCTCGAAAAGATTTTTGCATCCCAGGTATCTCGCCAGCTTGGACTTAAAACGCGTAGAGTGAAGGGAAATCCGCCCCCCCGCCTTTTTTTCCCCTCGTCTCTTTTTCCCCTCTAAGGCTGAAATGCACCTTGGTTTCATTTCGCGGTTCGAGGGTTAGCGGAGTGGAAGTGCTTTCATGTTTTGCCGTGGGAGAGGGGTTTCTCCTGTCTCCTGTCGCGCTGGCGTCTTCTCTCATTTGCCTGTCAGAGAGAGGTCCGGTAAGAGGGTTGCTGTGTGCTGGGTCTGATTTTCTTTTTTCTTTTTTTCTCTCTCTCTCTTTCTTTCTTAGCCTGCTTGCTCTTTTTTGGGCTTAGGATTCTTGTCTCGTTTTTCCCTGCTTTTTCGTTCTTGTACTTCATCGTTCTCTTATTCTCTGTTTCTTTCTCTCTGTGTCTTCTCTCTCTCTCTTTCTCTTTCTTTCTCTTTTTTTTTTACCATACTCTCTTTCTCTCACTCTAACTCATTCACATTCTCTCTCGCTCTTACCTTTTCCCATATTCTCTCTCTCTCACTCTCTCTCTCCCTCCCCCCCCTCTCTCTCTCTCTCTCTCTCTCTCTCTTTCTTTCTTTCTCTCGCTCTCATTCGTGCCCAAACACTCTCCGTCCCACTCACTCTTACTCTTTCTCTCTTGTCTTTCTCACTCTAGCTCTTACATACTCTTCTCTTCTTCCGGCAATCGACTTCATTTGAAATTTAGTGACTTGCGATGCTCAGACGTTTTTTGTGGCTGCTTGCTTGATGGTTTTTTTTTTCTTATTTGTTTACTCGTGTTGTTTTTCAAGTTAATGTTGTATTTTTCATGTCCGTGTTTGTTATCTCGTTTTATTTTGTCGGACAGGTGTACATTTAAAAAAAAATCTTTTTTAGTCGAGTTTTTCGTTTTAATCTTTTCTTGCTATTTCTTTCTCACCCGAATTAACCGGAGAGGGGACAGTTCTATCCCCTTTATGCGAGATTTCATGTAGGACAGAGCTTAAAGTTAGTTACAACTGGCTAAATCAAGTCCCACTTTTTGT
>NW_028234414.1:39284263-39291763 GCF_977035675.1 Penaeus japonicus
TCTCTCTCTCTCTCTCACACACACACTCACTCACTCACTCACTCACTCACTCACTCATATTCACACTCACTCACATTCACTCTCTCTCTCTCTCTCCCTTTCTCACTCTCTCTCTCTCTCTCCCTCTCTCTCTCTCTCTCTCTCTCTCTCTCTCTCTCTCTCTCTCTCTCTCTCTCTCCCTCTCTCTCTCTCTCTCTCCTCCTCTCTCTCTCTCTCTCTCTCTCATCTCTCTCTTCTCTTCTCTCTCTCTCTCACTGTCTCTCTCTTCTCCTCTCTATCTCTCACTTTTCCTTCTCCTCTATCTCTGTCTCTCTCTCTCTCTCTCTCTCTCTCTCTCTCTCTCTCTCTCTCTCTCTCTTTCTCTCCACTCTCTCTCTCTCTTTCTCTTCTCTCTCTTTCTCTCCCCTCTCTCTCTCTCTCTCTCTTTCTCTTCTCTTCTCTCTCTTTCTCTTCTCTTCTCTCTCTTTCTCTCCTCTCTCTTTCTTTCTCTCCTCTCTCTCTCTCTCTCTCTCTCTCTCTCTCTTTCCTCCTCTCTCTCTCTCTGACACACACACTCTCTCTCTTCTCTCTCTCTCTCTCTCTCTCTCTCTCTCTCTTACTCTCTCTCTCTCTCTCTCCCTCAATCTCTCTCTCTCTCTCTCTCTCTCTCTCTCTCTCTCTCTCTCTCTCTCTCTCTCTCCTCTCTCTCCTCTCTCTCTCTCTCTCTCTCTCTCTCTCTCTCTCTCTCTCTCTCTCTCTCTCTCTCTCTCTCTCTCTCTCTCTCTCTCTCTCTTTCTCTCTCTCTCTCTCTGTCTGCCATCCGGAGGCCCACGAGAGCACCCGTAGCAAAGCTCTTCGTCCAAATTGGAGCTTAGGATCTTCCAGATTACATGGTGCGCGACCTATTAGCTTTTTTGTTTTGCTTTTTTTTCGTTTTTTTTCCCTCTTTTTCTTCTTCTGTAAGAGGAGGTCCTGAATGTGGGGTCGTCATGTTGATTAGCTTGTATGGCTGGTTGAGTTGTCTGGTTGTCTGGTTGACTGGTTGGGTGAGTGAGGGAGTAAAGGAGTGTCTGCTGGCTGGCAGGATAGGTAGCGGATTGGTTGCTTGTTGCTTGTTGCTTGTTGCTTGTTTCTGGTTGAGCGATTGGTTTGGTTGGTGGATTGGGCGATAGACTGAGGAGGAGGATTGTAGTTTACTGTTCATTTTTCTGTTAATAGTTTTTTTTTTTTTTTTTTTTTTTTCTTTAAAGAGGGGAGGAGGAAGGGAGCAGAAGAAGGGGAAATGAACAAATACAGAGAATAAGAAGGGAGGAAAAAAACAAAAAAACGGACAAGAGCAAAGGATAAGAAGAGACAATGGGGCACAATCAAAGAATGATAAGAGGAATGGAAAAAAAGGCAGAACATAAGAAGAGGGAAGAATAGAACAAAGGCAAAGACTAAGAATGTGAATATGCGAGAATGAACAGCAAAGGGAGGAAAGAGCATTGTGCGGAAGGGGCAATTATGGAAGGGGGGGGGGGGGTGAGGGGAAAGATAATGAGGGGAGGAAGATGACTAGGAGGGAAAAGGGGTTACATAATCCCTGAGTAACGTATTATGGAACAAAAGATTGAATTTGATATCTTGTAAAGTGTTAGATGATAACTGTATTCTCCCTAGCCCTCCAGCCATCTATTTTACCTCACCCCATTCCCCTCGAGCGATCTGTATTCCCCTCCATCTTCCTCTTAAACGATATTTTCTCTTTCCTTCCCCACAAAACCTTCCTTCTTCCCTTCTTCCTCCCCCTTAGACTATCATCCCTTTCCCCTTTTCACAAACATCTATTTCTTCCCCTTTCCCTTACTCCCAAACCATCCATTTCTTCCCCTTTCCCTTATTCCCAAACCATCCATTTCTTCCCCCTTTCCCTTACTCCCAAACCATCTGTTTCTTCCTCTTTCCTCTACTCCCAAACCATCCATTTCTTCCCCTTTCCTCTACTCCCAAACCATCCATTTCTTTCCCTTTCCCTCACTCCCAAACCATCCATTTCTTCCCCTTCCCCCTACTCCCAAACCATCCATTTCTTCCCCTTTCCCTTACTCCCAAACCATCCATTTCTTCCCCTTTCCTCTACTCCCAAACCATCCATTTCTTCCCCTTTCCCCTACTCCCAAACCATCCATTTCTTCCCCTTTCCCCTACTCCCAAACCATCCATCTCTCTTCCTTTCGTCTACTCCCGAACCCTCCATTTCTTCCCCTTTCCTCTACTCCCAAACCATCCATTTCTTCCCCTTTCCCTCACTCCCAAACCATCCATTTCTTCCCCTTCCCCCTACTCCCAAACCATCCATTTCTTCCCCTTTCCCTTACTCCCAAACCATCCATTTCTTCCCCTTTCCCTTACTCCCAAACCATCCATTTCTTCCCCTTTCCCTTACTCCCAAACCATCCATTTCTTCCCCTTTCCCTTACTCCCAAACCATCCATTTCTTCCCCTTTCCCTTACTCCCAAACCATCCATTTCTTCCCCTTTCCTCTACTCCCAAACCATCCATTTCTTCCCCTTTCCCTTACTCCCAAACCATCCATTTCTTCCCCTTTCCCTTACTCCCAAACCATCCATCTCTCTTCCTTTCCTCTACTCCCAAACCATCCATTTCTTCCCCTTTCCCTTACTCCCAAACCATCCATTTCTTCCCCTTTCCCTTACTCCCAAACCATCCATTTCTTCCCCTTTCCCTTACTCCCAAACCATCCATTTCTTTCTACCCCAAACCATCCATTTCCCCTTTCCCTTACTCCCAACCATCCATTTCTTCCCCCTTTCCCTTACTCCCAAACCATCTGTTTCTTCCCCTTTCCCTTACTCCCAAACCATCCATTTCTTCCCCTTTCCCTTACTCCCAAACCATCCATTTCTTCCCCTTTCCCTTACTCCCAAACCATCCATTTCTTCCCCTTTCCCTTACTCCCAAACCATCCATTTCTTCCCCTTTCCCTTACTCCCAAACCATCCATTTCTTCCCCTTTCCCTTACTCCCAAACCATCCATTTCTTCCCCTTCCCTTTACTCCCAAACCATCCATTTCTTCCCCTTTCCCTTACTCCCAAACCATCCATTTCTTCCCCTTTCCCTTACTCCCAAACCATCCATTTCTTCCCCTTTCCCTTACTCCCAAACCATCCATTTCTTCCCCTTTCCCTTACTCCCAAACCATCCATTTCTTCCCCTTTCCCTTACTCCCAAACCATCCATTTCTTCCCCTTTCCCTTACTCCCAAACCATCCATTTCTTCCCCTTTCCCTTACTCCCAAACCATCCATTTCTTCCCCTTTCCCTTACTCCCAAACCATCCATTTCTTCCCCTTTCCCCTACTCCCAAACCATCCATTTCTTCCCCTTTCCTCTATTCCCAAACCATCCCCTTTCTTCCCCTTTCCTCTATTCCCAAACCATCCATTTCTTCCCCTTCCCCTTACTCCCAAACCATCCATTTCTTCCCCTTCCCCTTACTCCCAAACCATCCATCTTGTCTCCTTTCCCCTTCTTTCGTACCGCCTCTCTACCCCTTCCCCCGAACCATCTGTTAGCCCTCGCAACTCAATCCACTCACTTTCTCACCCCCACCCCCCTTCTCAATATTCTGTCTTCTTTTCTTTCATCTCCTTCTCTTTCTCTTTTATATTCGCCATCTCTCTCTCGTCTCCTATCCTCCTTCTCCTCCACTTTATCCTCTACTCCTCCTCCTCCTCCTCCTCCTCCTCCTCACTTGCTTGTTGGCTCCCTCTCGTCCCGATATCTCTTCGAAAGCGGGGAATGTATCAAGGTGTATATATATATATATAAATAAATATATATATATATATATATATATATATATATATATATATATATATATATATATATATATATAATCACGTTTCTCTGTCCTTTATTAGCACGTATTTTTCTTTTGTTTGCTTGTTCTTGTTTAGTTTTTTTCTTGATTTTTGAGGATGGGTGTGTTTTTTTAGCCTTTTTTCAATCACACCCAATTCTTTTGACCATCCTCTGATTCTTTTTAATCATCATCATTATCATCATCATCATCATCACCACCACCACCACCACCACCACCACCATCACCACCACCACCACTATCACCACCACCACCATCACTACCATTACGTTAGCTCTAATACCCCCGTGTCAGGCCAAAGGGAATACTGGCACGGTATATCTCCCCGACATTATAGAGTTTAGAATTAATTTCCCTTCTGCGCCTGTCTACCTGTCGTGGGCGTGCCCTGAAGGCGTGTCGTGTCGTTGTCATAAATCTTCACCCCTCCCCCCCTCACACACAAAAGTGGGGAGGGGGGGTAGGGGGTGGTTATAAGAAGGGGAAATGCTAAGTAGGGGTTATGGTGCAATGGTGATGCTGGACACTGTGATTTTGTTGTAGAAAGGTATTTTTTCTTGTAGGAACAAATACAAGTACATGCACAGAATGCACACACATAGAAACATGCTTACACACGTACAAACACGCATGCATACTACAAACACGCGTGCTCACGTACAGACACGCGTACACACACACACACACACACACACACACACACACACACACACACACACACACACACACACACACACACACACACACACACACACACACACACACACACACACACACACACACACACACACAGTATACATCTGCGTGTGAGTGTGCTTGTGGACACGTTTATATTTGTATTTGTGAAGAAAACAAACTAATGAGAATAAAATCGAAAAATGATTGTGACAAACACAAAAGGCAGGAAAACAAAAACATATTCGTGCGCCCTGTCGTGTGCAATACCCAGTTTGCAATATACAACCATAAGAAAAAAAAGATACTACTACATTTTTTTCTACAAACGATGCTTCTATTACATTCTATTACAAACTTTGATAGGACACTAAAACTAGAGAGTATTTGAACGACGCAAGTTTCTGAACACAAATCGTTCTCCTAAATCATAGCAAAAGGCAAGTTAAACTTTATAGATTTATACCATGAGGTCCGGTCCCCGTCTCTGGAATCGCTGCGCCAGCTTTAAGTTGCTTTATGCTCGTATCCCGTTTGTTTATTGGGGTACAGGGCGACGAGGGAGGGGAATACGGGGAATTCAGGGTATGGAGGGATATGTAGGGGGTACAGGGGCATGTAGGAAATAGGGAAATGCGGGGAATTCAGGGTATGTAGGGAAATGTAGAGGGTACAGGGGCATGCAGGAAATAGGGAAATGCGGGAAATACGGGTAATTCAGGGCATGTAGGGGATACAGGGCATGTAGGAAATGGGGAAATACGGGTAATTCAGGGCATGAAGGGAAATGTAGGGGATACAGGGAGTGCAGGAAATTCGGGAAAGGTAGGGTATGTCGGGGGATATAGGGGGTACAGGAAATACAGGAAATACAGGAAGTGCGGGAATAGTGGAGATGTAAGGGATACAGGGAATATCGGGAGAAATTTAGGGGTACAGGAAATGCGAGAATTTCAGAAAATGCAGTGTATGTGGGGGAGATGTAGATGTTAAGAGAATACAAGGAAAATTCAGGAAAATTCAGGAAAATTCAGGAAATGCAGGGTATGTCGGGAGTACTGGAAATACAGGAGATGCAGGGAAATGCAGAGAATGTCGGGAGATATAGGGAAATACAGAGAAGGGCAGGGAATATTAGGAAGGATTCGTGAAATGCAGGGGAAGCAGGAGATATATGGGATACAGGAAAGGTTGGAAAATACAATAGGGAGGGGGATACAGGAAATGCAGGGAATGCAAGAGGAAAAAGTACAGAAGATGTAAGAGAACATACAACAAATACATGAAATTCATGGAATAGGCAACATAAAAAAAAATACATGAGATACAGAAAGTACACAAGATAAAGAAAACACGAGGAATGGAATAACTACAAGAAATATAGTTTACAAAAATACAGCAAAACCCGGGGATACAAAGATACATTCTATGCCTCATAAGAAGACCGTGGACAAGTGTATTTTACGAAAGGCTGTATCTTGTATCCTGTTGTATATCCTGCTGTCCGTGTATTCATCTCAGACACGGCCGTTGCAAGGACTGCAAAGGTGTCACGCTTTTGTGAACGAGAAGCGTAGTTTATTGCTGACATTTATTACGGTTTTGCAAGGAGAGAGACAAGGAGCTGGGCACCGGAAAGTTTGTACGGGTGCTTGTGTTGATGTGTTGTGTTGTGTTGTGTGGTATTCTGTGTGTGTGTGTGTGTGTGTATGTATGTATGTGTGTGTGTGTGTGTGTGTGTGTGTGTGTGTGTGTGTGTATGTATGTATGTATGTATGTGTGTGTGTGTGTGTTTTTGTGTGTGTGTATGTATATATGTGTGTGTGTATGTATATATGTATGTATGTATGTATGTATGTACGTGTGTATGTGTTTTGTCTTTGGCTTCCAGGCAAAACACAGGAATACAATCTTAAGTCCAAGAGTATTGTTAACGGAAAAGACTCAGGACTTATTTAAGTAGTCTCCCGCTTGAAAAGACTCATTGACAGCCGTTTATCGGAAACGCCAAAGAAGAAAGGGGAAACAGAGAGAGAAATGGGAAAGAAAAGGGGAAGGGGAGAGAAATGGGAAGGAAATAGGGAAAGGGGAGGGGAGGAAATTGAAGGACGAGGAAGAGTATGGGATAGGAGATAGGAGAAAGGGAGGGAAGGGGAGGGTGAAGACAGGAAGGAGGAAGAAGAAGAGGAGGGATAAATGTGGATGAAGTAAGGGGGAAAGAGAGGGGGGGTAGGGAGGTGAAAGCGAACACGAGAGAGAGGAGGGAGATGAGGTGGGAAAGAGAGGTGAGAGAAAGGAGGGAACGAAATGGGAGGGAGAGAGGAAAAGAGGGAAAGTGTAAGGGAGGGAGAGAGGGAAAGAGAGACAGAGACAGCGACAGAGACAGAGAGAGCGAGAGAAATTCATTATTAACAGTTCAATCTTTACTGACTTATTGAAAGACCGAAAGACAGAGAGAAAAAAAAGTGAAACAGAGAGACGGATAGAAAGACACAGACATTGACACAGACATTGACATTGACATTGACACAGACATTGACACAGACATTGACATTGACATTGACAGACATAGACACAGACACAGGCACAGGCACAGACACAGACACAGACAGGCACAGACACAGACACAGACACAGACAGCGAGACGGTTAGTAATACTACTCTGATAAATAGAGCTCCCTAGGGAATGGTGGTGGGGGGAGTTGCATACGTGAGTGGCCTGATCTCCCCCCCCCCCTCCCCCGCCCTTTGGCCAACTGTGCGTGCGTCGTTGTCGCCTTCAGGATGTGCCGCATGAGGAATCACCGGGGTGGGCGCTGGGAAGGTTCTCGGGAGGTGCTGCGACCGGGTTCTGGAAGGTTCTGCTTGAGGAAGAAAGGAAGAGAGGGAAGGGAGTGAGAGGGGTAGAAAGAGGGAGGGAAGGGAGAGAGGGGTAGAAAGAGGGAGGGAAAGGGTAG
>NW_028234414.1:39294263-39296763 GCF_977035675.1 Penaeus japonicus
AGAGAGAGGGGTAGAGGGGGTATGAGGGGTAGAGGGGGAATGAGAGGGAGAGGGAGAGGGAAGGGGAGGGGGGCCGAAGGTGGTCATTTTCTCAAATATAGGTGGTTTGGGAATGGATTCGAAGTAGGGGAAAAGGGGAAGGGAAAAGGTGAAGGAGAAGAGGAGAGAACAGAAGAGGAGGAAGGCGGAGGGAGAAGTTGGAAGTGAAAGAAGGAGGAGGAGGGGATAGGAGAGGGCTAGGAGGCAGGAATAGGAAAGAATAGGAAAGAAAGGGAAAGGAAAATGGTAGGAAGGTGGAAAGGGAAAGAAGACGGGTAAAATGGGCGGGAAGGGGAAAGGAAAAGGAAAAGGAAAAAGGGAGACAGGGAGGGGAAGGGGAAGGGGAAAACGGGAACAGGACGGGGAAGAGGAAGGGTAAAGGAGACGTAGAAGAAAAACTTAGAGGTAAGGGAGGAGGAGGAGGAGGGGGAAGGAGGGGGGAAGAAGAAGGGTAAAGGAGACAAGTAGAAGTGGAAAGAAGATCGAAGGAAAAAAAAACTAGGGGTAGGGGAGGAGGAAGAAGAGGAGGGGGAAGAAGAAGGATAAAGGAGACGAGTAGAAGAAGTGGAAAGAAGATCGAAGGAAAAAAACCTAGAGGTAGGGGAGGAGGAAGAGGAGGGGGAAGGAGGGGGAAGAAGAAGGGTAAAGGAGACATTTAGAAGAAGCGGAACGTGGAAAGGAAACCGAAAGAGAAAAAGCTTAGGGGTAGGGGAGGAGGAGGAAGAGGAGGGGGAAGGAGGGGGGAGAGGAAGGGTAAAGGAGACGTAGAGTAGAAGAAGCGAAACATGGAAAGGAGATCGAAGGAGAAAAAGCTTAGGGGTAGGGGAGGAGGAGGAGGAGGAGGAGGAAGAGGAAGAGGAAGAGGAGGGGGAAGAAGAAGGGAGAGGAAGGGTAAAGGAGACGTAGAGTAGAAGAAGCGAAACATGGAAAGGAGATCGAAGGAGAAAAAGCTTAGGGGTAGGGGAGGAGGAGGAGGAGGAGGAGGAAGAGGAAGAGGAAGAGGAGGGGGAAGAAGAAGGGAGAGGAAGGGTAAAGGAGACGTAGAGTAGAAGAAGCGAAACATGGAAAGGAGATCGAAGGAGAAAAAGCTTAGGGATAGGGGAGGAGGAGGAGGAGGAGGAGGAAGAGGAAGAGGAAGAGGAGGGGGAAGAAGAGGGGAGAGGAAGGGTAAAGGAGACGTAGAGTAGAAGAAGCGAAACATGGAAAGGAGATCGAAGGAGAAAAAGCTTAGGGATAGGGGAGGAGGAGGAGGAGGAGGAGGAGGAGGAGGAGGAGGAGGAGGAGGAGGAGGAGGAGGAGGAGGAAGAGGAAGAGGAGGAGGGGAAGAAGAGGGGAGAGGAAGGGTAAAGGAGACATAGAGTAGAAGAAGCGAAACGTGGAAAGGAGATCGAAGGAGAAAAAGCTTAGGGATAGGGGAGGAGGAGGAGGAGGAGGAGGAAGAGGAAGAGGAAGAGGAAGAGGAGGGGGAAGAAGAGGGGAGAGGAAGGGTAAAGGAGACGTAGAGTAGAAGAAGTGGAACGTGGAAAGGAGATCGAAGGAGAAAAAGCTTAGGGGTAGGGGAGGAGGAGGAGGAGGAGGAGGAGAAGGAGAAGGAGAAGGAGAAGGAGAAGGAGGAGGGGGAAGGAGGGGGAAGAAGAAGGGTAAAGGAGACGTAGAGTAGAAGAATCGGAACGTGGAAAGGAAATCGAAGGAGAAAAAGCTTAGGGGTAAGGGAGGAGGAGGAGGAGGAGGAGGGGGAAGGGGAAGGGGAAGGGGAAAGGAGGCGAGTAGAAGAAGCAAAACGTGGAAAGGAGACGGAGAAAAAGGTTAGGGGTATGGGAGGAGGAGGAGGAGGAGGAGGAGGAGGAGGAGGAGGAGGGGAAGGAGAAGGAGAAGGAGGAGGGGGAAGGAGGAGGAAGAAGAAGGGCAAAGGAGGCAAGTAGAAGAAGCGGAAAGGAGACCGAAGGAGAAAAGGCTTAGGGGTAGGGGAGGAGGAGGAGGAGGAGGGGGAGGGGGAAGGAGGAGGAGGAGGGGGAAGGGGAAGGAGAAGGAGAGGGAAGAGGAAGGGTAAAGGAGACGAGTAGAAGCGGAACGTGGAAAGGAGATCGAAGGAAAAAAAACTTAGGGGTAGGGGATGAAGAGGAGGGAGAGGGGGAGGGGGAAGGAGAAGGAGAGGGAGGAAGGGGAAGAGAAATTCAATTCGTGGGGACGCTGGCTGGCTTTCCTCGCCCGGTTGTTTCTCCTGTGGATGTTCGCCGATCTTTCGTTCTTTGCTTGTTTGTCTTCTCGTTGTTTGGCTTCTTGTGATATCTGTCGTGCCAAGCAGGACCGGAATGGTTGTTATTGATATTGGCTTGAATTTAAATTTTGTTGTGGTCATTAAAAAAAAAAAATCATCATCGTTGTCATATCATCATCATCGTCCTCCTCCTCATCATGATCATCATTAACGATTTAATTTTTTTTTCATTTTTTAAAAAAA
>NW_028234414.1:39314263-39316763 GCF_977035675.1 Penaeus japonicus
GAGGGAGTAAGTGAAAGAGAGAGAGAGAGAGAGAGAGAGAATACGAAAGTGAGAGAAAGTGAAAAAAACTAACAGAAAGGTAGAGAGAGAGAAAGAAAGGATAACCGAGACATAGCGAGAATGCGAGAAAGATCAAAGAGGAGAGAGAGAAAGTGAAGAGAGGAGAGAGCAAGAGGATTAAGCCAGCAGTTGCAGCTTAAGCCCGAGGAGTGCTTGGCGCAATATCCAGCACCTGAGACGAACGAAGGCACAGCGGCGCAAGCAAGGGGTATCTGGGGCATGGGGGGGGAGGGAAGATAGGGGGTAGGGGGGGAAAGGGTGGGGGGGGGGGCAGAGGGGTGGAGAAGCATGGGGAAGAGGTGGTGGTAGGGTTGGAGGAGGTGGTGTGGGAAACGGTGGAGGTAGGGGAGGAGGAAGGGAAAGAATGGAGGAGGAGGTGGGGGAAAGGGTGGAGGTGCGGGAAAAGGGGGACAGGAGGAGGAGGAGGAAGGGGACAGGAGGAGGAGGAGGAGGAGATGGAGGAAGAGGAAGAGGAGGAGATGGAGGAGGAGGGGGGGGGAGGAGGAGGAAGAAGGGGAAGAGGAGGATGAGAAGAAGTAGTAGAAGAAGGAGAAGGAAAAGGAGAAGGAGAAGGAGAGAAAGGAAAAGGTGGAGGAGAGAAAGGAAGAGGTGGAGGGAGGGGAGGGGGAAGGGGAATGAGTAAGCAAGCGATATCTACTAAATGAGAAAAAGAAGGTTATCTTATCTGGACGAGGTAGGAGGAGGAAGAGGAAGTGGAGGTCGAAATGGAGGAAGTGGAAGCGAAGAAGAGGAAGAGGAGGAAGGGGGAAGAAGAGGAAGAGGAGGGAGTGGAAGAAGAGGAAGAGGAGGAAGGGGAAGAAGAGGTTGAGGAAGAGAAAGAAGGGAAGGAAAGGTAGAGGAAGAGGGGAGAAGAAGAAAAAGAAGAAGAGGGGAAGGAGGAGGAGGAAGTGGTGGTAGTGATGATGGGGGAAAAGAAGAGGAGAGGTAGAGGATGAAAGATGAAAAAAGTAGGATGATAAAGAAGATGAGAAGAGGAGAGGAGAGATAAGAGAGAGAGAGAGAGAGAGAGAGAGAGAGAGAGAGAGAGAGAGAGAGAGAGAGAGAGAGAGAGAAACAGAAAGAAAGAGAGAAAAAGAAAGAAAGAGAGAAGGAGAGATAAAAAAAGAGGAAATGGAACCTATTAACGGAGACAAAGAAAAGAACAGAAAAGAGAAACCGAAGCCAAGTGTGAAAGGCAAAGGGCGGGAGCAGAAGGTTAAATAAACTGCCGAGCGAATTACGACCTTCCACACTCGTGCAATTAAGGCGTCTTTGTCCTGCCGCCGAAGATAAACCTGCGTGGGACAAGTCGACGGGAATATCAATGGACATTTAGAACGACCGTTTCCAAGGTGAGAGGGAGAGAGGAGGGAAGGGGAGAGGAGGGGGAGAGAGGTGAGAGGGGGAGGGGAAGAGAGGTGAGAGGGGGAGGGGAAGAGAGGGGAAGAGAGGTGAGAGGAGAGGGGAAGAGAGGTGAGAGGAGGGGGGATAGGAAGGGGAGGGGAAGAGAGGTGAGAGGGGGAGGGGAAGAGAGGTGAGAGGAGAGGGGAAGGAAGGGGAGGGGAAGAGAGGTGAGAGGGGAGGGGAAGAGAGGTGAGAGGGGGAGGGGAAGAGAGGTGAGAGGAGAGGGGAAAGGAAGGGGAGGGGAAGAGAGGTGAGAGGAAGAGAGGGAGAGAGGGGAGGGAAAGAGAGGTGAGAGGAAGAGAGGGGAAGGAAGGGGAGGGGAAGAGAGGTGAGAGGAAGAGAGGGGAAGAGAGGTGAGAGGAAGAGAGGGGAAGGAATGGGAGGGGAAGAGGGGTGAGAGGAGAGGGGAAGGAAGGGGAGAGGAAAGGGGGAGGAAGGGGAGGGGAAGAGAGAGGAGAGGAAGGGAGGGGAAGAGAGGTGAGAGAGGGGAGAGGAGAGGGGGAGGAAGGGGAGGGGAAGAGAGGTGAGAGGAGAGGGGGAGGAAGGTTAGGGAAAGAGAGGTGAGAGGGGAGGGGGAAGGGGAAGGGAGAAGAGGAAAGGGGAAAAGAGAGGAAGATGAGGAGAAAGGGAAAGAGGGGAGGGGAAGAGGAAGGGGACTGAGGGGAAAGTGGGAAGAGAGGAGAGAGGGGAGGGGAAGGTAAGAGGATAGAAGAGAGGAGAGGGGAAGAAAGGAGAGAGGGGAGGAGAGGGGAAGAGGAAGAGGAGACGAGGTGAGACGAGAAGGGAGGGAAAGAAAAGAGAGAGAGATACAGAGACAGAGATAAGAAAGGTCAATAGATGCGGAGGAAAAGAGGAACTGAGGTTAGGAATGATGAAAGAGAGAAAGAAAGATTAATTGAGAAAGAGATGTAAGAGAGAGAATGAAGGAATGATTCGTCGAGAGAGGGATGTAAGAAAGAGAGGGAGAAAGAAAAATAGAAGGAAATGATGATAGTAATAATGATAATAACAATGATGATGATTAATAATGAAAATA
>NW_028234414.1:39334263-39339263 GCF_977035675.1 Penaeus japonicus
CTCTCTGGTAGTAGTAGTAGTAGTAGTAGTAGTAGTAGTACTAGCAGCAGCAGTAATGATAGTAGTAGTAGTAACAGTAGTAGCAGCAGTAGTAGTAGTAGTAGTAACAGTAATAGTAGTAGTAACAGTAGTAGTAGTAGTAGTAACAGTAGTAACAGTAGTAGTAGTAGTAACAGTAGTAGTAGTAGTAGTAGTAACAGTAGTAGCAGTAGTAGTAGTAGTAACAGTAGTAGTAGTAGTAGTAGTAACAGTAGTAGTAGTAGTAGTAGTAACAGTAGTAGTAGTAGTAGTAGTAACAGTGGTAGTAGCAGCAGCAGCAGTAATGATAGTGGTAGTAGTAGTATTAGAAGTAGTAGAAGTAGTAACAGTAATAACGGTGTTAGTAGTATTGCTAGTAATATCAGTAGCTAGATACACGAATAGCAATACGAATACACACTAATGATAAACGATTAAGACGAAAATGCGCTCATCTAGCGAGACGCTGATTGGAGCAAACGACCTTAATCAGCTTTTTCGACTCTAACGACCAAGGTTAACTCGCAGTTTAGAATTTTTAACAAGCCATAGCGCGAGACTCGTTTAGCGACAGAAAACGGGTTATTTTCTCTTTCATCATAAAAAAAAAACTACAACGACAGCGATAACAAACAGACATTAAAAAGACGTTTGTTGTGGATGAAGACACAGGGTCACGTTTTGATGGAGTTTCATAACGTTGGATCAAGTTTTTTTTTTTTTTAATATCGTTCTAATGGCTTTATAGCCTTGTAAAAAAAAGTTCGTCCACGTAAATTAGCTCGGGTAGTGACACGTTAACGAGATTATTTACAATTCAGCTTGCCTGGGATTAAGTGATCTTCAGTTTTAATAGTCGATTTAATGTGGAGGTTATCTGATGGCTGGGGGGGGGGGGGTATGGTGTTGCTTCTCTGTCTCTCTCTCTTTATCTTTCGGTTTCTGTTTATTCATCTGTTTGTTCTAATTTGTTTCTTGTGTGTGGTCTCTCTTCTTAGTCTGTCTCCATCTCTCTCTTTTTCTTTCTTCCTCTCTCCTTTTCTCTCTCTCCCTCTCTCCCTCTCTCTCTCTCTCTCTCTCTCTCTCTCTCTCTCTCTCTCTCTCTCTCTCTCTCTCTCTCTCTCCCTCCCTCCCTCCCTCCCTCCCTCCCTCCCTCCCCTTCCATCCTTTCCTTCCTCCCTTCCTCTCACTCTCTCTCCATTCTTTCCTCTCTCCTTCCATCCTTCCTCTCTCCCTCTCTCTCATTCTTTCTCTCCTTCCCTCCCTCCCTCCCTTCCTCTCTCCCTCTCATTTTCTCTCTCCTATCCTCCCTCCCACCTTTCCTCATTAAGACTTGTAATCTCCTCTCTTTCTCCCATCCCCTTCCTCCCCCCCCCTCCCCCACCCTCTGATCCACACTAAGATGCCGGCCTTGATGACATTCGCTTAAAATTTCCCCTTGATGGTTGCTGATGAAACCGCTTCGCCCCGCCCACTCACAGGCAGGCGTGACGGGGTGGGGGGGGTGGGGGGATTCTAGGGAAGGGGGGAGTTCGTTTCTCATTGCAATGCAGGATTTTTTGTTGTTATTGTTTTTTGTTTGTTTGCTTTGCGCGTAGGTGGTTTTTGTTTTCTTTTTTTTTTGTATATATAGGGATGAGTTTCTGATTGAAAGAGAGGGAAAGAGAGAGAGAGAGAGAGAGAAAGAGAGAGAGAGAGAGAGAGAGAGAGAGAGAGAGAGAAAGGAAGGGTGAGAGGGTGAGGAAGAGAAAGAGAGAGAGAAAGTGGGAGAGGGAGAGGGAGAAAAAGAGCGGAAGAGAGAGAGAGAGAGAAAGAGAGGAGGGGGGTGACAGACAAACATACAAACCCAGAAAAACTGACAGTGCTTGTGGGTCAATGTCTTCCATGCTTGAAAGGCTTCGCAGAGGTGGATGAGTGTTGGCATGCGCAGTAATTTGCATTTTCGAATTTCTTTTTTCTTTTCAATTTTTTTCCCCCCCAGCCATATTTCATTGGCACTTCACTCAAAGGTCAGACACTTTTTATTTTATTTTATCTATTGATTGGTTAAAAAAAAACAGTATTGATAGAGGTAACATAATCATATTCTCCTTTGATTTTATTCGTTTCGTTCCGTAATGGAGCCGAATGTTTAATCATGCATGAATAAGGACCGAGTATAAATAATGGATTGCTTTGATTAGACCGCCTCAAAATATCTGTTTCGTGGAGCAACATATCTGAAGTTGGACGCGGGGCCGTTGCATATTGAATGGTCAGCTCGAAATAGAATGGATATGGAGGTCGTGAGGTTGCAATGAGATCGAGATGGAATGATCATCGTGGCATCTTCTTCCGGCAAATTGTGATGTATGTATTAGATAAATGTGTGCGTGTGTGTGTGTGTGTGTGTGATGTGTGTTCGTAGAGCAAGCTGCATTTATTTGTTTGTGTTTGGTTGTAAATTATTTATTTATTATTTTATTGTTTATTTATTTATTCATTAATTATTATATATTTTTTTTTTTTTTTTTTTTTTTTTTTTGTTTTGCTAATGGAAAGTCTCATAAGTCGTTGCACCGAATAGATTAAAAAAATATTGATAATTTATATGATAATAAAACAAATGGACTTGATAATGTTTGCCATTGATGTTGTTGCTTGATATTGCGTCCGAGACTTATTATTAGGTTAGGGCCGTTCCGACGCAGAGTGCATTGCCTTGATTGCACGATTGAATATACCATAATGCCGGTGAAAGTTATGCAGATTGCACACTTTCCGCTGAACGGCAGGAAATGCAGTCTGGTACCTCTATAAAACTTACGGTGGTGATATAATTCGTTGCATGTGATTGTATCTCCGTTGGAATGTATTGTATTGTGTCTTATACCTTGCTTTGCATATTGCATAAATTGCTGGAACAATCACAAACAAGTAGATGCCGTTATTCATGTCTTGCACATTTGGATAATACCATTAGGCGTTCGGTGTGGCGCCTAATGCAGTGCAATCAATGTTCGACAGCGCTGTTGTTGCATGAGATCAGCAAGACGAAGAGAAATGGAAGACGGGCAGTGAATGCATGTGACATATTGCTCAGGATGAAGTATTCTTTGTATTATAGTAGTTTGATTGAGATTGCATGATCTCCGGCAGTGGGGGAGGTCATGTGATGAATGCATTTCGTTTTTTTTTTTTTTTTTTTTTTCAAAGGAGAACGTCAAAAAGGAAAACAAAAAAATCGTTGTTAGATATTCTTGGTGTTTTCTATTTGTATTTCGTTTTTTTTTTGTATGTGTGTATGTGTTTGTTGACTCCCATGTTTTTTTTGTTTTTTTCTCCGGTGTGTTTAATGAGTTTTTGGTATGATTTACCGATCGATTGAGTGAAATTGATTTTATAACTCTGGATAACGTCAGGTTTCTCTTTCTCTCTCTTATTCTTTCTCTCCCTCCCTCCCTCCTTCCCTTAATAAGAATTTTAATGTCCTCCTCTCTTTCTCCCCCTCCCCCTCTCCTTCTCCCACTCATTCTCTTATCCACACTAAGATAACTTTGGATGACGTCAACCCCCCCTCTTTAATAAAATTATTGAGAACCTCTTCAGATATCTCGCTTATTCTTTATTTAATTTGCTCTTTCCTTTGATCGGTTAGACTCTTAAAAAGGATTATTGTTCTTATGCATTCATTCACTGTTCTACATTTTGCTCTCCGAAAGATTAAAAAGATAATAAATAAAATGTTACCGTAGGAGAGATAAGCAAATAATCGAACACCATCAATACCAACAACCAGAAAGAAAGAAAGAAAGAAAGAAAAAAATATGAAAGAAGGAAAATTAACGCTGACAATTACGAAAAGAGAAAAGAGAAATGGTTGATGATTAAGCAAAAGTTAGAAGAAAAAAAATGTAATTGACGCAATCGAAGTCAACAGCTTGAATGACGTCACGGGGAAGTTCAGTCGGATCTCTTACGTGACTGCGTGGGAGTGGGGTGGGGGGAAGGAGGGGGTTGACCGAACGGTGTATGTAGCTTCTGTTGGTCAGCGACGTCTGGAGGGGGAGGGGGGGTATCTATTACTCTATTTATCTTTTTACACACACACATACACACACACACACACACACACACACACACACACACACACACACACACACACACACACACACACACACACACATACACACACACACACAGTACATATATATATATATATATATATATATATATATATATATATATATATATATATATATATATATATATATATGTGTGTGTGTGTGTGTGTATGTATGTATGTATGTATGTATGTATGTGTGCATGTATGTATGTGTGCATGTATGTATGTGTGCATGTATGTATGTATGTATGTATATATGTATGTATGTATGTATGTATGTATATATATATGTATGTATGTATGTATGTATGTATGTATGTATGCTTGTTTGTACTGTATATGTGTTTATGTATTCATTATGAATATACAAATGAATGTACATTTGTATGTGCGTGTGCAGATCTACACACCCACCCACATGTATGTATGTTATGCATGAACACATACATGAGGGTGGGTGTGTTAATTGGTTACTAATTGGATTGGATTTCAGAGTGGCCATATCACAGATTAATGATTACGATAAACATGCCGAATTCAGGCGACCCCATTTCAGAAAAAATACAGACTGGCAGAACTGAATTCACTCTGCTATGGATATGACAAGGTGTGCTTTTCTCTCTCGCTTTCTGAGCCTTTTTCCTCTATTTATCTCAATCTCCTCTTTCTTTCTTTATCTATCTATCTATCTGTCTGTCTATCTATTTATTTATCCCCTCTCCCCATCTGTCTCTTTGTATTTCTCTCTCTCTCTCCCTCCCTCCCTCCCTTCCTCTCTCCCTCCCTCCCCCCCCTCTCTCTCTCTCTCTTTCTCTCCCTCTCCCTCCCTCTCTCTCTCTGTCTCTCTCTCTCTCTCTCTCTCTCTCTCTCTCTCTCT
>NW_028234414.1:39344263-39354263 GCF_977035675.1 Penaeus japonicus
CACGCCACCACTACTACCACCACACCACCACCACACCACCACCACACCATCACCACACCACCACCACCACTACCACCTACAGTAGCCGCCAGAACGACCTCCGAAGGCGACACCGACCGAAGGAATGGAGCAATGAGTCCCGAAGGAAAAATCGGTCCCGACAGCAAGCCATAGGGGGGACGCCCATCAAAGTCCCTTCGGGCGGTCGGGCGCTTGGAATGCTAATGCCCGACAGCTGATCGAGTCTGGTTTGATGTCACTGTGATTTGTTTTACTTTTTTTTTTTATTATTTATTTATTTTTTTATTATATATATATATATATATATATATATATATATACATATATATATATATATATATATATATATATATTTAGTCCGGTGTGATGTCACGGTGATTTTTTATTTGTATTATTATTATTTTTTTTTTTCATTATCTTTGTTATTGATTTTTTTCTTTGTTGAGTCCGGTTTGATGTCACGGTGATTTTTTGTTCTTTGTTTTTTCTTTGTTTCTTTGTATTTTATTTGTTTGTGAATTTGTTTTGTGGTGAGCGAGGTCTTGAATATTTTGATCATTTTTGTTTTGTCTTTTTCTTTTATTTTTTAAAATTGCGAAAGCGTTTTCAATTCTGCAATTCTTCCTCTATCTATCTCTTTGCTTTTTTTTTTTTATCTTTGTATGAATATCTTTCCCGATTTTTTTTAAATCTTTTTTTTTATTTTATTTTTATTTTTTCCGAAACATATGGAGGGACGCTGAACCAGCATACATGTGTACATTATGTATGGGAGTCTGTACACGGGGAAAAAATGGTGTCCGTTTTCTTCCTTTTTCTCCGTCCTGTTGCTCTCTCTCTCTCTTTCTCTCTCTCTCTCTCTCTCTCTCTCTCTCTCTCTCTCTCTCTCTCTCTCTCTCTCTCTCTCTCTCTCTCTCTCTCTCTCTGTTTCTTTCCCTCTCCTTCTCCCACCCCCCTCTCCCTCCCCCTCTCCTTCTCCTTCCCTCTCTCTCTCTCTCTTTCGCCCTCTCCTTCTCCCTCCGCCTCTCTCTTGATCTCTCCTTCTCCCTCCCCCTCTCTCTCTCCTCTCCTCCTCCCCTCTCTCTCTCCTCCCCCCCCTCCTTTCTCACTCCCACTTCTCCCTCCCTTCCCTCTCTCTCCCTCCCTCCCCTCCTCCTCTCTCCCTCTCTCTTCCCTCTCTCTCTCACTCTCTTCCCTCCCTACTTTCTCTACTCCCTCTCCTTCTTCTTCTCCCTCTCCCTCTCCTTCCCTCTCTCCTCCCCCTCCCTCCCTCCTCCCACCTCCCTCCCTCCCTCCCTCCCTCCCTCCCTCCCACCCAGCTAACCACCCTCCATCTTCCTCTCCTTCGCTCCCCCCTTTTGAATAGCTGCTTGTATTTTTTATTTTTTTTACATTTGCATTATACAAAAGCCCAAGAATAAGGCAAGATTCCACAGGGAGGGAGTCGAGGAAGAGGCTGCGTTTGGCCAAGGGAAGAGCACTCACTCGACGCTCGGCTGATCGACACACAAGGGAGGGAGGGAGGGAGGGAGGGAGTGGGGGGAAGATGGAGGGAAGGTGAGAGGAAGGGATGGAGGGTGGGTGAGAGGAAGGGATGGAGGGTGGGTGGTTGGGTGGGTGGGAGGAAGGATGGGAGGGAAGGAGGGAGGGAGGGAGGGAGGGAGGGAAGGATGGGAGGGAGGGAGGGAAGGATGTGAGGGAAGGAGGGAGGGAGGAAAGGAAATATAGAAGAAGGGGATGAAAGGAGGTAACAAGGAAACAGGGAAAGGAGGGCAAGAATTGAAAGTTAGGATGAAAAAAAGTGAAGGATGGAAGGAAAGAAAAAAGAAAAATCAGAGAAGAGTAGAAGAATGCAGGAGAGAAGGAATAAGAGAATTGGAGACGGGAGGAAAGCAAGAAGGAAATGAAGGAAAACAAGGTAGGGACGAATTTAAGAATCAAGGAAAGAAAATGGGAATAGAAATAAGGATATCAAAGAAGGAAGTAGAGAAGGGAAGGAAGGAAATAATAGAAGAAAGAAGAAGAAGAAGAAAGAAAGAGAGGAAGGAAGAAAGGAAAGAGAGACAGAAAACAACGAAGGGAAAGACGAAGAACGAAGCACAAAAAACAAACAAAGGAATGAACGAAAGATGAGAACCAAGAAAAAATAGGAAAAGAGAAAAATGGAAAAGGGGACAGGAAGGAGGGTATCTCTGAAATTTGGTGAATAAATGATTCGAGGAGGGAGGAAGGAAGGGAGGGAGGGATGGAGGGAGGGAGGGGGGAAGGGGGGAAGGAGGGAAGGAAGGGATGAATAGGATGAATAAATAATTGGGTAAGGATGGAGGGGAAAAAGGAGTGAAGAGGAAGAAAGTAGGGAAGAAGGAAGGGGGGAGGGCGGAAGGACGGAAGGAAGAAAGGGAGGGAAAGAGGGAGGGAATACTAGGATGATTGGGTAAGGGAGAGAGGAAGGAAGGAAGGAGGGAGGGAGCGAGCGAAAAAAAAAGACGAGACGAATCACCTGAAACAACCAAACAAAACAAACAAAGATTAAACCTGACCACGTTTTCTCAAGCCAATAATCCCCCCCCCGTCCCCGTCCCTCCCCCTCCTCCTCCTCCTCCTCCTCCTCCTCCTCCTCCCCACAGAAGACTGATCACGTGATCCGTTTTATTCAAAAGATTAATGTGTTAGTGATCGCGCCGGTGGGCAGTTCCCAGTCATTTTATGATGCAATATCAAAAGAGGGAAGCGGTAACACACGCGAGATGATTTCGTGTTATTGTTTATGTCGTTAATTCTATTTTTTTTTTTTTTTTTTTTTTTTTTTTTTTTGTTATAGTCACTGCTACTGTTATCATTATTGTTAGTATTATTACTATTATCATCTTCATCATCATTATTATTTTGTTATTATCATTATTATCGTTATTACTATCACTATTCTCTATTATTTTTTTGTCATTCTTATTATTGTTATTATTATTATCATTATTTTTATTCTTATTCTTATTCTTATTCTTATTATTATTAATGTCGTTATTGTAATTACAATAATAATTATTATTATTGTCTTCATCATTACTGTTGTTGTTTGCTCTCATCATCATCATCATCATCATAAACATTATCATCACTTTTTATTCAGTAAAGATGAAGCTGGTTATAATACCGAAATTCAAAGGGTGATTATGGTCATCCATTTAATCTGATTATTATTCTAATGACCCGATTATGCAGTCCAGCCCTTCTTGGACACTTAAGCCGTGTTCATCCGCTCACGCCCACTCACCCGCCCATTCGGCCGCCCACTCATACGGCAGATTTAAAGGGCCTCTCCCCTTCCCCCTCCTTCCACACTCCTTCCTTCTCCTCTTCCTCTTCCCCCTCTTCCTCCTCCAACTCCTCCTCCTCATCCTCCTCATCCTACCCTCCCTCCCTCCCTCCCTCCCCTTCCCCCTTTCCCCTTCCCCTCCTACCTCCCCCTCCCTCCCTTCCCCCTCCTACACGTGTAAGAAAGGAACCTCCGAGACACCAGATCGTTCTCAATCCCACCGATCGCTCGGCAATTGTTGTCTTTTTTCTTGCAAGATGAATGCAACACGCAATCAAGCAAGCAAGCAAGCAAGCGAACCGAACCGAGGGGATTGAACCGGAGCATTGTTTGTTTTTTTTGGGTCTGAAAAGCGGAAGCAAGCAAGAAAGCAGAGAGGAAAAGCGTCTGTGATTCGAGGGCTAAGCAGACATGCAAACGAGTGATTTCTGTGATACGCATTCAGGAAAGCAGATTGGAGGGAGGGAGAGTGAGTGAGTGAGTGAGTGAGTGAGTTAGTGAGTGAGAGAGTGAACGAGTGAGTGAGTGAGTTAGTGAACGAGTGAGTGAGTGAGTGAGTGAGTGAAAGAGTGGACGAGTGAGTGGATGAGTGAGAGAGAGAGTGGACGAGTGAGTGAGTGAGTGAACGAGTGAGTGAGAGAGTGAGTGAGTGAATAGGTGAGTAAGAAAGTGAACGAGTGTGTGAATAGGTGAGTGAGAGGGTGAACGAGTGAGTGAATAAGTGAATAAGTGAGTGAATGAGTTAATAAGAGAGAGAGTGAGAGTGGGAGCGATGGAGACGGAGAGGAAGGTTAGTGTTAGTGAGTGAGTTAGAGAATGAGTTAGGGAGTGAATGAGTGAGCGAGTTAGGGAGTAAGTGAATGAGTGAATGAACTAGTGAATTAGTACGAGTGAGAGATGAAGAGATAGAGAGAGGAAGAGGAAGAGCAAGGTTAGTTTTAGTGTGTTCGTGAGTAAGTGAGAGAGTGAGCGACTAAGTAAGTGAGTGAGAGTGAGAGAGGGAGAGCGAGTGAGTGAGAGAGAGAGAATGAGAGAGTGTGAGAGAAAGATTAAGGCGACGAGAGCGTGGAGTGCCAGCTTCAAGCGGCGAATCCCAAGAGAGCCAGGAGTAGATCCCAGATTGCAACTAATGCAATTAAGCAGACAGGGCCACCAGGAGCATCAACTTGCAATACGGGCACGAAGCGACGTATTGCAAGGGACGAGGCCAGCGCTGCGAAGAGAGACGCTTTGCAATCCCCAGCTAACGCGGAGGTGGGGGGGGGGCTGGAGTGGGGGGAGGGGGGTTGACCGATTGTTAAGAGGATTGTTAATGAGTCATTAAGGCGAATTACTCCGTGTCATTAGCGGGTGGCGGATGGGGGAGACGCTGGGAAGGGGGATAGGGGATACGGAAGGGGGAGGGGGGCGGGTCGAAGTGCTTGCGGTAAGGGGGATGGGGGTGGGGGTAGGGGGGTAAGGAGAGGGGATACAAGGAATTTGTGGATGGGTTGAAAGCCGTTTGTGTCGGGGGGGGGGGGGGGGGGAAGGGAGATGGGTCAGAGTGAAAAGGGGGAAGGGGGGGAATGTTGCAAGCAATTTGTTAAAGGGGTAAGGTATGGAGAGGACACGGTGTTTGTGGCAAGGATTAGGGGTAAAGGGGAGATGTTGCAAGGTGTTCGTAGGTGGCAAAGTTGCAAGATGTTTGTAGGGGAGGGGGGGAAATTGCAAAAAGATCGTAACGGAAGATAAAAGGGGGGGGAGGGATGATAGGGAGAAGGGGTTGGGAGATGAAGGTGTAACGGAAGGGGAGGAACGGAAGACGAAGATGTACCGGGAAGGGAGGGAAGGAAAGGAAAAGAAAAGAAAGGCAAGGTAGGAGAGGGGAGGGAAGGGAAGGAAAGGGGATGGGAGGGAAGGGAAGAGAAGGGAAGGGAAGGGAAGGGAAGACAAGGGAGGAGAGGGGAGGGAAGGAAAGGAAAGGAATGGAAAGTGGATGGGAGGGAAGGGAAGGGAAGGGGAGGGAAGGAAAGGAAGGAGGGAAGGGAAGGGGGGGAGGGAAGGAAAGAAGGATGGAAGGAAGGGAAAGGAAAAGGGAAAGAGAAAGGGAAAGGGAAGAGAGACAAAAGTGAAACGGGAGGGGAGGGAAAGGTAAGGAAAGGGAGGCGGGCGAGGGTTGAAAAGAGGATAGGTAAGAGGAGAAGGCAGTAGTGATTGTGTAGAAGGAGCTGTGGTTGAAGGGAGTGGAGTAGGGGGTAAGGGGTGAGGGGGATGAGGGAGGGTGAGGGTGGGGTGCGATTAAGGTGTAATGAGACTATGAGGAAGTACGAAAACAGAGGAATATGTAGTATGTAGTATGTGGCTAAAGTGCGGTGATGATAGGCGTGACGTGATAGCCCAACATGATTATGTGGCGGTGGTTGTAAATATATCATGAATATGTTGCAGTGTGCGGTATGTGGGAATTTTTGTTATCGAGAAAAAAAGAAAGAAAACCGTCCGATGGATTTCGAAAGAGGTATGGATTATTTGACATTGGCCAAGAGCTGTCACGGATTTGAAAATAGAAAAAAAAAAGTTAAACGATATTGCTACATTCTGCTCATTCTCTCCTCCCTCCACCCTTCAACCCTCCTTCTCTCTCCTTCCATTCCTTCCTCTTTTTTATTTCCTTCTTTTTCCTTCACTTCCTTCTTTCACCTTCACTTCCTTCCCTCTTCCTCTCCTTCCTCTCTCCTTTCCTTCTTCCACATCTCTCTCTATCTATCTATCTATCTATCTCTGTCTTTCTCTCTCTCTCCTTCTCTCCCTCTTCCTTTCCCTCTCCCTCTCCCCCCCCCCCCCCTCCCCTCCTCTCTCTCTCTCTCTCTCTCTCTCTCTCTCTCTCTCTCTCTCTCTCTCTCTCTCTCTCTCTCTCTCTCTCTCTCTCTCTCTCTTTCTCTCTCTCTTTCTCTCTCTTTCTCTCCCTCTCTCTCTGTCTTTCTCTCTCTCTCTCTCTCCCTCTCTCTCTGTCTTTCTCTCTCTCTCCTTCTCTCCCTCTCCCTCTCCCTCACCCTCTCCCTCATCCTCTCTCCCCCTCTCCCTCTCCCTCTCCTCCATCTCCCCCTCCCTCTCTCTCTTTCTCTCCCTCCCTCCCTCCCTCTCTCCTTCACTCCCTCTCTGTTTATGTGCGTGTCTATCTCTCATCGTTGCATATTGCATGACCTAAAGATATGCACATGTTGACAGATTTTTTTTTTCATCGCTTATGGAAATCTGATAGATGCCAATAGGAGAAAAGTAAGCCATATTGGCGGACTTTTTCGCGATAATATCTTTATATTGAAGGCAACTTTTTTTCGTGTGCAAGTTATTGGGATAAATTCTGTTGTCTTCGTGGTCATTTTGTTTTGTTTTGTTTTGTTTTGTTTCATTTAATTTGTTGTTTATCTGTCGATTTTTTTCTTTTTCGTTGCACTTACAGGAGGAAAATTTGCCCCACGTAATTTTATATAAATCTGAAAGGAGAGGTTTCACTACTAAATAAATATAGATATATAGTGTTTTTTTTTCTTCTTCTTCTTTTCCCGCCAAAGATGAATTACTCTTCCAGATGGATTTGCGTTTGACGTTTTCATCAATCCAGAAAAGCTTTGCCATTCTGTGTCGGAATCGAGCGCGCGAAGTCGTGACGTGGAATCCAAACATCTGACGATCGATAAGCGTAAAAAACGGCGGTAGTCTTCTTTTTATTTTGTTTATTTTTTTATTTATTTTTGTGTTTTCTTTATGTTTTGAAGATCCATTTTCCTTTTTTTTCTTTTATGTTTTGAAGATACATTTTCCTTTTTTTTTTTTATCTTTTTATGTTTTGAAGATCCATTTTCCTTTTTTTTTCTTTTCTTTATGTTTTGAAGACCTATTTTCTTTTTTATCTTTTCTTTCTTTAAAAAATCCATTTTCCTTTTTTATCTTTTCTTTGTTTAAAAAATCTTTTTATGTTTTGAAGATCCATTTTCCTTCTTTATCTTTTCTTTATGTTTTGAAGATCCAATTTCCTTTTTTTTCTTTTCTTTATGTTTTAAAGATCCATTTCCCTTTTTAATTTTTTTTATGTTTTAAAGATCCATTTTCCTTTTTTTTTTTATCTTTTCTTATGTTTTAAAGATACAGTTTCCTTTTTTTTTTATCTTTTCTTTATGTTTTGAAGATCTATTTTCCGTTTTTATCTTTTCTTTATGTTTTGAAGATCCATTTTCTTTTTTCTTTTTTAATCTTTTCTTTATGTTTTGAAGATCCATTTTCTTTTTTCTTTTTTAATCTTTTCTTTATGTTTTGAAGATCCATTTTCTTTTTTCTTTTTTAATCTTTTCTTTATGTTTTGAAGATCCATTTTCTTTTTTCTTTTTTAATCTTTTCTTTATGTTTTGAAGATCCATTTTCTTTTTTCTTTTTTAATCTTTTCTTTATGTTTTGAAGATCCATTTTCTTTTTTCTTTTTTAATCTTTTCTTTATGTTTTGAAGATCCATTTTCCTTTTTTTATTTTTTTTTATGTTTTAAAGAGCCATTTTCCTCTTTTTTTTCTTTTCTTTGTTTTAAAAATCCATTTTCCTTGTTTCTCTTTTCTTTGTGTTTTAAAGGTCCATTTTCCTTTTTTTTTATCTTTTCTTTATGTTTTAAAGATCCATTTTCCTTTTATTGGTGGGTTGGGGGCTTTTTTTAATCTCTTAATGTGGAATGCAGAGATATGGCGGTTGATAAACGTAGAAAGTGCAATATTTTTTATCTTTTTTTACTTTTTTGAATGTTATTTTCGTTATTTTTTTTTTATCCGTTTCTGTTGTTTGATTTTTTTCACTCTCTCTGGTGGTATTTTTTCTTTTTTTCTCTCTTTTTTGATAATTCATCTTCCCTTTTTTCCCTTTTCATGATTAAAAAAATCATATTGCCTCTTTTGTTTTCTTTCGTTTCTTTGTTTCTTTATCTTTTCTCTCTTTTGTTCTTCTATTTTGCCCTTTTTCTCTCTTTTCGTTTTTAATGCATTTCCCTTCCCCTTTTTCTCATTTTCATCCTCTCTCTCTCTCTCTCTCTCTCTCTCTCTCTCTCTCTCTCTCTCTCTCTCTCTCTCTCTCTCTCTCTCTCTCTCTCTCTCTCTCTCTCTCTCTCGTAAGCCGCTTCCTTAATTATTATCATTCTTATCATCATATTTCATTCCGTTCGAATTTATTGCATTTCTAAATCTCAGTGATAAATGGATGAAATTACTCTTGTATAAAGAAGTGCCGATGTTTACAAGCGTGGAAGCGGCTTATCTGAGAGTGATTAAGGTGCGGTGTTACATAGTTAACGATATATCATGTAATGTTGGTCGGGGGTTCACTTTGAATTTGTTGCACATTGAAAATCACTTCCCGTACTCTCGCAACAAATCAAAATCTCGGGGAATTTTGCTCTTTAATCTGCGGTAATTACACGTTTGCAATTTGAATAGTTCATTTGCGATTATGATTTTTAGCTTGGACGCGTTCTGGGAGTTACGCGAACGCTGTGACAGGGTCGAGAGGACAGATGAATTACCCAGCACGAACGCACGCACGCACGTACTTTTAACCCTAATCACCTGATATACGCTCAGTTAGTCACTCTCTCACTTAGTCACACACACACACACACACACACACACACACACACACACACACACACACACACACACTCTCTCTCTCTCTCTCTCTCTCTCTCTCTCTCTCTCTCTCTCTCTCTCTCTCTCTCTCTCTCTCTCTCTCTCTCTCTCTCTCTCTCTTTCTCTCTTTCTCTCTTTCACTCACTCACTCACTCACTCTTGAAAAATCCTTGCCAATCAAAATAATTACAACCGTGATTAGAATAGTTATTAACACTGTGCCTACGAGCGACCGATTCTTATGGCTACGATATCTGTGAATTGCAATGACGATTATGACGGTGAATAATTACAGTGAATGTCCTTTTATTGATATTATCTGCAATATGAGAGAGAATGAATATCACTCTGTCGGTGATCCTTCTCTTGCACACGAATTAAATAACGTATGATTGGTATGAACTGATTCATGATATAATTTTATGACAGGTGATGTAATTAGTTGGTAATGTCATCAACCGAGGCATGGTCACTGTATAATGCATATTGCACCGTTCAACTTTAAAAAAAGCGTAAATGAAAATTGAATGCCTGTTGCACCTAAATTACATACATCAAGTAAATTCGTAATTACAGTCTTATATATATATACATATATATATTATATATATTTATATATATATATATATATATATATATATATTTATATATATATATTATATTACACCACACACACACACACACACACACACACACACACACACACACACACACACACACACACACACACACACACACACATACAGGGGGGGGGGACGCCCATCAAAGTCCCCTCGGGCGGTCGGGCGCTTGGAATGCTAATGCCCGACAGCTGATCGAGTCTGGTTTGATGTCAGTGTGATTTGTTTTACTTTTATTTATTTATTTGTTTGTTATGTTTTTTTGAGTCCGGTGTGATGTCACGGTGATTTGTTTTATTTATTTTTTAAAATTATATTTGTTATTATATTTGTTTTTCTTTGTTGAGTCCGGTGTGATGTCATAGTGATTTTATTATTTGTATTATATTTTTTATTATTTTTGTTA
>NW_028234414.1:39359263-39361763 GCF_977035675.1 Penaeus japonicus
AAGGGAGGGAAGGAAGGAATGGAAAGGGAAAGGGAAGAGAGACAAAAGTGAAACGGGAGGGGAGGGGAAGGGGAGGGAAGGGGAGGCGGGCGAGGGTTGAAAAGAGGATAGGTAAGAGGAGAAGGCAGTAGTGATTGTGTAGAAGGAGCTGTGGTTGAAGGGAGTGGAGTGGGGGGTAAGGGATGAGGGGGGTGAGGGGGGGTGCGATTAAGGTGTAGTGAGACCATGAGGAAGTACGAAAACAGAGGAATATGTAGTGTGTAGTATGTGGCTAAAGTGCGGTGATGATAGGCGTGACGTGATAACCCAACATGATTATGTGGCGGTGGTTGTAAATATATCATGAATATGTTGCAGTGTGCGGTATGTGGGACTTTTTGTTATCGAGAAAAAAGAAAAAAAAAGAAAACCGTCCGATGGATTTCGAAAGAGGTATGGATTATTTGACATTGGCCAAGAGCTGTCACGGATTTGAAAATAGAAAAAATGTTAAACGATATCGCTACATTCTGCTCATTCTCTCCTCCCTCCACCCTCCCTACTTCTCTCTCCTTCCATTCCTTCTATCTCCCTCCCTCCCTTCCTCTTCTTCATTCCCTTCTTTTTTCTTCACTACCTTCTTTCTCCTTCACTTCCTTCCCTCTTCCTCTCCTTCCTCCTTCCACATATCTCTCTCTCTCTCTCTCTCTCTCTCTCTCTCTCTCTCTCTCTCTCTCTCTCTCTCTCTCTCTCTCTCTCTCTCTCTGTCCTTCTCTCTCTCTCTCTCTCTTCTGTCCTTCTCTCTCTCTCTCTCTTCTGTCCTTCTCTCTCTCTCTCTCCCTCCTTCTCTCTCCTTCCATTCCTTCTATCTCCCTCCCTCCCTTCCTCTTCTTCATTCCCTTCTTTTTTCTTCACTACCTTCTTTCTCCTTCACTTCCTTCCCTCTTCCTCTCCTTCCTCCTTCCACATATCTCTCTCTCTCTCTCTCTCTCTCTCTCTCTCTCTCTCTCTCTCTCTCTCTCTCTGTCCTTCTCTCTCTCTCTCTCTCTTCTGTCCTTCTCTCTCTCTCTCTCTTCTGTCCTTCTCTCTCTCTCTCTCTTCTGTCCTTCTCTCTCTCTCTCTCTTCTGTCTCTCTCTCTCTCCCTCTCTCTCTCTCTGTCTCCTTCTCTCTCTCTCTGTCTCCTTCTCTCTCTTTCTCTCTCTCCTTCTCTCTCTCTCTCTCTCCTTCTCTCTCTCTCTCTCCTCTCTCTCTCTCTCTCTCTCTCTCTCTCTCTCTCTCTCTCTCTCTCTCTCTCTCTCTCTCTCTCTCTCTCTCTCTCTCTCTCTCTCTCTCTCTCTGTCCTTCACTCTCTCTCTATCTCTCTCTATCTCTCTCTCTCTCTGTGTCCTTCTCTCTCTCCCTCTCTCTCTCCCTCTCTCTCTCTCTCTCTCTCTCTCTCTCTCTCTCTCTCTCTCTCTCTCTCTCTCTCTCTCTCTCTCTCTCTCTCTCTCTCTCTCTCTCTCTCTCTCTCTCTCTCTCTCTCTCTGTCCTTCTCTCTCTCTCTCTCTCCCTCTCCCTCTCCCTCTCCCTCTCCCTCTCCCTCTCCCTCTCCTCCCTCCCTCCTTCCCTCTCTGTTTGTGTGCGTGTCTATCTCTCATCGTTGCATATTGCATGACCTAAAGATATGCACATGTTGACAGATTTTTTTTTCATCGCTTATGGAAATCTGATAGATGCCAATAGGAGAAAAGTAAGCCATATTGGCAGACTTTTTCGCGATAATATCTTTATATTGAAGGCAACTTTTTTTTCTTGTGCAAGTTATTGGGATAGATTCTGTTGTCTTCGTTGTCATTTTGTTTTGTTTTGTTTTGTTGTGTTTAATTTGTTGTTTATCTGTCGATTTTTTTTTTTTTTCGTTGCACTTAGCGGAGGAAAATTTGCGCCACGTAATCTTGAATGAATCTGAAAGGAGAGGTTTCACTACTAAATAGATATAGATATATAGTGTTTTTTTTTTTTCTTCCTCTTCTTTTCCCGCCAAAGATGAATTACTCTTCCCGATGGATTTGCTTTTGACGTTTTCATCAATCCAGAAAAGCTTTGCCATTCTGTGTCGGAATCGAGCGCGCGAAGTCGTGACGTGGAATCCAAACACATGACGATCGATAAGCGTAGAAACGGCGGTAGTCTTCTTTTTATTTTTTTTATTTATTTATTTATTTTTTAATGTTTTCTTTATGTTTTGAAGATCCATTTTCCTTTTTTTTTATCTTTTCTTTATGTTTTGAAGATCCATTTTCCTTTTTTTTATCTTTTCTTTATGGCTTGAAGATCTATTTTCATTTTTTTTATCTTTTCTTTTTGTTTTGAAGATCCATTTTCCTTTTTTTCTTTTCTTAATGTTTTAAAGATCTATTTTCCTTTTTTTTTCTTTATGTTTTGAAGATCTATTTTCCTTTTTTTCTTTTCTTAATGTTTTAAAGATCCATTTTCCTTTTTTTCTTTTCCTTATGTTTTGAAGATCTATTTTCATTTTTT
>NW_028234414.1:39366763-39371763 GCF_977035675.1 Penaeus japonicus
AAATAGATGTATTTACATGTATAGATAAATAGATTTTTTATAGATAGAGTAATTTATATGAATAGACATATAGATGGATTTACAGAGCTGTTTCTCAATGAATAGAGAGATAGATACATAGATCGATATATAGAGATATAAAGATATATATGAATTGACAAATTGATAGATATAAGTAGATGGAAATAGATACGAGATCCTTAAAACCTCTTCTGATTCCTATTTATATCCATACAAATGGGTAGATAGACAAACATTTATTAAAAAAAACTGGATTTGATTGCAAATATCATTGTAAATTGTTGTGCAGAATAACTGGATCTTACTGTTAATATCATTGCGAATATTGCTTTCTAGAACAACAGGGAGACACCGTGACCTCATGATTAGTTCTCATGATCAAACCCTTATTTTAACACGTGTTGCAAAATATGTATTCCGCGTATTGCATCACGGGACGCGATTTGCCTCCGACGAAAAATAAGGAAATCGATCAAGCAATACGCCGGCTTTGCCCCCCCTTCCCCCATCGTCTCCCTCCTCCCCCTCCTCCTCCTTCGCACTCCTACTTCCTCTCTCTTAGATTCCTCTCTCTCTTCCCTGTTCTTTCCCCCTCCTTTCCTTCCTTCTCCATACCTTCCCCCACCCCCTCTCCCATTTTCGTCCTCTCTCCCATTTTCGTCCTCTCTCTTCCCTTTCTTCCCCTTTCTCTTCTCCGTTTTGTCTTTTTCTAACCTCCCCCTTCTTTCCTCTTTCCTTCCCCTATCTCCCTACCTACCTCTCTTTCTCAATTCCTTCCTCATCCCCTCCCCTTCGTTTCCTTGTCTTCCCCCCTGTCCTCTACCTCCCCCCGACCTTCTTCTCTACTTCATTGCCTACCCCTTCCCCTCTCTTCTTCCACCCTTTTCCTCCCCTTTCTTCCTCTTCCTCCCCCTTCCCTTTCCCTTTCCCTTCCCCTTTTTCTTTCCCCATTCCCTTTTTCTTTCCCCATTCCCTTCCCTTCCCCTTTTCCTTTCACCCTCCCCCCTCTTTCTTTCCCCATCCCCCTTTTCTTTCCCCTTACCTTCCTCTCTTCCCCACTCCCTTCCCCTTTGGCCACACATCCACCGGCCATTAAGTCGACCTTTTTAAGCGAGCCAGGTCAAAGGTCACGCGTGGGAAAACCGTGGGATGGGAGCCGTGTGTTAAAGTTGAATTTTATGGATTTATTAATCTCTTAGTTTTTTTTTATGTTCTTTTTTATTATATATCTAATTATCTTGATCTGTCTATTTACCTATCGATCTGTTTATCCATCTGTCTGTCTATCTATTTATCTATCTCTCTGTTTATCCATCTGTCTATCTCTCTATTTATCTATCTCTCTGTTTATCCATCTGTCTATCTATCTATTATTTGTTTTGTTACGACATATATGTTTGTCCGGTGCTCTATGATTTTTGTCTGCACTTCGTATATGTTGAGTGAGTGAGGGGAGAGGGGAGGGGTAAGGGGAGAAGGGGGGGGGGGTGCAGGAAGGACGTTCATGTCCTCTTGACGATCCTGTGACGACCTGTGTGCCTGTTGACTATCCATACTCTTCTTCCTGCTTCCTGTTCTTTCCTATTCCTCCTCTTTTTCCTTCTCCTCCTTCTCCTTCTCCTCTTCCTTATCCTCTTTTTACTCCTACTCCTCTTCCTCCATCTCCTTCTCCTTCTCCTTCTTCATTGCTCCATTCTCTTCCTCCTCCTCCTCCTCCTCTTCCTCCTCCTCATCTTGCTGCTCCTCCTCCTCCTCCTCCTCTTCCTTGTCCTCGGTCTCGTCCTCCTCCTCCTCTTCCTCTTCCTCCTCCTCATCTTGCTGCTCCTCCTCCTCCTCCTCCTCTTCCTCTTCCTCTTCCTCCTCCTCATCTTGCTGCTCCTCCTCCTCCTCCTCCTCTTCCTTGTCCTCGGTCTCGTCCTCCTCCTCCTCTTCCTCTTCCTCCTCCTCCTCCTCCTCTTCCTTGTCCTCGGTCTCGTCCTCCTCCTCCTCTTCCTCTTCCTCCTCCTCCTCCTCATCTTGCTGCTCCTCCTCCTCCTCCTCCTCCTCCTCTTCCTCTTCCTCTTCCTCCTCCTTCTTTTCCAACTCCTCTTCCTACTACTTCTTCTTCTTCTTTCTCCACTTCCTCATCCTCAATCCCCTCCACCTCCTCCATCACCCCCCCTTCCTCTAACCATAACCCTCACAGCCCCTCCCCCCATCACCCCACCCCCTCCCCCTCCTTCTCTATCACTCTTATCTTCTTCCCCTTCTACAAGCCCTTCCTCCTTCCCTCCCCCCTATCCCCCTCCTCTCCCCCCTCATTACATCTAGCACCTCCATCTCCCCCCCCCCTCCATCACCCATCCTCCCTCTCCCCTCCCCCTTCCTCTCATTCTACTTCCTCCATCATCTCTACCTCCTTCTCCCCTCCATCATCCGTTCCCCCTTCCTCCCTCCCATCACCCCTTTCCCTCTTCCCCCCTCCCATCCCCCCTTCTCCCTCCCTCCATCATCCCCTCCCCCTTCTCCCTCCCTCCCTCCCTCCCATCCCCTCTCCCTCCTCCACCATCCCTTACCCTTTCCTCCTCCCATCACACCTTCCTCCCTCCTCCCACCCATCACCCCTTCCTCCCTCCTCCCTCCCATCATCCCTCTCTCCCTCCTCCTACCCATCATCCCTCCCTCCTCCCACCCATCACCCCTCCCTCCCTCCTCCCTCCCTCCTCCCACCCATCACCCCTCCCTCCCTCCTCCCTCCCATCATCCCTTTTCCCTTTCCCCCTCCCACCACCCCTCCCTCCTTCCCTCCTACCCATCACCCATCCCCCTCCCTCCCGCCCATCACCCCTTCCTCCCTCCTCCCTCCCATCACCCCTTCCTCCCTCCTCCCACCCCTCCCTCCCTCCCTCCTCTCACCCATCACCCCTCCCTCCCTCCTCCCTCCCATCATTCCTTTTCCCTTTCCCCCTCCCATCACCCCTCCCTCCCTCCCTCTCACCCATCACCCCTCCCTCCCTCCTCCCATCACCCATCACCCATCCGCCTCCCTCCCACCCATCACCCATCCGCCTCCCTCCCACCCATCACCCATCCCCCTCCCTCCTCCCTCCTCCCTCCCATCACCCCTTCCTCCTTCCTCCCCCCCACTCACTAACCTCTGTACCTCGGCTATCTTTTCCCGGCTGACGTTCTGACGGCGGAGAAGGAAATTAAACATCAGGTTCTCCGGTCTTGTATCTTCTTCTTCTGGCCAGAGATCAAGTTTCGTAGGCTTTTCGTGGAGGTTTAGAATTGAAAAAAATAATAGGTAGAATTGAGAAAAAGAAAATAGTCTTTTTTGTGAGAGTGTCTTGTATTTTTTTTTGTTTTGCGTTTTTTTTGTTTTTGTTTGTTTGTTTTGATATGTTAAGATTTTTTTTATTCTTTCTTTTTTCTTTTTTTCATTTTCCGTTTATTTTCTTTTATTCATTGTTTGTCTTTGTTATTGTTGGTCTTGAAGAAGGGAAAAAGGATATAAAAAAGAATTTTTTAAAAGTATATTTTGTTTCATTTTTTTATGTTTTCCCTTTTAGCCCTCTATTCCCTTAAAGAAAAGGAAGAAGAAGAAGAAAAAGTAGTAGAAGAAACAGAAAAAAAAAAATAGGAAGAAGAAGAAGAAGAAGAAAGAGGTGTAATTTAGTCCGTTTTTCACCCCACGGTGTGTTATCTTAGTGGCCTGTTTTGCTACGATTTTCCTCCTTTTTTCCTCGAGTCTTAATATTATTATTTTTTATCTTTCTTGTTAGCGTTAGTCCTAAAGAAAAAGGGAAAAGAAGAGACCTCGAGCTTTGTGTTGTTAGTTAATAGTTATTATTTTGTTACCGAAACTTTTTGGAATTATGTAATCTATGTGTCCGTTTATCTATCTATATGTCTACCTATCTATCTCTTTCTGTCTGCTCAACTATCGACCTATCCATCCACCTATCTATATCTCTGTCTGCCTGCTTATCTATCTATATCTACCTACTTACTACCTACCTTCCTACCTTTTTACCCTCCTACCTACCTACTTACCTACCTACCTACCTACCTACCTACCTACCTACCTACCTACTTATCTATCTACCTACCTGTCTACCTATGTATCTATCTATCTATCTATCTATCTGGCAATCTGTCTATATATCAGCGTTCCCAATACACAGAACTTCCCTTACAATATATATACATACATACATACATACATACATACATACATACACACACACACACACACACACACACACATATATATATATATATATATATATATATATATATATATATATATATATATATACACACACACATATATATAACACTAATCCTTAAACCTGATCGCGTTGTTGCAGAGGCTGATGCTGTTGCACACGCTCAAGCGGGTTTCCTGATTATGCAACAATATCAACGACACTCGCAGCATTCTCTGCCGCCGAAGTGTGCAGCGTAAATGTGCAGCGGAGGTGGAGGGTGGGGGATGGTGGGGGGATGGTGGTGGGGGGGATAGCAGTAGCAGGGAGAGGGGGAGGGGGAGGATCATGCAGGCAGGCAAGCAGACAGGATGGAGGAAGGAAGGAAGGAAGAAACTGGGGTTGGATGGGTGGATGGAAAGAAGAAGGGTGGAAAGAATGAAAGAAGGAAGGAAAGGAAATAAAGAAAGAAGGTGATAGAGAGAAGAAGAGAAGTAGTAGGGAGTGTCTGAATAGATAAAAGGGGGGAAGAAGTAGGGAAAAAATGAAGGAATTGATGAAATGGAAGGAAGGAAAAAGAATAAAGAAACAACGAAGGAATGAAAAGAAAGAAAGCCTTATGTGTTGCAGGAAGAAACAGTGAGTACATAAATGAAGGAAAGAATAAATGTAGGAAAGGAATGGAATAGAGGCAAGGAATAAACAATGAATAAAGGAAGAAAGAAGAATGGACGAATGAGTGGAAGGAATAAACAATGAATAAAGGAAGAAAGAAGAATGGACGAATGA
>NW_028234414.1:39384263-39389263 GCF_977035675.1 Penaeus japonicus
CTCCCTCTCCTGCCTCCTCCCCCTCATTCTCCCTCCTCTCCTCCGTCCCCTTTTGCTCTCCCTCTCCTGCCTCCTCCCCCTCATTCTCCCTCCTCTCCTCCGTCCCCTTTTGCTCTCCCTCTCCTGCCTCCTCCCCCTCATTCTCCCTCCTCTCCTCCCTCTCCTTTTGCTCTCCCTCTCCTGCCTCCTCCCCCTCATTCTCCCTCCTCTCCTCCCTCTCCTTTTGCTCTCCCTCTCCTGCCTCCTCCCCCTCATTCTCCCTCCTCTCCTCCCTCTCCTTTTGCTCTCCCTCTCCTGCCTCCTCCCCCTCGTTCTCCCTCCTCTCCTCCGTCCCCTTCTGCTCTCCCTCTCCTGCCTCCTCCCCCTCATTCTCCCTCCTCTCCTCCGTCCCCTTTTGCTCTCCCTCTCCTGCCTCCTCCCCCTCATTCTCCCTCCTCTCCTCCGTCCCCTTTTGCTCTCCCTCTCCTGCCTCCTCCCCCTCATTCTCCCTCCTCTCCTCCGTCCCCTTTTGCTCTCCCTCTCCTGCCTCCTCCCCCTCATTCTCCCTCCTCTCCTCCTTGCCCTCTCCTTTTGCTCTCCCTCTCCTGCCTCCTCCCCCTCATTCTCCCTCCTCTCCTCCCTCCCCTTTTGCTCTCCCTCTCCTGCCTCCTCCCCCTCATTCTCCCTCCTCTCCTCCGTCCCCTTTTGCCCTCCCTCTCCTCCCTCCTCCCCCTCGTTCTCCCTCCTCTCCTGCCTCCTCCCCCTCATTCTCCCTCCTCTCCTCCCTCTCCTTTTGCTCTCCCTCTCCTGCCTCCTCCCCCTCATTCTCCCTCCTCTCCTTCGTCCCCTTTTGCTCTCCCTCTCCTGCCTCCTCCCCCTCATTCTCCCTCCTCTCCTCCGTCTCCTGCCTCCTCCCCCTCATTCTCCCTCCTCTCCTTCGTCCCCTTTTGCTCTCCCTCTCCTGCCTCCTCCCCCTCATTCTCCCCCCTCTCCTCCGTCCCCTTTTGCTCTCCCTCTCCTGCCTCCTCTCCTTCGTCCCCTTTTGCTCTCCCTCTCCTGCCTCCTCCCCCTAATTCTCCCTCCTCTCCTTCGTCCCCTTTTGCTCTCCCTCTCCTGCCTCCTCCCCCTCATTCTCCCTCCTCTCCTCCGTCTCCTGCCTCCTCCCCCTCATTCTCCCTCCTCTCCTTCGTCCCCTTTTGCTCTCCCTCTCCTGCCTCCTCCCCCTCATTCTCCCCCCTCTCCTCCGTCCCCTTTTGCTCTCCCTCTCCTGCCTCCTCTCCTTCGTCCCCTTTTGCTCTCCCTCTCCTGCCTCCTCCCCCTCATTCTCCCTCCTCTCCTCCGTCTCCTTTTGCCCTCCCTCTCCTGCCTCCTCCCCCACATTCTTCCTACTCTCCTCCGTCCCCTTTTACTCTCCCTCTCCTGCCTCCTCCCCCTCCCCCTCATTCTCCCTCCTCTCCTCCCTCTCCTGCCTCCTCCCCCTCATTCTCCCTCCTCTCCTCCGTCCCCTTTTACTCTCCCTCTCTCTTTGTTTTTCTCTCCCGTCCCGTCCCTAGAGTCTAGTTCTCAAAGGTAATAGTGTTTTCTTCTTCTTTTTTTCCAGAGACGTGTACATGTAGAGCTCTCACGTGACTCGCTTCCAAGGTACGTGATGAAGTGGGAAGGTTGTTTGATCTCCTCTCGCGTTTTTTTTCTTTTTTTCTCGTTTTTGAAAGGAGAGGAAAGGAGGAGGAAGATTTGGAAAGAGGGGGCGGATGGGGGTCGACGCTAACGATTTGGCGGAACTAATGAGCCTTTCTCTCTCTCTTTGTCTCTTTCTCTCTTTTTCTCTTTCTCTTTCTTTCTCTCTTTCTCTTTCTTTCTCTCTCTTTCTCTCTCTTTCTCTTTCTTTCTCTTTCTCTCTCTTTCTCTCTCTTTCTCTTTCTTTCTCTCTCTCTCTTTCTATCTCTCTCTTTCTCTCTCTCTCTTTCTCTCTCTCTTTCTCTTTCTCTCTCTCTCCCTCTCTCCCTCCCTCCCATCCTCCCATCCTCCCTTTCTCTCTCTCCCTCTCTCCCTCTCCCTCTCTCCCTCCCTCCCTCCCTCCCTTCCTCCCTCCCTCCCTCCCTCTCTCCCTCTCCCCCTCTCTCTCTCCCTCTCTCTCTCTCCCTCTCCCTCTCCCCCTCTCCCCCTCTCCCCCTCTCCCCCTCTCTCTCTAATATATGAAGGATACAATGCAATGTGAATTAGGATATTTTGAAGCCAGCTACCAGCAGAATGTTCTCAGGAGGGGACATTTTATATGCAACAAATAAGTATTAGATTGTGCAACAAATAGGATACATAGTCACGCTATACAACAAAGATATATGATGATAGAAAGATATGCTGTGATTTAGAAGAAGGATATATTAAGTTATAAAATAAATACAGTTTATGATATACGCCGAGAATATATCAAGATATATTAGAATATATAGTAAGGATATACTTTCCTCGAAGGAAAACGCGAGTCCGATGAATATTTGGGTTGTCTGGTTGCAAAGGTTTGATGAACGGCCTATCTGTCTCGTGTTAGTTCAGAAGAATCTTTATTAGGCTGGGTTCATTAGATACATACACGTATACACGCACAAACGCGCACACACGCACAAACACACACGCGTACACGCATGCACACGTACACGCATGCACACGTACACGCATGCACACGTACACGCATACACACGTACACGCATACACACACACACGCATACACACACACACACACACACACACACACACACACACACACACACACACACACACACACACACACACACACACACACACACACACACACACACACACACACACACTACTTATGTGTGAACCATGATTGTAGCATATGTAAATGTATGTTTGTACAATACATCTGTGCCTGTATGCATGCATACATGTAAGTATGTATATATATGTATATATATGTATGTATGTGTATATATATGTATATATATATATATATATATATATATATATATATATATATATATATATATATGTATGTGTGTGTGTGTGTGTGTGTGTGTGTGTGTGTGTGTGTGAGAGAGAGAATGTGTATATATGTATGTTTACGTGCGTGCGTGCTTGCTTGCTTGCTCGCGTGCATTTTCAAGAAGCGTTTCCTCATAATTCCGCCGGGAAATTAAGGCTGAGGTCAGAAGCGGGATAATAGCGGTCGGTCCGTCACGCTGCTGATACGCCGGCGGCCGCGAGAGCCTTGTGGCGGCCGAGGCGAGAGCGGCTCTGGGGGAGAGAGAAAGGCCTTGGCGATCCCATGGCTGAAAAGATAGAGTTTATTTCATCTCGGGTTTATTCCAGCTTATTTTGCTCTTTTTAGATACATTACATATGCATGTGCGTACACACGGACGTACACACGCATATATACATGGACATGCACACGCGCACGCACACGCACACGCACACGCACACGCACACGCACACGCACACGCACACGCACACGCACACGCACACACACACACACACACACACACACACACACACACACACACACACTTGATCCTAATGAAGTTTAAAACAAATGATAGGTATTGATGTCTAAAACAGGGAAGTCGGAGTACTACTGATGTCTACTTAAAAAATGTTTAAATATTTGATTATTTTCCGTTTCACTCTAGGTGTTGCAGGTTGAATAAAGTAATTTTTATCTATCCAAGTCCATTATATTTTTTCTTTTTATGATTGGTGTTTGTTTTTTGTCACCTTGGCGGCGACTTTTTAACTTTTAAATCTTTCTGAACTTTCGTTTCCTAGTTTTCGCTTCCTAACACTCTTTTCCTAGTTTTTGCTTCCTAACTTTCGCTTCCTAACTTTCTCTTTCTACTTTTCGCTTCCTACTTTTCGCATCCTTCCTTTCGCTTCCTACTTTTCGCTTCCTACCTATTGCCTCCAGCCTTTCACTTCCTGCCTTTCACTTCCTGCCTTTCACCTCCTACCTTTCGCTTCCTACCTTTCGCTTACTACCTTTGGCTTCCTAATTTTCGCTTCCTAACTTTCGCTTCCTACCTTTTGCTTCCTACCTTTCACTTCCTACCTTTCACTTCTTAAATTTCGCTTCCTACCTATTGCGTCCAGCTTTTCACTTCCAGCCTTTCACTTCCTGCCTTTCACTTCCTACCTTTCGTTTCCTACCTTTCGCTTCCTAATTTTTGCTTCCTAATTTTCGCTTCCTAACTTTGGCTTCCTACCTTTCGCTTCCTAACTTTTGCTTCCTAACTTTCGCTTCCTAACTTTCGCTTCCTAACTTTTGCTTCCTAACTTTCGCTTCCTAACTTTTGCTTCCTAATATTCGCTTCCTAACTTTTGCTTCCTAATATTCGCTTCCTAACTTTTGCTTCCTAATATTCGCTTCCTAACTTTCGCTTCCTAACTTTCGCTTCCTAACTTTTGCTTCCTAACTTTTGCTTCCTAACTTTTGCTTCCTAACTTTCGCTTCCTACTTTTCACTTCCTAACTTTCGCTTCCTAACTTTCGCTTCCTAACTTTCGCTTCCTAACTTTTGCTTCCTAATATTCGCTTCCTAACTTTCGCTTCCTAACTTTCGCTTCCTAACTTTCGCTTCCTAACTTTCGCTTCCTAACTTTTGCTTCCTAACTTTCGCTTCCTAACTTTTGCTTCCTAACTTTCGCTTCCTAACTTTTGCTTCCTAACTTTTGCTTCCTAACTTTCGCTTCCTAACTTTCGCTTCCTAACTTTCGCTTCCTAACTTTTGCTTCCTAACTTTTGCTTCCTAACTTTCGCTTCCTAACTTTCGCTTCCTAACTTTTGCTTCCTAACTTTTGCTTCCTACCTTTCTCTTCCTAACTTTCGCTTCCTAACTTTCGCTTCCTAACTTTTGCTTCCTAACTTTCGCTTCCTACTTTTCGCTTCCTAACTTTCGCTTCCTAACTTTTGCTTCCTAACTTTCTCTTCCTATCTTTGCTTCCTAACTTTTGCTTCCTAACTTTCGCTTCCTAACTTTCGCTTCCTAACTTTCGCTTCCTAAC
>NW_028234414.1:39396763-39406763 GCF_977035675.1 Penaeus japonicus
TCTATTAAGAATAGTGCAGTATTCTTACCTTATTTTTCTCTAATGGTGCAGAAAATAAATAAGTGGAATACACAGACCAAGTATTAGGATGACGCAATAAGGCTGAGTATGGGGAGCAGTGTCTTTAAGTCTCTGGGTTTTGTGTTTTATTAATAGTATTATTGTTTTTATTTGGGGGGTGAGGGGGATGGTTGAGGGGAGAGCAGTGTCTTAAAGTCTTGGGTTTTGTGTTTTAATATTATTATTATTATTTGTATTTATTTTATTTATTTATTTTTTATTATTATTTATTGTTTTTTTTGGGTGGGTGGGGGGGGGGGCACAAAACAGATCGTAAAACGAGGGAAGTAAGAATGGTAGATAAACAAGGTAAATGTGAATGAATAAATACCTCAATCAATCGTGAATTCATTAAAATAAATTATTATAGAAAAAAAAATCATGTAAAACCTAGAAACAGAATAAGTCTTAGAAACATGAAAATAAACTGTAGTAAGGCGTTCAAACTAAATAACAATATATACACATATTGACAAATAAATAGTATATGATAAATCATAATCATCATCATACAAAAGGTAAAAATAAACAGTAAAAATAAATATACGTAAGTATAAATAAAATACTAAATAGACCGTTGTGGTACCGTGCAAATAAACATGCAGCTGTTACAATACTGTTGACTATTCAATGTTTATCTTGTAGTATGACGTCAGCGTTGGTTACGGTTGACCTTGCAATATGACGTCAGCGTTGGTTACGGTTGATCTCGCAATATGACGTCAGCGTTGGTTACGGTTGACCTTGCAATACACAATTTTTGTTACGTTTGACCTATTTATACGGAGGGTTGGGTTCAACGTTTGTTTTAATGACATGCTCATAGACTTCACTTTGGACGTGCACGAATATGACTTGCACTGGTTTATACCTTGACGACTTGCAATGACGACGTATTGATTACGGACATAATCAACTACACAATGTTCAATTGGTACACAGCGGTTCAATAGAAGGGATACGACGTAATCTTGCAATATACATAATTCGTGCAACAGGGGTTTACACTGATATACATTCACATACATATAACATACCCATACATATATACATACACATACACATACACATAGCTTTGTTGGCACATATACATACATTTTTGTTGGCCATACACATACATACACATACACATACATACATACATACATACATATATACTCATACACATACACATACACATACACATAGACGCACATACATAAATACTCATACACATGCACATACATACATACATACATACATACATACGTATACATACGTGTACATACATATACATACATATACATACATAAATATATTCCCAATTAAATTGTAAAACTATAGCGAGGAATGTCAGGATTGGCTGCTTGTTTGTCTTTTGTTTCTAAATTTGTCTTAATATTTCCCCCGTAATATTTCTTCTTCTTCTTTTTCGCCTTCTTCCTCTTCCTCTCTTGTTCCTCTTCGTCTTCGTCTTCATCATCATCATCTTCGTCTTCTCCGTCCTATTCTCCTCTTCTTTGTCTTCTCCTCCTCCTCCTTCTTCTTCGTCCTCTCCTTCTTCTTCTTCTTTCTCTTCTTCTTCTTCTCCTTCTTCTCCTTCTCCTTCTTCTTTCTCTTCTTCGTCTTCTTCGTCTTCTCCTTCTGAGATGCTGTTCATGATTTCTTGAAGGTGCGAAGGTTCAGACATCGAATTGTCTTTCGAAATTCTCGTACATAGGAGTCGACCCCCTTTGCATGGCGTGTGTAGACCTGTAACAGCCTCCCACCATGCACTTGACTGCATGGCTAGCGTCGAAGGAAGAACTGCATGAGTTCTGGGTTGGCGAACCGTCGGACAATAATTATTCTTATTCTTATTCATCTTGTTATCATTATTGTTGTTGTTGTTGCTATTATTATTATTGTTATTATTATAATTATTGTTTTATTGTTATTATTATTTCATTATTATTATTATTATTATTATTATCATTATCATTATTATTATCTTTATTATTATTATTATTATTATTATTATTATTATTATTATTATTATCATCATCATCATCAGCTTTATCGTTATTACTGTTATTATTGTTATTATTACTATTATTTTTATCAGTATCATTATTACTATTATTATTGTTATTATTACTATTATTTTTATCATTATCATTATCATCATTTTGTGGTTATTGTTATTGATGATAATGATCGATTTTTTAGGGCGTAGATTCGATCACGAGATCTCAATCAGGAATGAGTGTCTACAATGATCATTATTTTCTTGCTGCGTTCAACTTGCAAGAAGAATACCGACGGTTCAGTTCAGTTCAGTTCAGAGAGATTTGCAAAGACGTCGCTTCGCCCGGCCTCTGTCAGCTATAAGTGCTGACTCATCACCGACAATAAGACTGACAGGAAGACACTGGGATGGAGTGAGTGTGTATGTGGGGGGGGGGGGGTACAATGGGGATGGGGGTGGAGGGTAAGGGGTAAGGGGTTAAGGGTTAGGGGGAGGTTGATGAGAAAGGGGGGGTGGGGTACAGGGCCGATGCCATTAGCTACGTCGTAAATGCAAAACTTAAGCATGCAATTGCACGGAAAACTTTGAAGCACTTTCCTTAAGTTTCCAATTACTTTGAAAATTTCCCCCTCCTCCGATGAAACGCCAGAACTTTGTGACGTTTTATATAATGAGATTCCCCCCTCCCTTTCTTCCACTTCTATCTCTCTCTCTCTCTCTCTTTTTCTTTCTTCTCTCTTCTCTCTTCTCTCTTCTTTTCTCTTTCGTGCTGTTCTTTTATTTTTTTTTACTCGTGTTTGCTCATCACCTCTCTCTCTCTCTCTTCTCTCTTCTCCTCTCTTCTCTTATCTTTCGCGCTGTTCTTTTAATTTTTACTCGTGTTTGCTCATCTCCTCTCTTTCTCTCTCTCTCTCTATCTATCTATCTATCTCGAGGAGTTGGAGGAGGAGGAAGAAGAAGAAGAAGAAGAAGAAGAAGAAGAAGAAGAAGAAGAAGAAAAGAAAGAGGAGGAAGGAAGGAAATGGGGGAAGAATAAAAAGGAGGGGGAAGGAAGGAAGAAAAGGAAGGAGGCCGGAGGAACAGAAAGAAGAAAGATTTCCCGGAAGATAATCAAGATTATTTTTTAGATAAACAGCAAGATTATTTCTTGATATGGCGAGTCGAATAACGCCGTAGATTATTTTCAAGAAATTTATTAAATAGAAAAATAAATCCCAGAGGTAAAGAATAATGATAGGGATAAGATCACTATAATATGAGTATTTTCAGAAATCAAAAGGGTAATTGAATCCAAAAAAGGAAACAAAAATTGCAACTTTCCATGAAGTTTGCCTCAGATGATCAATATCAATATCAATAAAGTTGTTTCGTTGCGGCAAAGTATCTAGGAATTTTGAAAGTATTACAGAGTTTGTTCTGGTTAGGTAGTAAATCTGGTAATGTATTTATTTTTTATTATTATTTTTTTTTTTTACACTGTAATAGGCTTCGGTGCACGGTGCATGCAGTTGATTTACATTGTCTGCAATGAGATATTAGAGTAATTGGATGCATAGAAAAGACTTCTATTAATCCCAGTATCGCCATCGGCATCATCGTCATCATCATCATCACCACCATCACCATTATCATCATCGTCATCATCATCATCATCACCATCACCATTATCATCATTATCATTATCATTATCATCGTCATCGTCATCATCACTATCATCATCATCACCATCATCATTATCATCACCATCACCATCATCATTATCATCATCATCATCATCTTGATAGCGGTGATGAATTAGAAATCGAAGAAAAATCAAATCTGAAATTGAATGATTACATACTATTTGCGGAGAACAGAATGAGCAAATAGGAAGAGATTGGTAAAGAGGGAATAAAGAAATGGATGAAGAGGCTTGGGCAAACGACGGGAGAGAAGATGAGTGTGAGTCTGGAAAGAAGATCAAAGAAATAACGTGCATTTCCGCCACGAGTTTTCCCTCTCGCTCGTTTGGAAAACTCAAACAGCGTGAAGTTGAGAAGTCTCTCTCTCTCTTTCTCTTTCTTTCTCTTTCTCTTTCTCTCTCTCTCTCTCTCTCTCTCTCTCTCTCTCTCTCTCTCTCTCTCTCTCTCTCTCTCTCTCTCTCTCTCTCTCTCTTTCTCTCTTTCTCTTTTCTCTCTCCCCTCTCTTTCCACACTCTCTCTCTCTCTCGCTGTCGCCTCCCTCTATCGTCTCTCATCCTCCTCTCCTCTTCACTCACTCTCTCTCTCTCTCTCCCTCTCCTCTCCCCCACCTCTTCCCTCTCCTCTCCCTCCCCCTTCTCTCTCTCTCTCTCTCTCTCTCTCTCTCTCTCTCTCTCTCTCCCTCACTCTCTCTCACTCTCTCCTTCTCTCCATCTCTCTCTCTCTCTCTCTCTCTCTCTCTCTGACATCTCTCACACACGCGCACACACACACACACACACGCACACAACACACACACACACACACACACACGCGCACACAACACACACACACACCACACACACGCACACAACACACACACACACACAAACACAAACACGCACACAAACACGCACACAACACACACACACACACACGCACACAAACACACACACACACGTTGCACACACAACACACACCACGAACACACCCAAAACAACCCCCAAACCAACACACAAACCACACAGACAAACACACTACACACACAAACACACAACACACACACCACAACAAACCACCACACATCACAAACCACACACAACACACACACAGCACACTCTCTCACTCTATCTTTCTCTCTCTCTCTCTCTCTCGTCTCTCCAACTCTCTCTCACTCTCTCTCCCTCATCACTCCCCTCTCTCTCTCTCTCTCTCTCACTCTCTCACTCTCGTCTCTCATCTCTTTCTCACTCTCTCCACACACACATACCAACTCTCTCCTCTCTCTCTCTGTCTCGTCATCTCATCACTCTCCTCATCTCTGTCCCTCTCTCCTCTCTCTCTCTCTCTCTCTCGTCTCTCTCTTCGTCTCCACGTCACCTCCTCTGCCTCTCTCTCTCTCTCTCTCTCTCTTTCACACTCTCTCCGCTCTCTCGCTCTCTCGCTGCTCTCTCTCTCTCTCCTCTCTCTCTCCTCTCTCCTCTCATCTTCTCTCATTCCTACTCTCTCTCTCTCTCTCTCTCTCTCTCTCTCTCTCTCTCTTCCTCTCACTCTAATTCCTCAAAAGTCCCAAATGCAACACCAAAGCAACTCGATACAATACTCCTCAATAATTAGAACAGATTTGCCGCACTCTCGTAGACATAAACACGCGTAAACCATCATCCTCTCTCTCTCTCTCTCTCGCTCCTCGCATCTCTCCGCTCGCTCGCTCTCTCGCTTCGCTCTCTCTCTCCTCTCTCCTCTCATCTCTCCAGGTTTCTCTCTCTCTCTCTCTCTCTCTCTCTCTCTCTCTCTCTCTCTCTCTCTCTCTCTCTCTCTCTCACTCTCACTCTAATTCTCTCAAAAGGCACAAATGCAACACACAGAAGCTAACATCGATACAATACTCTCAAGTAATTAGAAAAGATTTTGCCGCACTCTCGTAGACATAAACACGCGTAAACAGTCCCCGTTCCCTTTTTCACTCTAATTCTCTCAAAAGGCACAAATGCAATACACAGAAGCTAACATCGGTACAATACTCTCAAGTAATTAGAAAAGATTTTGCCGCACTCTCGTAGACATAAACATGCGTAAACATTCCTCTTTTTTGGTAGCAACATTGCAGTAAGTTTCCTCGTAACCCACATGGAGATTACAGTCAAATTTCGTGTCGCGGTGAATCCCCTGCAATCCGCTTTTATGGACCAATAAAGTGCTCGTTTAATATGTGGATCGTCCTATGCACGACCTCATGGTTGATATGTCCCTTTAGCCTGCAGTGTTGGGGAGCCTTTATTACGCATTCAGACACAGTGGCTACGGGAACTTCCTGAGCCCAAGGGTAGGGAGATGTTGCTCGATTTGAGTGACTAGGAGGAAGGAAGGGAGGGAGGGAGGGAGGGAGGGAGGGAGGGAGGGAGGGAGGGAGGGAAGTAGATTGACCACGTTGATCAAGAGGTAAAGGAGGAGAGAGATTGTTGAGGGTAGAAAGATGTTGCAACATTGCAGTAAGTTTCCTCGTAACACACATGGAGATTACAGTCAAATTTCGTGTCGCGGTGAATCCCCTGCAATCCGCTTTTATGGACCAATAAAGTGCTCGTTTAAAATGTGGATCGTCCTATGCACGACCTCATGGTTGATATGTCCCTTTAGCCTGCATTGTTGGGGAGCCTTTATTACGCATTCAGACACAGTGGCTACGGGAACTTCCTGAGCCCAAGGGTAGGGAGATGTTGCTCGATTTGAGTGACAGGGAGGAAGGGAGGGAGGGAGGGAGGGAGGGAGGGAGGGAGGGAGGGAGGGAGGGAGGGAGGGAGGGAGGGAAGTAGATTGACTACGTTGGTCAGGAAGTAAAGAGGAGAGAGATTGCTTAGGGTTATAAAAATGTTGGGTTCACCATTGCATGTAAGTTTCCTCGTAACACACATGGAGAATTAACAGTCAAATTTTTCGGTGTCGCGTAATCCCCTCAATCCGCTTTAATGACCAATAAAGTGCGCGGTTAATATGTGGGTCGTCCTATGCACGACCTCAAGGTTGATATGTCGCTTTAGCCTGCAGGGTTGGGGGGCAGTTATTACGCATTCAGACACAGTGGCTACGGGAACTTCCTGAGCCCAAGGAAGAGAATTATGTGTACTCGATTTGATGAACAGGGAGGAAGGAGGAGGGAGGAGGAGGGGATGGAGGAGGGAGGGAGGGAGGGAAGGGAGGAAGGGAGGGAGGAGGGAAGTAGATTGACCTACGTTGAGTCAAAGTAAAGAGGAAAATTTGCATGGCATAGTGTAACATCATATTGAAGTATATATATATAAGGTCATAGTAGTATATATACGGATATATAAATGCATAATGGTTACCCATATGAATTGTTATTAGTATTTATATATGTTATATATAGATATGTATATATATGTATATGTTTATATATATATATATATATATATATATATATATATATATATATATATATATATATATATATATATATATTCACACACACACTTTGATTTGATTAGGCTATTTTTCCCACTTATATATAATTTTATTGGTTTTGCAAGCTTTGCATATATAGTTAAACGTGGGTTGAGATAGCCGTAGATTTTACGAATGAATTGACATGTCCGTCCACACCTGAGTTCACGGTTATTTAGGAACGATCTTCCTGAATATGTAATACACACACACACACACACACACTCACACACACACACACACACACACACACACACACACACACACACACACACACACACATACATACATATAAAAAAATATATAGCGCATATATTATATAAATATATATATATAAATATAAATATATATATATATGTGTGTTGTGTTGTGTGTATTTTGTGTGTGTGTATTTATGTGTGTGTATTTATGTATGTAATGTATGTATGTATGTATGTATGTATATATGTATGTATGTATGTTGTATGTATATATGTATATATATTATATATGAATATATATATATATAAATATATATATATATTTATACTATATATATAATGTATATATAGATATTTATATATGTACTATATATTCATCGAATGATGATAGATAAAATCGATTATGAAAAACAATATTCATAATTGTTGAATAGTCTGAATGAATGCTAATATAGAATAAATACGTTTGTCCTAAACATATTTTACATTTGCTATATCTGCATCATGTTGATAAAAAAAAGTGAGTGTTATCAACCCGCAAGATTAATATTTCAGCTAATCACTCTCTCCGACATTTCGCCTCTCCTTCCCTTTCTTCCCTCCTCCTCGCCGCCTCTCCCTATTCCCGTGAGACGTGGCGCAATCTGCAAAGTCGGAGGCGCGACATAAAAAAAAAAAGGCTGAATGATGAGCCACCTCAGAGCTGACGTTCGTTCGAGAAACAGGAAGATTCTTAAAGATAAGATCCTCATGCGTCCAAGGAAAGGATGGGGTGGTGGGGGGGAGTGGGAGGTTTTGGGGTTGGGGGGGTGGGGGGTGGGGGGTGGGGGATGCGATATGTATTGGAATTCTCTCGGCTGGCGACACGTGGGCGGGCGAGCTCCGACAGAGCTTGAAGGAGGGACGTGGGACCCTCGAAATCCTCCACATGCTTACCTGCGATGTGTAATTAACTTGATTAATCTGTAATTAAGTCGGAAAGCTTGAACGCGCTCTATCGGTGAGTTCCCAATTCGCGCATGAACGCATCGCCGCACGGCTTCTGTCACACGCAGACGAAATCGCTTAATCAGACACAGATACACGTGCAGGAGAGTCCTTTTTGGACATAATGAACAGAGTTATTCAATTACAGCCTTCAGGGGGGACTGCTGAGATTTTGACTTCGTTGGAATTATTAATTCAGCAGAGGGATGTGGGTTGGGTTTAACTCCTCCTCTTAAGATGGAGATTCAGAAAGTACTAATATCCGGTGTTGATTTTTGTTTTCTCAGTTTGTTTCGTTTTTTGTAACGTGATTATAAATAGAGAAATGTGAAAGCGAGTATTTAAATTTCGGTAAATATGCCACTCAGATACAATAATTACTGTATTTGATACGGACAAGAATTGATTTCATGTATTTTGTATACTTGTGCTATGTTTGATTATTGTTATTATTATTGCAGGATTGAAATTTGCTAGATATGAACCCTTTACCATGCCATCCTCCAATGTACAATAAGTTTCTTTATAGATACAAGAAACACGTCTGTAAAGTTTTTCTCACTAACCATGTCCTCTCTACTCTTCCAGGATGACATGATACCACGGCAGAGTCAAGAATGGAATGTTACCAAAATGGCGGAACGTCGTCGTTACAGCTGTCCGCCACGAACCTCCCCCCACCGCTGACGCGCACCTCCCAGGCCTCCAGCAACCCCTCCTCCCGGCTCTCCTCCCCCCACGAACCTCCCCACCGGCTCTCGCCCCAGGACGCTGGCTCCCCCCTGTCGTTCCGCGAGATTTCCCGCTGCCCCTCGAGCCATGAGCCCTCCCCCCGCCTGTCCCCGCAGCGAGGCGCCGCGCGGCTCTCCTTCCACGAGGGCGTCCCGATCCGGCTGTCGCCCCACGAGGCTGGCCCTCGAATGTCTCCGCGAGAGTATTCGTCGCGCCTCTCCCACGAATCGCTCCCCCGGTTGTCTCCCCACGAGCCAGGAGCTCGCCACATGCCCCATGTGCCAGGGGCCCTTCATCTCTCCCCCCATGAGCACGGGCGCCGCCTGTCTCCTCATGAAGCAGGTCCTCCTTGCATGTCACCGCAGGAACAGCACGCACACCGGATGTCACCTCATGACCCAGCCTCACACATATCGCCCCAGGAGCACGTGCATCGGATGTCGCCCCAGGAACACACACACCGGATGTCGCCCCAGGAACACACGCACCGGATGTCACCCCAGGAGCTCCTGCATCGCATGTCGCCCCAGGAGCACGCACACCGGATGTTGCCCCAGGAGCACATCCATCGCATGTCGCCCCAGGAGCACGCACACCGGGCGTCGCCTCGGGATTCGGGGTCCCGCTTGTCCTCGCATGAGTCGTCGCCGCGACAATCTCCCCGGGACCAAAGCCCACGCTCGTCTGTCCACGAGTCGGGGCCTCTCCTCCCCCCCCACGAGCCCCTGCCGCGCCGGCTGTCCCGCGAGTCGGTGTCCCATTTGTTAATCCACGAGCCGCTGCCTCGAATCGCCTCGCACGAGTCTGTTCCGCGCGTGTCGTCCCACGAGTCCTCGGTGGGCGTGTCGCCCCACGAGCCCCACTGCAACTTCATCCACTCTTCCAACAGATCCTCGACCAACCACCACTCGTCG
>NW_028234414.1:39411763-39414263 GCF_977035675.1 Penaeus japonicus
CGGCGGCTGTGGGAATATATTGGAAAGTGAGATAAGAATGGGCGGGACGCGACCGATAAGAAAACAGAAGAGAAGAGAAAGAGAGAGAGAGAAAAAAGAAAAGAAAAAGAAAAATCAAACGTAAATTACCCCAAGTTTCAGTGTGCAAAATGAATTACGGGATTTCAGGGTCATTTGCTCCCTCGTCCGATAGGTTCACAAGACAAGGAATCGAGGAGTGAATTCGCACAGGCTCTGGACTGTAAAAGTGACTCGTCCATTCAAGCTCGTTTTTTGTCATGAAACTTAATCGAGTAATAAATGGACTAGATGTGGTTGTTCGATATAGTTTATGGAGTCTTCGGAAAGCCATGAATTGGAGGTTTTGTGAGGCTGGGGACAAGGTGAGAGAGGGAGAGTGAGGTTTTGTGAGGCTGGGGACAAGGTGAGAGAGGGAGAGTGAGGTTTTGTGAGGCTGGGGACAAGGTGAGAGAGGGAGAGGGAGTTTTTTATGAGGCTGGGGACAAGGTGAGAGAGGGAGAGGGAGGTTTTGTGAGGCTGGGGACAAGGTGAGAGAGGGAGAGTGAGGTTTTGTGAGGCTGGGGACAAGGTGAGAGAGGGAGAGGGAGTTTTTTTGTGAGGGTGGGGACAAGATGAGAGAGGGAGAGGGAGGTTTTGTGAGGCTTGGGACAAGGTGAGAGAGGGAGAGTGGGGTTTTGTGAGGGTGGGGACAAGGTGAGAGGGAGAGGGAGGATTTGTGAGGCTGGGGACAAGGTGAGAGAGGGAGAGGGAGGTTTTGTGAGGCTGGGGACAAGGTGAGAGAGGGAGAGGGAGGTTTTGTGAGGCTGGGGACAAGGTGAGAGAGGGAGAGGGAGGTTTTGTGAGGCTGGGGACAAGGTGAGAGAGGGAGAGGGAGGTTTTGTGAGGCTGGGGACAAGGTGAGAGAGGGAGAGAGAGTTTTTTTTGTGAGGCTGGGGACAAGGTGAGAGAGGGAGAGGGAGGTTTTGTGAGGCTGGGGACAAGGTGAGAGAGGGAGAGGGAGGTTTTGTGAGGCTGGGGACAAGGTGAGAGAGGGAGAGGGAGGTTTTGTGAGGCTGGGGACAAGGTGAGAGAGGGAGAGTGAGGTTTTGTGAGGCTAGGGACAAGGTGAGAGAGGGAGAGTGAGGTTTTGTGAGGCTGGGGACAAGGTGAGAGAGGGAGAGGGAGTTTTTTGAGGCTGGGGACAAGGTGAGAGAGGGAGAGTGAGGTTTTGTGAGGCTGGGGACAAGGTGAGAGAGGGAGAGGGAGGTTTTGTGAGGCTGGGGACAAGGTGAGAGAGGGAGAGGGAGGTTTTGTGAGGCTGGGGACAAGGTGAGAGAGGGAGAGGGAGGTTTTGTGAGGCTGGGGACAAGGTGAGAGAGAGAGACGGAGGTTTTGTGAGGCTGGGGACAAGGTGAGAGAGGGAGAGGGAGTGTTTTTATGAGGCTGGGGACAAGGTGAGAGAGGGAGAGAGAGGTTTTGTGAGGCTGGGGACAAGGTGAGAGAGAGAGAGGGAGGTTTTGTGAGGCTGGGGACAAGGTGAGAGAGGGAGAGGGAGTGTTTTTATGAGGCTGGGGACAAGGTGAGAGAGGGAGAGAGAGGTTTTGTGAGGCTGGGGACAAGGTGAGAGAGAGAGAGGGAGGTTTTGTGAGGCTGGGGACAAGGTGAGAGAGGGAGAGGGAGTGTTTTTATGAGGCTGGGGACAAGGTGAGAGAGGGAGAGTGAGGTTTTGTGAGGGTGGGGACAAGGTGAGAGAGGGAGAGGGAGGTTTTGTGAGGGTGGGGACAAGGTGAGAGAGGGAGAGGGAGGTTTTGTGAGGCTGGGGACAAGGTGAGAGAGGGAGAGGGAGGTTTTGTGAGGGTGGGGACAAGGTGAGAGAGGGAGAGGGAGGTTTTGTGAGGCTGGGGACAAGGTGAGAGAGGGAGAGGGAGGTTTTGTGAGGCTGGGGACAAGGTGAGAGAGGGAGAGGGAGGTTTTGTGAGGCTGGGGACAAGGTGAGAGAGGGAGAGGGAGGTTTTGTGAGGCTGGGGACAAGGTGAGAGAGGGAGAGGGAGGTTTTGTGAGGCTGGGGACAAGGTGAGAGAGGGAGAGGGAGGTTTTGTGAGGCTGGGGACAAGGTGAGAGAGGGAGAGGGGGTTTTTTTGTGAGGGTGGGGACAAGGTGAGAGAGGGAGAGGGAGTGTTTTTATGAGGCTGGGGACAAGGTGAGAGAGGGAGAGGGAGGTTTTGTGAGGCTGGGGACAAGGTGAGAGAGGGAGAGGGAGGTTTTGTGAGGCTGGGGACAAGGTGAGAGAGGGAGAGTTGAGTTTTGTGAGGCTGGGGACAAGGTGAGAGAGGGAGAGGGAGGTTTTGTGAGGGTGGGGACAAGATGAGAGAAGGAGAGGGAGGTTTTGTGAGGCTGGGGACAAGGTGAGAGAGGGAGAGTTGAGTTTTGTGAGGCTGGGGACAAGGTGAGAGAGAGAGAGGGAGGTTTTGTGAGGCTGGGGACAAGGTGAGAGAGGGAG
>NW_028234414.1:39419263-39424263 GCF_977035675.1 Penaeus japonicus
TATCTCACTCACAATACTCACAAACACACACACCAACATACCTACACAATCTCTAACTCTCACAATCTCATACTCTCAATCTCAGTACTCAAACTATCAACAATCTCTCACTATGACCACACTCACACAAACTAAAAATCTCTATCCACACCTAACCATAACACACTCTCTCCTCACAATACCATCCCAACCAACAACTCTCTAACAATCCATCCCACCTAACTCTCTCTAAATCTCTCACTCCTCAAAATCTAACACACACAAATCCATACACATCATACATCTCTCACCCACTCTCAATCTATAACTATCTCTAAATCTATAACTATCACTCACACACCTAACATAGTAGTAATATATATATAGAGATATATATATATATATATGACACACATCACACACACACATCCTCACACACACACACCACTCACTCACACCACACTCACCCACACACTCACACCCCACACACCATACACACCCACACAAACACACACACACACACACACACAACACACAAACACATAACACACAGACACATCACACACACTACACACACACTCACACACACACACACTACACAACACCACATCTCACTCACCACACCACCACACACACACAAACACACCCACACACACCATTACCAACACCCACACTCACAATCACCACACACACTCACACAAACAGTACACACACACACAGTCCACTCTCTCTCTCTCGCTCTCTCCGCCTCGCTCCCTCTCCCCGCCCTCTCCCTCTCCCTCACGCCCCTCCTCTCTCGCTCTCGTCTCGCTAGACCTTCAGCCAGCCAGCCCATATCCAGCCCACAAAGCCATGCCCACCCACGCCGAACACCGCGTGCCCCCGCAGCCCAGCCCCCCGCCCCCGACATACAGTCCGCCCCCCCCCGAGAGTTCCCAGATTGAATTAAACAACTTCGCGCCAGGCGGTCTTGCAACACACATTACCATATATCGTCAGTCTTCATTAATTGTTCATCCTTTCCACGTATGAGATCTAATCTCAGTTTGTTATGTCAACGTATATATGTCATTCGTTAATTTAGAACCAATCTCATGAATTAACCTAAAACATATTTTCTCGCCAGATCATGAAAAAGCCCCCCCCCCCTAATTTTCACCCCTTTACACCCCCGCCCCTTTACCGCAGCCAAATATTATGAAAATGGGGGGACTTTGGGTTTTATGTCATTATTTTTGAAGGCGTCTACAGTTCTCAGTATTCGCCACTTTTTTTTCTGGAGGCTTATCTGATACTGAATATTTTTTTTTTTTTTTTTTTAAAGGTCATTCCTCCCTCCCCACTTTGCAAGGGTCAGTCTTTCTCTCACTCGGTCTTTCTTTTTCTCACTCTGTCTCTTCTCTGTTTGTTTTTTACTCTCTCTTTGTCTCTGTCTCTCTCTTTCTCTTTGTCTCTGTCTCTTTATCTCTGTCTCCCCCCACCTCTCTCACTCTCTCTCTCTCTTTCCCTCTTTCCCTCTCTCCCTCCCCCCTTCCCCTTCCCCTTCCCACACCCCCTCCCCTCCCCCTTCCCCTTCCCACTCCCTCTCCCCTCCCCCATCCCCCTTCCCTACCCTTCCCACCCCCTCCCATCCCTCTCCCACTCCCCACTCCCCCACCCCCACCCCACCCCTTCCCACTCCCCCATCCTTATCCTCCCTCCCCCCCTTCCCCCCTCTCCCCCTCTCCGTCTGTTTTGGAAATTGCTAGCGGCCAGTAGGCGGAGGAAATGAATAGCTCCCTGTAGCCCGGCCCCTTGCCTCTCCCCTTTGAAATTACAGTGAGGATAATATATATGACTTGAAGCAGGGTGGGGAAGAGCCAAGAGGGAAGGAGGGGGTGGGGGGTGGGGGTGGGGGTATGGGGAGGTAAAGGAGGGGGGAGGGGTGGGGGAGAGTGCATGCATGCTGCGTGGTGGAAATGCATGTTTTTTTTTTTTTTTTTTTTTATGTGGTGTGGTTTCTGCGTCTTCCCGATGATATGGTAAGAAAAGGGGAGGTGATTTGTCGGTCATTTATTTTTCTCTGTTGTCTTCTGGTGGTTATCATCTTGATCGTCAATTATCAATCATTGTGGAGACTATTGATATTGTTATAACCATCATTATCGTCATTATCATCATCATTATTATCGTCATTATCATCATCATCATCATCGTCGTCGTCGTCGTCGTCATCATCATTATCGTCATCATCACCATTACCATTATTGAATCTAATGTGATTACTTCTTTCACAATGAATAACCACCGTGATTTTAGCCCCATATTTATTCATCACATTTATCACTTCACTTTCATCTTATTATTCACATTCATCACTTCACTCTCATCTTATCATTCACTCATATTCCCAGACTTCCATTTTTATCGCTCGCCATCTGATTCAATAAAGATGGATTGTGAGAAAAGGAATAAAGGAGAGGAATAAAAAAAAAAAAAAGGCAAGTGAAAGGAAAAGGAAATGAAGGGAAATGAAGTTTAAAGAAAAGAGAGATGAAGAAAAAGAAAAGAAGAGAGAGAGAGAGAGAGAGAAAGTGAAAGAAAAAAAAATGAAAGGAAGTGAACTTTAAAGAAAAGAAAGATGAAGAAAAAGACAGAGACAGAGAGAGACAGACAGACAGACAGACAGACAGAGAGAGAGAGAGAGAGAGAGAGAGAGAGAGAGAAAGAAAAAAATAAATAAAAATGGGCCTCTTGAAACGCTCTCTCGTGATTCCGGTGATGAAATTGCGTCGCACGGCCAACCGCTACGTACACGCGAGGGGGGGGGGGGGGGAAGGGATCGGGGATAGGTTGAATGGGGGGGGTGGGGGGTGGTGGTAGGGGGATGGGGGATTGAGAGTTCTGGAATGGCTATTTTAGGTGACTTGGCGAATGGGAGGTTTTGTGTGTGCCCTTTTATATGTATTAGTTTTTTTTTTTTTCTATTCTTTTTTTTTCTCCTTTTTTTAATATATCGGGTCTGTGTATATGCTTTCTTTTCCCGTCTCTCCTCTTCATGTTTTCCATTCCTTTTCTTCTCTTTTCCTCTTCTTCTCCCCCTCCCCCTCCCCTTCTTCTCCCTCTCCCACTCCCACTACCCCCCCCCCCTCTCTCTCTCTCTCTCTTCTGTCTCACTCATCTCATCTCTGTCTCTCTCTCTCTCTTCTCTCTCTTCAATACTCTCTCTCTCTCGTCTCTCTCTCTCGCCCTCGTCTGTCTCTCTTGCTCTTCCAACTCTCTCTCTCTCCGTTTCTCTCCTCGATGCTCCTCTCTCCCACTCTCTCCCCTTCCTCCTCTACCACCCACCCTCTCTCCTTCTCTCCTCCTCCCCCACCCCTTCTCTCTCTCCATCTCCTCCCTCTCCGTCTCTCTTCTCCCCTCCTCATTTCCCTTCCTCTTCATAACCATTCTCAAGGGTTAGTGCCGCTACCACCCTTGCAACGCACGACGCAAGCACACACTCACAACACCGAACACCACACCTTTATGCTGCAGTAAATCCCATGTTGCAATCGCAACCGTTCTCGGCAACGCTTTCGTGAGGTAAACAAACACGGGAACGCAAACGCAAACACACACACACACACACACACACACACACACACACACACACACACACACACACACACACACACACACACACACACACACCTACACACACACACACACACACACACACACACACACACACACACACACACACACACACACATACACACACACACACACACACACACACACACACACACACACACACACACACACACACACACATACACACACACACACACATACACACACACTCTCTCTCTCTCTCCCTCTCTCCCTCTCTCTCTCTCTCTCTCTCTCTCTCTCTCTCTCTCTCTCTCTCTCTCTCTCTCTCTCTCTCTCTCTCCCCCTCCCTCCCTCCTTCCCTCCCTCTCTCTCTCTCTCCCTCCCTCTCTCTCCCTCCCCTCCCTCCCTCTCTCTCTCTCTCTCTCTCTCTCACTCTCTCTCTCTCTCTCTCTCTCTCTCTCTCCCTCCCTCCCTCCCTCCCTCCCTCCCTCTCTCTCTCTCTCTCTCTCTCTCCCTCCCTCCCTCCCTCCCTCTCTCTCTCTCTCTCCCTCTCTCTCTCTCTCTCTCTCTCTCTCTCTCTCTCTCTCTCTCTCTCTCTCTCCCTCCCTCTCTCTCTCTCTCATGGAAGGTAAACAACATTATCAACCATATAACGAAACCACGCCCATACACGACGACGCCCATTCTAGCGTGACCTAGGATTCGGGGACCCGTCTTCACATCAGGGCAGGGTGATTAATTTAACGGGCGGTCACAAAGGTCGGTCGGGGGACATTTCTCGCTTGGAAGAAGTGAATGGGATAATCTCTGTACTAAAGGAAAGAGAGAGAAAGACAGACAGACAGACAGGACAGAAATAGGACGACAGATACAGAAAGACAGGGACGGAAATAGAAAGACATAGACAGAGACAGAAACAGAAAGACAGAGACAGAGACAGAGACAGAGACAGAAACAGGACGGAAATAGAAAGACAGGGACGGAAATAGAAAAACAGAGATAGAGACAGAATCAGAACGACAGAGAGAGAGAGAGAGAGAGAGAGAGAGAGAGAGAGAGAGAGAGAGAGAGAGAGAGAGAGAGAGAGAGAGAGAGAGAGAGAGCAAGAAGGCAAGAGAGACCACCCACAGGCATGACGTCGCATCACAATTACTCCTCTTAACAATCAAAGGAAAATTGGTACTTGTGTTGTCTAGTTTAAAAAATAAATAAATAAACAAATACTTTCCATGTCACACACAAACATACGTATCATAAACAGAATCGAAAAAGCCGCATCCCCCCCCTCCCCTTCATTCAAATTGCCTGCAGGTAAATTCACTAAATAAACCAAGACCATTAATCGAAGCTATGACAAGCTTTGTTCCCAAGCAGGTTATCAATTCGTTTAGAAATAATGTGTTGGATTTAGAGGCTATATGAACGCAGATGAACAACCGCTGACG
>NW_028234414.1:39426763-39449263 GCF_977035675.1 Penaeus japonicus
TGGGCGGGGTAGAAGAGTGGGTGTGGGTGTGGGTGTGTAGGTGTGGGTGCGTAGGTGGGTGGGTGGGTGTGGGTGTGTAGGTGGGTGGGCGTGGGTGTGGGTGGGTGGGTGGGTGGGTGGGCGTAGGTGGGTGGGGGTTATGGGTGTGTGTGTGTGAGCTGAATGACTTAGTATACAAAAAAGTATTTTGTTTATGTTTTTGTTTTGATGTGTGATGGTGTGGATTAAAATTATTATCACTATTATTAGCATCCTCATTATTATTGATGATGTTGTTAGTAGTACTTTAATGACTATTATCATCATTCCCATTTCCTTTTTTGTTGTAAACATGTGTTTCTATTATTTCTCATTTACTCATTCTCGTTGAAGTGTAAAGTTTGTGTTGAAGGGAGGGGAGGAGAAGAAGAGGAGGAGGGGAAGGAGAAGAGGAGGAGGAGGAGAGGAGGAGGAGGAGGAGGAGGAGGAGAAGGAGAGGAGGAGGAGGAGGAGGAGGGGGAGAGGAAGAAGAAGGAGGAGGAGGAGGAGAGGAGGAGGAGGAGAAGAGGAGGAGGAGGAGGAGAAGAGGAGGAGGAGGAGGAGAAGAGGAGGAGGAGGAGGAGGAGGGGAAGGGGAGGAGAAGGAGGAGAAGAGAAGGAGGAGGAAGAGGAGGAGGAGGAGGAGAAGAGGAGGAGGAGGAAAAGGAGGAGGAGGAGGAGGAAGAAGAAGAAGAAGAAGAAGAAGAAGAAGAAGAAGAAGAAGAAGAAGAAGAAGAAGAAGAAGAAGAGGAGGAGAAGGGGGGGAAGGGGAAGGGGGAGGGGGAGTAGGGGGAGTACGGCTGGCGGGTTCGTGAGCGGTCACAAAGGTGGGCGTGAGCGAGAGTTAAGGAGAGGCTAGAGAGAGCACGGGCGTTAGGAAGGGGGGGGAGGAGGGATTTGTTCTTTTTGTTCTTTCTTTTCTGAACTGAAAAAGGGAGAACAAAATATGAAGGGACTCTTAGTGACAGAGAATGAGAACGGAGTTTGTAGCGATAAAGGGTGGAGAGAAAAATGAGAAAAGAGGAGATAGGAGAATGTGAAAATATTTGTGGAAAGAAATGGAATGAAAGTACAGGGAAAGAAGAGAAGAGAAGAGAAAGGAGGGAAGGGAAGGAAAGGTAAAGGGGGAAGACGAAACGTCGAATGAAAGGGAAGATAGAGATAGGAAGATATATAGAAGATTAAGAGAAGGAAAAAAAGACAACAGTAAAAATAAAAAGAAAGATAAAAAAAGGACAAGGAAGATGAAGAGGGGAAGAAGAGAAACGGGAATACCGAAGATAGAAAGAAAGGAAAGAGAAGAAATTAATGTATACTTATGAAATCTATATAAAAAAAAAAATGTAAAGCAAAAAGAAGGAAAATAATAGGAGATGAAGGAAAGAAGATAGATTTTCACCGACTTTTTTAGCTTCAACAAGAGGACAATGGGGGGGGGGGGGGTACGGAGTTAGTTGCAATCTATCTGTCTGTCTATTTATCTATATGTTGTGATTGGTTGGGTCTTTTGTTTACATGTTTGTCTACATTTTATTTCCGAAATATATGCAACAGTCAAGATGACATGATACAATGTTGAGAAAGATCATTTCAACGAAGAGAGAGGTAGAGGGAGAGAGAGAGAGTGAGTGAGAGTGTGAGTGAGAGTGTGAGTGAGAGTGAGTGTGAGTGAGAGTGAGTGTGAGTGTGAGAGTGAGGGTGAGGGTGAGGGTGAGGGTGAGGGTGAGGGTGAGGGTGAGGGTGAGGGTGAGTGTGAGTGTGAGGGTGAGAGTGAGTGAGAGTGAGAGTGGGTGTGAGAGTGTATATGAGTGAGTGTGAGAGTGGTTTCACCCGAGCGATGGATTAACCGGATGGATAGATAGTTTGTCTTAAGAGAAAAGTAGTTTCACTGAAGAAGGATAGTTTCAACGAGGGAACGATAGTTTTACTAGAGAGAGTGTTTTACCATTGAGATCAACAGCTTCAACGTGGGTGAAAATAGCTTTATTGTCGATAGCTTCTATGTGGAAAAAGGTAGTTTCACCGTGGAGATAAACATCTTTAACGTGGAAAGGAGATAATTTCACCGTGGAAATAGACAGCTTCAGCGTAGAAAGGAGATAATTTCACCGTGGAAATAGACAGCTTCAACGTAGAAAGGAGATAATTTCACCGTTGAGGTAGATAGCCTCAACATGGAAAGGAGATAATTTCACCGTGGAGATAGACAGCTTCAACGGAGAAAGAAGATAATTTCACCGTGGAAATAGACAGCTTCAGCGTAGAAAGGAGATAATTTCACCGTGGAAATAGACAGCTTCAACGTAGAAAGGAGATAATTTCACCGTTAGATAGTTTCACCGTGGAAATAGACAGCTTCAACGGAGAAAGAAGGTAATTTCACCGTGGAGATAGACAGCTTCAACGGAGAAAGAAGATAATTTCACCGTGGAAATAGACAGCTTCAACGGAGAAAGAAGATAATTTCACCGTGGAAATAGACAGCTTCAACGTGGGAAAAAAAAGGTATTTTCACCAGAGAGAAAAAAAGTTTGCCCGTCTGTTCCCGAGCCAAAGCGCGGTTATCTCACCGGATGACTCACGGCTCCTTCCGAGAAAATCAAAATCTCATTAATTATCAGCCAGACAGCTCGGCGCCCTCTCTGGCTTGAATTTCGGTTTCATTTTTTGCTTCGCTTGGGTGCTGGATGGTAGATTCTTGTAAAGAAATGTCTGTATTTATGTCTATTTATCTATATATATCTTTCTATCTGTCTTTGTCTATTTATCTATGTATATCTTTCTATCTGTCTTTGTCTATTTATCTATGTATATCTTTCTTTCTGTCTGTGTATCTATGTATATCTTTCTATCTGTCTGTGTATCTATGTATATTTTTCTATCTGTCTGTGTATCTATGTATATCTTTCTATCTGTCTGTGTATCTATCTATCTTTCTATGTATATAGCTCTTTACCTATTTATCTGTCTATCTGTTCGTTGTGATTGGTTGGGTCCCTTGTTTATATGTTTGTTTGTTTTTGTTTGTCCGGAATATATTCAGCATGTATTGAAATGATTGTTGAAATGCCTCTTATGATTTGGCCCATATTGTGCAACAGGTTTTCTCTTGCTATGAATAACCCTTTTATTTTGAGTTTGGCCTTTTCTTCGCAGGGATTGTGTCGGTGTCTTTGTCTCGATATAAAACTTTGGCTTCGGGTTTGCAGTTGTGCGATTGCGTCAGCGTGTGTAGGCAGTGCACCTGTTCCGCTACAGTGACGGATCTTGTCATGTATTCTTTCATTTGGACATACGGTCAGGTCATCTGCTTAGCTATTGATTTTTGCGTTGGTAGGAATGCGGGAGATGTCCCTTTTTCTTTTTTTCTTTTTTTGTCGTATTTTCGTATATTTGTCAGGACTTCCGTTGGTGATTCGGCATCGCTGTGTTATCCTTCAGCATGTAGTCACCATACAGTGTGGCACCATAAGCATCCTTTCATCACGTAGCGCCGCCACCAGCACCATACCCTCAAACCACAAGCGCCATTTCATCCACTTAGCGCAGCCATAACCCCATCATCGCTAGCCATCGTAGAAATCCAATAACCTGATATCAATCTGTAATTGTCCTAATCAAGATCAACGGTCAATTGACTCGACTCGGTTCGGCTCGCGGATTGCTCACTCGCCGGCGCAGCGCAACGCATCCGCTGACCTGACCTTCTCAACGGACTCGTGACTCATGGGCCTTCCTCCCCTGTACCCCTACCCCTTCCCCCTTCCCCTTCCCCTTCCCCTGTACCCCTTCCCCTGTACCCCTTCCCCCTTCCCCCTTCCCCTGTACCCCTTCCCCTTCATCAGCTCGAAGATGAAATGGCAGTTATCATCGCCTTCGCTGCAACTCATCGCCGCGCAAACCTTCCGAGCACAATGGAGCTAATTAGAAGTTCGACGATTATATTCATCATCGGCGGGAGCGAGCAGTAATTATGGCCTTTGTGAGCGAAGGAACGAACGGCAATCACAGCCCTGGCGCCGACAGCAGCAGCTTCGCGAATGACAGGACGAAACTCCTGCCAGCTTCGGATTGATCTTCGCGGCTCCATTCAGCGGCAGATTGACAACCGCAACTCTTGCCCGACTCGAGGGGAGTCTCCGGCGAGGGATGCTGAGATCTCCGCCTGCGCATCCGCTTAGTTCCGCTTGGGCCGACGAGCTCGGGTCGTCGTGTCGCTGGGAGGCATACCTGCCCCCGTGCATGCCTTCCTGTATGCACCCTTACATGCTTTCCTGTTTGCTTCCCCTGAATGCCTTCCTGTCTGCACCCTTACATGCTTTCTTGTCTGCTCCCCTTGTATGCCTTCCTGTATGCTCCATGTATGCCTTCCTGTATGCCCCCTTGTATGCCTTCCTGTTTGCCTCCCCTGCATGTCTCTCAGCCTACCATCTTGCCTATCCCCCCTTCCGCTCGGCCTACCTTTCCTCCTGCCGTCAGCTCCTATGTGCCCCCTTGTATGCCCTCTTATGCCCTCCCCCTTGCCTTCCCGCATGCTCTACCCCCTGCCTCCCTGCCTCGTGGCGCCGCCGACGAGTCCGCCAGGCGCGGAGATCCGGCAAAAAGGTCGCGCTCCTTAATTGCCGGAGATAATTGCGCGCCGCGAAGGGCTCCTCGGGGCGATAGGGGTCGCGCGAGAAATTGGCTTCCGGTAATTGGCTGATTAATCGGATGGGGGATTTGTGTTTAGCGAGGTGCTGAGTGGGGGCGGAACTCAGCTGTTTTTTGTTGTGTGCGTGTGTGTGTATGTTTGTGTGTGTGCTTGTGTTAGTGTGTGTGTGTGTGTTTATGTTAGTGTATGTGTGTGTGTGTGTGTGTGTGTGTGTGTGTGTGTTTGTGTTATTGTTAGTGTTAGTGTGTGTGTTCGAGCGTGTGTATATTTGTGTGTGTGTGTGTGTGTGTGTGTGTGTGTGTTTGTGTTATTGTTATTGTTAGTGTGTGTGTGCGTGCGTGTGTTTTTGCCTGTATCTGTGTCTATATATGTGTCTATCCGCCTTTTCTGTGTCTGTGAATCCAGACTGTCTGTCGGCTAATCCTTTAGTTATCTTTTTTTTTCAAGCCGTGTCTGTCCGTCTTGAGATATTTATGGGCGTCTGTGAACTTATAATGTTCCCCTCGTTTTATGAGTGTTTATGAGTCATTCAGTGCCATATAACTTGCATCATCTCGAGGGTTTTATGTCATCTGCTGGTGCCTGGGAGGCGGCGAGCGTCCCCGTGTCACTGAACCTGCCACTCTACACGTCTCTCAAACGATGTATATATTGGATCAGAAACTTTTATTTTCTCTATTTACGCGACTCATGGCAGTGCGATGAGAGAAGTCCCCCCTTCGTCAGTGGTATGGGAGTATGGGAGTATGGGAAGAGGGGATGGGGGTGGGGGGTGGGTGGGAAGAGGGGATGGGGGTGGGAGGTGGGTGGGAAGAGGGGATGGGGATGGGGGTGGGAGATGGGGGGTTAGAGGGTGGCTGTGAGTGCATGTGTCTCATTTTGATGTTTTTGAAGTCTAGAATTCCATCACTTGGTTTCTTTCTGGAGTGCAGATCACGTGACTGCGAAGTTATCTCTGAAGTCTTGGTTGCTCTCGGCTCGTATTTTTGGCCTCTCCTCCTCTCTTATCTTATCTTTCGTGCTGTTCTTTTATTCTTTGCTCGTGTTTGCTCATCTCTTCCGTCTCTCTCTATCTATCTATCTGTCTGTCTATCTTATCTTTGAAGTTTGATATGTGTAAATGATAAGAATTATATATATAATATATATATATATATATATATATATATATATATATATATATATATATATACAAACAAACAAACACACACATAAACAAACAAACACACACACAAACAAACAAACAAACACACCAACAACACACACAAACACACACACACAGAAGTCCCCCCCGACATCAACATTATTATTAGTGGCCCCGAAAGCAAACGTTTAATATCATCTGCCCGACCCTGAAATAAGTTTATGCCCCTGTGAATACGTTCTGAAAAGCTCCCTTGGGTGTATGGTGGAAAGAGGAAGGGCATTGGAGCGACTTGGAGGGTTCTGATTGGTGTGATGGGTAAGGTAGGTGTGTGTGTGTGTGTGTGTGTGTGTGTGTGTGTGTGTGTGTGTGTGTGTGTGTGTGTGTGTATGTGTGTTTGCGTAGTGGAGGGGTTCATGAATTAGTTATTATTGGTAGAAGGTGGGGAGGGATGTTGAGAGGTGGAAGGGAGGGTCGGTGGGTGGGAGGGAGGGAGGGTGGATGGGTTGGAGGGTTGGAGAGATGGGAGGGAAGGAGGGAGGGTGGGAGATATGTGGAGAGGAGAGAGGGAGGGAGGGATGTGGAGAGGAAAGAAAGAGGGTGGGATGTGGGGAGGGAGGGAGGGAGGGTGGGATGTAGAGAGGGGGGATAGGAAGGAGGGAAGGAGAAGGGTAAGTGAGAGAGAGAGAGAAAGAGAGAGAGAGAGAGAGAGAGAGAGAGAGAGAGAGAGAGAGAGAGAGAGAGAGAGAGAGAGAGAGAGAGAGAGAGAGAGAGAGAGAGGGAAAGAGAAAGAAAGAAAGAGAGGAAGAAAGAAAAGAAAAGAAAAAGAAAAGTCGGACGAATGGGATGAGAAGGAGAGTTGGAAGAGAAGGGGGAATAGGAGAAAAAAAAGATAAAAAAAAAATGGGAGTAGAAGGGAGAAGAAATTATATAAAAGGAATAAAGGATGCAGAAGAAGCAGAAGAGCGACGACAAGAATAAGGATATGAGGCGAAAGAGAAGAAAGGAGTAGGAACAGAAAAAAATGAGGAAACGAAGATGAAGGGGAAGACGAGAAGAAAAAAAAGAGGTAAAAATCACAAGCAGCAAAAAAATGATAATAACAATATGGACACAAAGAAATGTATAGTAAGAATTGATAATGGGATAATGAGGTAAAAATCAAGAAAGAGAGAGAAAGAGAGATGAAACGAAAAGAAAGGAAAGGGAGAATGCTAGAGAAAGATGGATAGATATATAAAGACAGAGAAATTGATATATATATATATATATATGTATTATATATATATATATATATATATATATATATATATATATATATATATATATATATATATATATATATATATGGAAAGGAAGAGAGAAAGAGAATGAGAGAGAGAGAGACAGAGAGACAGAGAGACAGAGAGAGATCCGATCAGAGCGCCATCTGTCTTATTTTGGGTTCTTGGTGTTGCAATTTCATTATTGTGGTTATTTTTCAGCAGTTTTGATAGTAGCATGGTAATTTTATTGTTGTTATTATCATTATTACTAGTAGAAATATTGTTATTATTATAATTGTTATTGTTATTATTATTATCATTTTTACTGTTACTATTATTACTATTGTTGTTGCAATTGTCGTTGTTACTGTTGTCAATGTTGCTATTAGTATTAGTGCTCTTATCAGTGTAGCTATCATTATCGTCACTATTGTCATCATCATCATCAGCAGCTGCAACAGCAGTAGCTTTGTATATTATATTGTTTTGTAATGATGATGGTGCCTCTACCTCATCTGCTAATGTTGCTTTTGCCATCATCATCAACATTACATGCACACACAAATGGACATACATACGCATACACACACGAATTCACTCCCCAACCCCACTCACCCTAACACACACAGACACCCACACACACACACACACACACACACACACACACACACACACACACACACACACACACACACACACACACACACACACACACACACACACACATACACAAAAGTAGACCCACATGCGTACACAAATACCTTCAATATTCACAAGCTGTTGTGGTCCCCTTGTGATAAACGATAATAGCGTTTGTCACAAAAGTTGGACACTTTTTTTTAGGCAAAAGTTGTTTTGAATGAGGGAGAAGAACGCAATAGGTGCTTGTCTCTCCTCGCTTTCGGGGGCAAGGAGGAGGTGTAGAGAGAAGGGAGGGAGGGAGAGAGGGCAGGGAGGGAAGGAGAGAGGGAGGGAGGGAAGGAAGGAGGGAGGGAGGGAGGGAGGGAAGGAAGGAGGGAGGGAGGGAAGGAGAGAGGGAGGGAAGGAAGGAAGGAAGGAAGGAAGGAAGGAAGGAAAGAAGGAAGGAAGGAAGGAGAGAATGAGAGAGAGAGAGAGGGAGGCAGGAAACAGGCAAGATAAGGGGAGATGCAGACAGAGGAAGGGAGCTGAGAGAGAGAGAGAGAGAGAGAGAGAGAGAGAGAGAGAGAGAGAGAGAGAGAGAGAGAGAGAAAGAGAAAGGGAGAAGGAGAGACAAAGACAAAAGAAAAAAGGGAGGAGGAAACAAAGAAAGGGAGAAAGAAAGAGATCTAGAGCGAACGAGATGGAGAAAGAACCAGAAATAGCGAGCGAGGGAGCGAGGGAGGGAGCGAGCACGTATATCGCTAAAATCCATGAACCAATTTCAAGAGCTTTTGTCTTCGGCGAAGCAATAACTGAAAATTTGGACAAAAAGAAAAAAAAAGCACAGGAAAAAATAAAAACAATAAAGCAATCGGAGGAAAGAATAAAGAAAACAAAGAAAAAGATGGGAGGGAAAAATACGTTACAGGCTAAACGATGAATTTTAAATTTAATTGGAATTCGAGGTGAAAATATGGAAACAAAATTTCGAGGTCAGAGGAGGGGTTGGGGTGGGGAGGGGGTGGGAAGGAAAAAAGACGACCATTTTAGGAAAGGCGTAAAAGACGAAGAAAAACAATTATGAAAGCTAAAGATTTTTTTTTTTCTGTGTCTTTTCATTACGAAAGTAATATTCCTTCTTTCTTTCTCTCTCGTCTTTTCATTTAGCGAGAAAGGGCGATGTTGCGATAATAAAGAGAGGTCATTTTTTGTTTCCTTTTTTTTCTTTTTCTTGTTTTTCTTTTCTTTTTTCGGGAAAGTAAAAGTGTAGTAATTAGGAATGCGCTCACCATTGGCTAATATGTAGTGTGTGTGTGTGTGTGTGTAAGTGTAAGTGTGTGTGTGTGTGTGTGTGTGTGTGTGTGTGTAAGTGGGTGGGTGGATGTGGGTGGATTTATTTATTCATTTATTTATTTATTTATTTATTTATTTATTTATTTGTCTATTTAATTATCCTGATGACATATATGTTACATGTATAAGAAATATTGACATGCAGTGAAATGAACGTATTGAATAAATCCCTGTGAATCATCAATGAAAAAATGTATGAACGGATGGAGAGAAAAGGGATAAAACAATAGTGAAAAGAAAGAAAGAAAGAAAATAAAGAATAATAACAAGTCACAGTGAATTTGAGTAACAGACGAAATAACCCGATTTAATGAAGCCTACGATTCTGAAACGAGAGAGATAATTGTGACAAATGAACAATAGTTATGAAAGAGAATGAATAACTCCACAATGCAAGGTATGCAATTAACGTTTCAATAATGCGGCTGCAATACATATGTTGCATGGTAGGGTCATTATTCTAATGTATAACATCTCTACACTTGATTGTTGTTGCTTTGTAAGAATTAATTAAACTGCATTGCTCTCTTGTTTTGCAAGTACGTAATTTCTTTCCAGGATTGTTGCTTACTGTTGCAAAAGAAAAATGTTGCATTTATTTTACTTAGAAATTTCAACATTAGAGAAGAGAATAAAAACACTTGACGATAAATGTTTCTAGGAATTGAAAAGATTTATGGTTATGACAAGAAATTAGAAAATTAATGAAGGTTTTCCCTTTTGTGCATTACGTTGGCGGGTCATTGGCACCATCACTCGCTTCTGGCGATGGTGTGTGATGACAGTGATGGTGTTTTGTGATGATAGTGATAGTGATTGCAATTAGTGTTGATGGTGATTAGTTATTGCATTTAGTGATGATGGTGACTAGTTATTGCAATTAGTGATGATGATTAATGATTGCAATTAGTGATGATAATGTAGATGATGGTGATTAATGATGATTATTGCTTCCGTTAACGGTGATTACTGATGATTAGTGGTGATTGGTGATTGTTAGTGATGTTAGTTGATGATAATGATTGCAATGATGGGTGTGATGAATGTCTTTAGAATAATAGGATAATGTTGAAATTGTCTCTAGCACGATTAATGTCCATGTAAAGGTGGTTTCATTTTGCTGGCATTGCAGGTTTTGTCTGACATGGCTGCTTGATTGCATACTTAACAATGGTGTTCTAATTTCAGTGATGTAATTAAACTCTCTGATTAACGGTCGCGGAGTAGCCAATCAGAATCGTTGATGATAATCAGTAAATCGGCAAATGTTTTTGGAAAATTAAATCTCTCTTGGACTCCCATTAATCCGGTTGTAGGTGTTCGTATTTTTCCAAATTTATTTATTAAATTCGATGTCAAAATGAGTGAAATATGATGGACCTGCTTCTCCCTCTCCTCTTGTAGGTTTGAGTTTACTTTTTTTTTGTATTTGGAAATTTATTAACAATTGAATTAGATTTATTACGTTTTTTATTACGTTTTTTTTTATTCAGTAAACTTCGTAATTAAAGCAGTCAATAGTATTTCTCTGATCTGCTTTTCCTTCCTTCCTTCTTTCTTTCCTTCCTCCTTTTTCTATCCCATTCTCAAGTAATATTAGTATGCTAGTGTGAATATTAAGCCTCCGGGATCCGCCCAGATTTTCCCGTAATGTATTTTCGCGCGCAGGTAATTAAGGCAAAGCCACGGTCTCTTGTGAAAGCTGTTGAAAGGGAGACTGAGAGAGGAATGGGCGGTTTTACGATCACGAGTATAGAGAATATAGTAGTTATTAATTTTGTCTATTTATTTTATTTATCTATTTATTTATTAATTTTTTTATTTATTTTTTATTTTTTGACTTCTTGGATTGTGAAAGTTTTAGGGATGAGGAGATAGACATGTACGTATTCTAGTTTGTTATTGATATGAAATTGATTACAGACAGTATGCAAAGGTAACGGTAATGTGTGTATATATATATATATATATATATATATATATATATATATATATATATATGTGTGTGTGTGTGTGTGTGTGTGTGTGTGTGTGTGTGTGTGTGTGTGTGTGTGTGCAAGCCTCTAAGAACATAAACTTTGAGGTTAATCAACCAGAAAATGATGTAATAGCGTTTTACATCCAGAAAATTGCCCACTTTTAACCTCGAAAGAAAAGAAACATTTTGTGTATAAGATGTAATTTAACGACCCGTAAAATAAAGAGCTGGTTGTCTTGGCTATGTGAGACTTTCTAATGTTAACCTCGGCCATAACACGCACACACGCACACGCACACACACACGCACACGCACACGCACACGCACACGCACACACACACACACACGCACACACACACACACACACACACACACACACACACACACACACACACACACACACACACACACACACACACACACGCACACACACACACAAAACCTGCACATACATACGTACATGCCTGAATTCATAAGTACATAAATTCATAAGTACATATAGAGAAACATGCATAAAAATAAGGACTATACTTAACTGACAAGCTGATGTCACAGGGTTTATAGATGTCCCTCTCTCTTCTCCCCTTTATCCTCCCTCTCTCCTCTCCCCTTTATCCTCCCTCTCTCCTCTCCCCTTTATCCTCCCTCTCTCCTCTCCCCTTTATCCTCCCTCTCCTATCCCCTCGCTCCCCCCCCCTCCTCCCTCCGGATGTTCGCTCTCAGTTCTTGACATTTAACTGGACTTTGCTAACTATACATAACTTATGCTTTGTAAGAGGAGAGGAAAGTGAGGTGAGGGGAGGGGAGAAGAAGAAAGCGAGGTAAGGGGAGGGGAGGAAAGCGAGGTAAGGGGAGGGGAGGAGAGGAAAGTGAGGTAAGGGGAAGGAGGAAAGGAAGGAGAGAAGAAGGTAAAGGGAAAGGAGGGAGGAGGGAGGAGGTAAGGGAGGAGAAAAGGAGGTGAGGGAGAGAGGAAGAAAGGAGGTGAGGGGAGGGAGGAGAAGAGAGAAGGAGGTAAGGGGAGGAGGAGGAGGAGGGAGGGAGGAGAGGAGGAGGGAAAGGAGGGAGGAGAGGAGAGGAAAGGGAGGTAAGGGGAGGAGAGGAGAGGAAAGGGAGGAGAGAGGAGAGGAGAGGAGAGGGGAGGGGAGAGGAAAGGGAGGTGAGGGGAGGGGAGGAGAGGAAAGCGAGGTAAGGGGAGAGGAGGAGAGGAAAGGAAGGTGAGGGGAGGGGAGGAGAGGAGAGGAGAGGAAAGTGAGGTAAGGAGAGGGGAGGAGAGGAAAGGAAAGGGAGGTAAGGGGAGGGGAGTAGAGGAAAGGGAGGAAAACGAAGGGAGGGGAGGAAACGGGAATATATGAAAACGGAGGGGAGGAAAGGGAGGAAAAGAGAGGAAAGGGAAGTAGGGGGGAGAAAGGGAAGAGAGGGGAGGGGAGGAAAGGAAAGGGAGGTGGGGTGAAGGGAGGAAGGGAGGGAAGGGAGGAAAGGGAGAAGAGAGGTGAGGTAGAGGGAAGGAAGCAAAGGGAGGTGGGGTGAAGGGAGGAAAAAGGAGTGGAGGAAAGGGAGGTGAGGTGAAGGGAGGAAAGGGAGGTGAGGTGAAGGGAGAAAAGAGAGGAGAGGGGAGGGGAGGAAAGGAGAAGTGAGGGGAGGAAAAAGGAGGTGAGGGAAGGGAATGATACGTTGCCAGAGGGAATGAATGGGAAGTGAGGGGAGAAAGTAAAAAAAAAAGTAGAAAGTGGCTGGAACAGATCGCAAAGCAAAACCAACACGCCAAAAGCTATTTCAAAAGAGGCATAACATATGCGGGTGCGTACAGATACGAGAGAGTAAAAGGGTAAAACAGAGGGTAGAAATATACCACTGAAATTTAATTGAAAGAAAGCGACTATTAATCCCGTGGCTCTTTCCCCTCCCCCCTCTTTCCCTTCTTCCTCTACCAACCTCTCCTCTTCCATCCCTACTTCCCAACCTCGTTTCTCTCTCTCTCTCTCTCTCTCTCTCTCTCTCTCTCTCTCTCTCTCTCTCTCTCTCTCTCTCTCTCTCTCTCTCTCTCTCTCTCTCTCTCTCTCTCTCTCTCTCTCTCTCTCTCTCTCTCTCTCTCTCTCTCTCTCTTACCCCCCTTTGCCCTCCCCCCTCTTCGCCTCTCCCTCTATCCCCTTCCCTCCCCATCCCAATTTCAGTGCGATCATGTAATTAAAGTTTGGGTCGAGTTATGTTTTTATTTAATGATAGGTTAATGTTTATTCCTTTTGTTCCGCTGTTGTGTCAATGGCCGTTAACAGTAGCCAGAAAGGCCGACCGTTTGGCCATTAAACCGCGTGGTATTGTACTTGCCTGTTTAGCGCTCGTGTAAATGGGTGGTTATCGTCGTTAATGGGGCAGTTGTGAACGAGGAAGGAAGACTGATGAGAAGAGTCTAAACAAGAGAGGAATATGGATATAGTCTCTCCTGTAAGCCTTCCAGCAAGGAGCCTCTACCGTAAGCAAAGGTTTGATTTGTTGAAATGCAATACGGGATTCAGCAATGCATCAGCTTTAACTGGCTTTACTCTCTAGTTAAAGGAAGTCCCTCCACCTCAAGAAAGAGAAAGAAATCAAAGAGTCGATCAATTGATATAAAAACAAAAAAATTACAAATAGCGTTCGTAAAAGAAACAGGACAAAGGGACACCCAAAAAGTAAACACGATTAACACCAACAAATACAGGAAACGCAGAGAAGCCTAGAGCAAGGGCGAGGGTAGTGATGAAGGCAAAGAGTTGAAGATAAGTGCGAGGTATAAGGGTCAAGGGGGAGGATGAGGATAAGAAGGATGAATGAGGAAGGTGAAGGTGAATGAGGAAGGTGAAGGGGAAGGAGGAAGGGGTAAGGGGAACCCAGAGGCACGCAGTGTGTATTTACGTAACGAGTCACGAGTCTTCGGCCCAAGAGGAACCCAAAATACACCCGAGGAGGCATGCGAGGACGCCACTTTGCGAGAGGACCCGAATAACAATGGGCTTAAGAAGGTGGAATTTTCTCTTTTTTATTATCATTTTTTCATCTTGTTTGAATTTTTGTTTTTATTTGTTACTGTGAGGAGTGTTTGCGTGTGAAGGTGCAGTGATGATGATGATGTATGATTAGTATTGTTCATTTATCACTAGTTTTAGCATTTTAATTATTTTCATTATTCATATCATTATCATTACTATCATCATTATCGTCATGGTTATCATTAAGAAAGGTAATGTTGTATATGTATTTACTTATGTATTTGTTTATTTTTTATAATTGTGTCCTATTTTTTTTCTAAAAGCAAGAACTATATTCGCGCAATTCTGTCCACAAGCAACACGTCCGAATCACGCAGCTTGTTAGGGAGCGAAAGCACACGGAAACACGAAAGCAAAATACCTCGATTATTATCAACCGTGTGTTCGTGGCATGCCAGGTTAATTACCCAGTGACATGTTAAATGGCACTGTACCGAAATACCTCATCTTTTATGCAGTACACATGAACGTCAAGTGGTGGTAGTAATGGCCGGGTCCCGTGTGTGTGTCATGTCATTAAGCTTGGGTGTTTGAGTACATGGCGATCCTGTTGTCATGCGAGAAGGGTCAGGTCATGGCACTCGCCCATCGTGACGCCGCGGGTTCTTGCTGTGTTATGCGGTTTGACACTTTTTTTGTGTGTGTGATGTTTTATTGGTTTCGTGTTTGGAAGAATTGGTGTTAAGGAAGAATGAGAGTTTTGTATAACTGTTATGAAGGAAGTACGTACCGCTTTATTTTTGTTATTATTATTTGTTTGTATTGATGTACAGTATCTTATGTGATTGTGTGACTGTGAGTGTGAATGTTAGTTAGAGAAAGAAAAAAAGAAAGAAAGGGATTGAGACAAAAATAATTCCTAATCATCATCATTATAACTGACATAACCATCATGGCATCCGTATCAATTTGTTTTGCCTATAAGTAAAGCAAAGTAAACAACAGCAACAACAACAAAAACAAAAACAAGGAAGACAGTGAGGCGGGCATTCTCCCCCCCCCCCCCCCCTCCTCCATCTGTCGTCACAGGCCAACCATGCTAAGTATGTGAGTTAAAGGAGAGGGGATAAGAGGGGGAGGGGGGAGGGGGTGAAAAAAAACGAAGTAAAGAGAAAAATAGAATGGAATGTAGAGCGATGTTTCAGGGAAAAGGTAAATTGAAGATGCCTGTATTCTTCTGTGAGTGTATCCTTACAGCCATCCATTTGTATAGCCATTCGATCACTTATCCGTCTATCCATCCATCTCTTCGCCTATCCATGCGACCATCCATCTGTCCATTCACCCATCCACCCACCTACCCAACGATCCAACCACCCACCCGCACACCCATCCACCCACACACCTACCCACCCATTCACCCCACCCACCCATCTTCCTACCCCACCCACGTACCTTCCATCTATCCACCCACCCACATGCCCATCCACCCACGTGCCCATCCACCCACCCACCCATCTTCCTACCCCACCCACATATCCACCCACGTACCCAACCACCCATCCACCCCACCCACCCACCTACAAACTATAAGCAACGGAAACCCTCTCCCCCCTCCCCCCCTCCCCCCGATCACGAAGCAAAACGAAATGCCAGCGCGCGTGATTAATGGAATGAGAGAGAGAGAGAGAATCCGATCCCGTCAGCTGATGCGATCTCCTTTATTGTAGTTATGCTGTGACGTCATTTCCGCTTGAAGCAAAATTTGAGCTGTTGGGAGGGGGGGGGGAGGGGGAGAGGGGTGTTTCTAGAAGGAAGGGAGGGAGGAGGGAGGAGGGAAGGGGGGTTGGTTGAGGTATGGAATGAGGGGGTGGGGGAGGGGGTTAGGGAATAGAGGGAAAGGGGGGGATTTTTTATTTTAGAGGTTGTGTGTTGTGTTTCTCTCTCTCTTTCCCTCCTTCTCCCTCTCTCTCTCTCTCCTTCTTTCCCCCTCTTCGTTCTTTTGCTCCTCGCTCTCTCTTGCTATTTTTCTCTCTCTTTCTCTCTCTCTCCTCTCTCTCTCTCTCTCTCTCTCTCTCTCTCTCTCTCTCTCTCTCTCTCTCTCTCTCTCTCTCTCTCTCTCTCTCTCTCTTTCTCTCTCTCTCTCTTTCTCTCTTTCCCTAATCACGCTTTCTTTTCACATTCTTTTACCTGATATTAGCCGTTTGTTTGCTACCAAGGTGACTTTTAGTGCATTTAAGGGAGCAGAAATAAACTATATACATTATTTGACTACGGAGAAAATGTGTTTATTTGAAATCATTTTATTTTGGCTGGAGGTTTGATGCATATATATTGTAGATTTATCTATCTTTCTATATATATAAATCTATGTTTATTTATCTTAATGTATATATATTATATAATGTTTTTTATATATTTATATATATTTACATATATGTTTACACACGCGCGCGCGCGCACACACACACACACACACACACACACACACACACACACACACACACACACACACACACACACACACACACACACACACACGCTGTAGATATATGTGTATACATCCCCCTCCATCCCTCTCTTCTTATCTCCTTATTTTTTCCTTCCGCCTCTCTCTACCCCCACCCCCTCCCCCTCCCCCTCCTTCCCTCCCGCCCACACTCTTATCCCTTTTCTCCTTTTCTCTTCCCTCTCTCCCTCCATTCCTCTCTCCCTCCTTTCCTCCTCCCTTCCCCTTCTCCCTTTCCCTCTTCTCTTCTTTCATTCTTCCCTTCCTCATTTCCTCTCTCCCTCTTCCCTCCTCCCCTTCCTTCTTCCGTTCGCTCTTTCTCTTCCCTTCCTCTCCCTTCACTTCACTTCACTTCACTTCACTTCACTTCACTCTGTCACTTCACTTCACTCTCTCACTTCCCTTCTTCCCTTCCTCTCTCACCCCCATCCCTCCTTCTCCTCCTCTCTCACTCTTTCTCTCTCTTTCTTCCTCTCTCGCCCTTTCTCTCCATCCGTTAAAGCCGTAGATTTTTTTTATAAACATTTGTTGTCACTGAATAGAAACCTTTTTTTTTTCTTCTCTTTCCAGGTTAGTGCACAATGTCCTTGCATTGCATAGTCAACTCTCCGTGATTGTAAGTAGTTCCTTGGGTTGTGCTTGCAGGCTTATAGATACTTTTTTATGCAGGAAATGATACAAGCAATATTTGTTTATGATAAAAAAAAGGAAAATCGGAAGGGGGATTAGCGTCTCGATGTATCAGCTGTTGTCGTTTTGATGGCGTTAAGGACGTGTTATCCGCTATGACGTCAGAATTTTGACGTCATGTATATATTTTTTAATAAGTTGACATTTGCGATTGCACATACAAAGGTAGGAGGAAAGTGTGAATGAGACTGAATATCTAAACATGAAAGAGATGTATTTGATGCGTTTCGACGGAGGTCTTTCTCAAAATAACACACACTCACTCACTCACGCACTTACTTACTTACTTACTTACTCACTCACTCACTCACATACTCACTCACTCACTCACTCACTCACACACTCATTCACTCACTCACACCCATACCCACACCCACACCCATACACCCACACACACACTCACTCACTCACTCACTCACTCACTCACTCACTCACTCACTCACACACACACACACACTCACTCACTCACTCACTCACTCACTCACTCACACACTCACTCACTCACTCACACACTCACTCACTCACTCACTCACTCACTCACTCACTCACACACACACACACACACACACACACACACTCACTCACTCACTCACTCACTCACTCACTCACTCACACACACACACACACACACTCACTCACTCACTCACTCACTCACTCACTCACCCACCCACATCCAAATCCACATCCACACCCTTACCCTTACCCTTAACCTTACCCGCACCCACATCCTCACCCACATCCACACCCACACCCACACCTACACTCACATCCACATACACCCACACCCACACCCACACTCACACTCACACTCACACTCACACCCACACACACTCACTCACTCACTCACTCACTCACCCCCACCTACACCCACATCCTCGTCCACACTCACACCCTTACCCTTACCCACATCCTCATCCTCACGCTCACATCCACACACACTACCATTTAGACACACGCACACTCACATATGGTATTCAGATTTTTTGAAACAATATTTACCGAGCTTTTAGAACGGTCGAAGTCTAGCATGTTAGCGGCATACAGTATACCGCTATGTTTTGAGTTTTGTTTGTTTAGTTGTTTTCTTCTTCTTGATTTCGTTTCTGTTGTGTTTGTTGTTGTAGTTATTGTTGTTGTTGCTGCTGTTGTTTTTTTTATTATTGATGATGGTGTTGATAATGGCTGTGGTAATTATGTTATTATTATCATCATTGTTGTTATTATTATTGGTAGCGGCGTTAGTAGTTGTAGTAGTAATTGTTGTAGTTATAGTAATAGCAGCTGTATTTTTATTATGATTAGTGTCCATATTATTATTTTTTCTCGTATTACCTCTTTTATTTATGTATGACTGTGCTTTTGCGTGTGTACAACAATCTGCAATTTTCATGTTGATATGATCCGTGTGTGCTTCTAGGTGTGGACATCATGGAGTGCGATTTGCATTATTGCATGATCAGATTAATTCATATCAATCATAGTCGATCCAAGTATTAGGTCCAAGTATTAAGTATTAGTCAGCTGGATTAGATTCTTAAAAAATAATAATGAATAAATAAATAAAATAAATGAATATAAATCTGTGACTCGCCGACTGTAACTAATTTAGAAGCCACGGTTTACAAATTACTGACATGAGAGCAAAGATGAGATGAGATGAAATAGAGAGGGGAAGAGATGAATAAAAGATGACACGAGAGCAAAACACGAGACGAGACAGAGAGGTGAGTAGAGGAGAGAAAAGATGAGATGGAAAAAATATATATTTTTTATGTTGTTATTTACGCAAGGTCTCAGATGCCTATGTTTATCTGTGACACTCGTAGTGATAGGATCTCTTGAGGAGGAGGAGGAGGAGGAGGAGGAGGAGGAGGAGGAGGAGGAGGAGGAGGAGGAGGAGGAGGAGGAGGAGGAGGAAGAGGGGGGGGGTGAAAGGAGGATGAAAAGGTGGGAAGAGGATTGAAAGGGTGGGGGGGGAGAGGTGTGAGGATCTGGGGAGGTGGGGGTGGGTGGGGAGGGGAGGTTTGAGAATCGAGTTAGAGGGGGGAGAGGAAGAGGAGAATTTGGAGCGGGTGGGGGTATGGTGGGGGGGGAAAGGAGGAAGATCTCAAGGGTAGGGGTGGGGGTGGGGGGTATCGTGTGAGTTAGGGAGGAAAAAGGAGGAAAAAGGAAGAGGGAAAATATTCGAGCATGTCTGATTTTAGTGGAGGTTTCCGTGTGGTGTTGTCAGGTATATTGATTCTGCAGCTCCTCTTCGTAAACAAAGGCCGTCAATATGAAGCGGGGAGAGGAAAGAAGGGAGAGGAATAGGAGAAAGGAGAGAAGAGAGAAGAGAAAAGAAGGGAAGGGGGAGAGAAGAAAGGAGGGAGGAGGCGAGAGGAAAGAGGGGAGGAGGCGAGAGGAGAGAGGGGAGAGGAGGAGGAGAGAGGAAAAAGGAGGGAGGAGAAAGGAGAGAGGAGATAGGAGATAGGAGGTAAGACAGAGGAGGTGGAGAGGGGAGGAAGAGAAAGGAGAAAGGAGAGAGGAGAGGAGGAAGAGGAGGGGCGGAAAGGGATGGGGGAAGGGGATACTCCATTTCTCCTCTTCTTTTCTTCACCCTACTTCCTCTATCTCTTCCCTCCCCTTCTGTTCTCACTCCCACATCCTCGCCTTCTCCCCTTATCGTCTCCTCTCCCCTCTCTCCTCCTCCTTTCTTCCTTCTTCCCCTTCTCCCCTCCTCATCCCCTTTCGCGTTCTTTTACACCCTCTTCTCTCCCCATCTCCCTCTCCTATCCTCATCAGCACTTCTCTACCCCTCTCCCCGTGTGTCCCCTTTTCCTCTTATCTCCCCATTTCCCCTTCTTCCGTTCTCTCCTGTCTCCCTTTCTCTCCCAATCTCACCTCCACACACCTCTGTCCCTATCTCTCCCCATCACCTCTCTCACTTTCTCTCCCCTCTTCCCCTCTCCCTTTCTCTCCCCATCACCCCTCTCACTTTCTCTCCCCATCACCCATCTCACTTTCTCTATCCTCTTCCCCTCTCCCTTTCTCTCCCCATCACCCTTCTCACTTTCTCTTCCCTCTTCCCCTCACCTTTTCTCCCCCACCCCCCCACACAAACACCTCTTTCCCTTTTGCTTTAAAGCAGGAGGGTTAGTGTCGACAAGTGCTTTTGTCCTGATCGCCGCCCCCCCCCCTTTCTCATCCGGGTACACTCTGCAAATGTACTCAAGGGGGAAGGGCGGGGGAAGGGAGAAAAGATTGGGAGGATAAGGAAGAGGGAGAAGGAGAGGGACTAAGAGGAAGGATGGGGGAAAATAGAAGGAATTGGGAGGATAAGAAAGAGGGAGAAGGAGAGGGACTATGAGGAAGGATGAGGGAAAGTAGAAGGAATTGGGAGGATAAGAGAGAAGAGACTATGAGGAAGAAGTGAAGATGAAGGGAGGACGAGGAAAAGTAGAAATAAATGGGAGGATAAGAGAGGAGAGGGAGAAGGAGAGGAACTTTGAGGAAGAGTTAGATGTGAGGGAAGGGTGAGGAAAAGTATGAGAGGGGAAAGAGGAGAATAAGGAGAGAGGAGATGAGGGTGTAGAAAAGTAGAAGGAAGGGGAAGGATGAGAAAGGAGAAGAATGAAATGGATAAGAAGAGAGAGAGAGAAGGAAAAGATCTACAAGTTAAAAAAAAAGGAGAAAGAAAAGGGATAACAAGTGAAAATGAGAGAGTGAAAGTGAGAGAGAGAGTTCGAAAGAGAGAAAGTTTGAACAGTTTCCTCGTGTCTTTACTCCAGTTTCGCAATGTTCAGTCAGCGTCCAGAGGGTTTTCGAGCATGGTCCGAAATATTGTTTCGAGGGTCATGTAACTTATCCTTTACTGAGGTGTTTCGAGGCCTCAGATTCACTCGTTATTTTTATTTATTTATTTATTTATTTATTTATTTGTTATTATTATATATCATTATTATTATTATTATTATTATTATTATTATTATTATTATATATCATTGTCATTATTATTATTATTATTATTATTATTATTATTATTATTGTCATTATTATTATTATTATTATTATTATTATTATTATTATTATTTCGTGTGTTATTTTCATTTTTTATGTATTCTCATACAAATAACAAAATAATTAATCCTTACTGAAACAAATGATTTAAAAACTGCATTCGTGTCTATTTAAATTAAAAAGGATTTTTTTTTTCTAGTAAAAGTATTGTGAATTCCATTCTGCCGATGTTTTATTATTTTTTGAAGTGGAATTCAAACTAATGTATTTTATTTCATGAGAAGGGAATAGAGTTCATTCTGATCGGTTTAGAATTTTTATTTTTTATTTGTATTTATTTATTTATTTATTTATTTTATTTTATTTTTTTTTTTTTATTCCTTTGTTGGTTCTGTTATCGTGGCTAACAAGATTATACAGGCACATTATCGAGGGAAAATATACTGAAAATGCGTTAGGTTGTCTATTATTCTCCACTCGCTGCAGTAAAGGTATTTAAGCTTGATTTAAGGGACTGAAATCGAAATCAAGGTATTTAAGCTTGATTTAAGGGACTGAAATCGAAATAAAGGTATTTAAGCTTGATTTAAGGGACTGAAATCGAAATAAAGGTATTTAAGCTTGATTTAAGGGACTGAAATCGAAATAAAGGTATTTAAGCTTGATTTAAGGGACTGAAATCGAAATAAAGGTATTTAAGCTTGATTTAAGGGACTGAAATCGCCAGTAAAGCTAAAAAGCGTGTTTTAATTAATCGAAATCACATTAAACGCATACAAGCGTGGTTTAAGTGATCCGAAATCGCATTCGAGGTATTTCCGTTTGTTTTAAAGGATCGAAATTCGTTTAATAGTGTTTGAGCGTGTTTAAGCGGCTGTAAATTGTATAAAAATGTCTGGGCGTGTCTTAAGTGACCGCAAATCGTATAAAAATGTTTGAGCTTGTCTTAAGTGACCGGAAATCGCAAAAAAAGTGTGTGAGTGTATTTTAAGTGACTGGAGATCCTATAAAAGTGTTTGAGCGTGTCCTAAGTGACCGGAAATCGTAGAAAAGTGTGTGAGTGTATTTTAAGTGACTGTAAATCGTAAAAAAGTATGTGAGCGTATTTTAAGTGATTGGAAATCGTAAAAAAAGTATGTGAGCGTATTTTAAGTGACCGGAAATCGTAAAAATGTGTGTGAGCGTGTCTTAAGTGACCGGGAATCGGAGAAAAGTGTGTGTGTATTTTAAGTGACCGGAAATCATATCAAAGTGCTCGAGTACCACATTTTAAACGCTCTCTACGCTACGTTGAAGAGCAAGAGCGAGAG
>NW_028234414.1:39454263-39461763 GCF_977035675.1 Penaeus japonicus
TATCCGCTATCAACCGTCCCTATCCGCTATCAACCGTCCCTATTCACTACCCACCGTCCCTATTTACTACCCACCCTATCCCTATCCGCTACCCACCGTCCCTATTCACTACCCACCGTCCCTATCCAGCTCGTAGTCCTCCGCACCCGCCTCGGCCTCGAGGGAGTACCGGTGTCAGCAACCGGGATAAAAGCAGGAGCGGAAAGTAACCGGGGACACTACCAAACTTATCCCGCGGCCTAGTTCGCGGGATGATGCGGTGTGGATATGTTCTGTACGTCCGTTTGGATATGTAATCGGCTTTGACTCTGAGCCACGCGGGAGTATGTGGTATGGATAGTTGGATATGGCTCTTAATTAAGGCTAGCTGGATATGGGATTGATTTTAGTTGATCCACGTCACTGCGAGGAACATATAAGAAAGGTTGAGTATATATATTTATATATATATGTTGTCATGTCTTGTTTCCCTTCTTAATGTTCATGTTTTTTTCTTTTAAATATCCGAAAGAAAAATAGGGAGAACGCTATTTTTTTAGGCTCCCTTTATTTTTTTAGGCTCCCTTTATTCTCTTTGATATCTGCCGTGGAGATCGCCATTGAATTCAGGCCAAAGATATCTTTTTTAAGGACACCTGAAGATCTTGACAGTAGCTTTTATTGGAAAGACACTTGACTTCCTTAAGGAGTCTTGTAGAAGCATCTGGCAGAGTGAGTTGGTCTGAGGAGACTCGCGAGCTTTTTATTTATTTATTTTTATTTATTTATTTATGATTTTTTTTAAGGATGTGTAAGTGTGAAATATTGTGTTGCCTGGCTGGGGGATTTTATACACACGCACACACGTAAGGACACGCACACGCGAAAGTACATGTACACGCACAAACATATGTACACACACATAAGCACACGTGTACGCACAAAGACACGTACTCACACAAGCACACGTACACAAACAAGTACACGAACACGCACAAGCACCTGCACCCACCCCCATCCCTATCCCCACCCCCACCCACTGACGCCCCTAACCACTCACCCCACCCCACCCCGTCGCATACACATACACATTCATGAATGTCTATCAATTTATTTAATTATCTATATGATATTAAAGTAGGCATCGACACAGACAGATTCGATTTAATTGTGCATATTTTTTCACGTTAATTAGGCCATTGACAATAAGCTACGTGCATGAGCGTGATTATCGTTTGTTATGCAATTTTTCGCATGATTAGATATAATGCAAGAGGATTTTGTTGTTTCATTTTCATTTGCATGTATTTACTTAGTAGTTAGCTTGTGGTATGTAAACGTTTTATCAACGATTTTGCATAATGGAACTTTGTATAAGGAGTACGTTTGTAATTTATTAGCTGTGTGCGCTTTTGTTTTTGTTATGATTTCGTTGTTATTAATATATCCAATACTATTCCGATGTCCACTTAGATAGATAGATAGATAGATATAGATATATATGTAAATATATATAATATATATATATATATATATATATATATATATATATATATATACACACGTATCGATGTAACATTTCTGTGGTCACTATCCTCTTGCTGTTTGTCATATATTGGGTCATATATTTTTCAAATGGTATTTACTTAATTGCATCTTGCTGTATCACTGTTTTTTTCACTATTCACCATTATCTTTTACCATTTCTTCTTTTCTTCCTCTCCCTTTTCCTCATTATTTTTTTTCTCCTCCTCCTCCCCCTTCCTCTTCCCAAGCAAGAAAAAAAAATCAATAAGAAGGGGAGTAGATGGAAAGGAGAGGGAAAGGCAGAGAGTGAAAAGGAGAGAAGAGAAGAAAGAGGAAAAAGAGGAGGAAGAGGAAAACGAGACAGAGGTGTAAGAAGGAATAGAATAAAGGAGTCATTTTGAAGGTAGAGGAAAAATAGATGAAAGGAAAGGTGAATCAAGGGAGAGAGGGTATGAGTGTTTGTTTATGCGAAGGACGCTCAAGTTTGCTTTCCTGGTGAGTCGGTTGAAACCAGCTTAAGGGTCCGTATGGTTTATTGGGGTTAACGAACTTCCGTAGCACCTGATGGTACTGAGAGAGAGCGCGTAGTGAATGTTGCATAGTAGCGTGTGGCTTGCAACGTCGCTGGCCTGGTGACCTAGCGGCCTTTGCCAGGGGCGGGATAGGCTGGGTGGAGGTGTGTTTTCTACGGTCGCGGCAGGTGAGAGAGCCTGTGTCTGAGAGTGACCTCAGACGTGCGACTTTTCTTTTCCTTCCTCAAGGGTAAGGTTAGAATTGCGACTTCGCGGCGATCACATGGGGTCATCTTAGAACTTTTCTGACAGAGAGAGAGGGAGAGAGAGAGAGAAAGAGAGAGAGAGAGAGAGAGGGAGAGAGAGAGAGAGAGAAAGAGAGAGAGAGAGAGAGATCAAGCGAGAGAGCGAGAGCGAGAGGTGTGGAGGAGATAAGAAAGAGATTAAAAGCTCGTAAAAGTATCAAGAAACACACATTATATTGATAGATAGCCCCTCGATAACGATGGATTAAGGCCGAGCTGAGTAGAAGTGCAAACAGCAATAAACTCAGGTTAAAAAAGTGGCGTTTATTGACACAGAGGCTTGAGAAGGGCGGCATTGGCAGTCCGGTTATTGTACAAGCTCACACGACCAAAAGGGCAATAAACTTTATGGCTCTCGCCCGTGGCCCTGAGGACTACTCCGCTTAATTGCATAGGCAGGAGGTAAACAGGAACGTTTTTTTATCGCCGTTTTGATTCGGCAATAAACGTTTCGACTCGTGTAAAGATCGGAGTTTCGAAGCCATTTCGAGACACGTGGCTTCAGAGCGCGGGCGATTCAGCCACAGCTTTGATATTTTTCTTGAGTTATGTTTTGCTCAGATGGGTTATTTTGGTATTTGTTTTTGTCTTTGTATTTGTTTGTTTTGATGTGAGTGATTCGGTTTTATGTTTTCGTTTGGCGGTTGACGTATTATTTTGTTTTTGTTTTTGTATTTGTTTGTTCTGATGTGAATGATTCGGTTTTTTGTTTCGTTTGTCGTTGACGTATTATTTTGTTTTGTTTTTGTATTTGTTGTTCTGATGTGAATGATTCGTTTTTTTGTTTCGTTTGTCGGATGACGTATTGCATATGAGTAAATCGTTGCAACTGCGTAAAGGATTAGGATGATACCACTGAGTGATAATGATATTTAGTGTTTGATGATAAATGAAGGTGATTACTGATTAGTGATTGATAGTTAATGAGGGTAATTAAGATAGAGAATTAACATCCAGAAACAGACAACAACGAAACTCCATCATTAGAAAATAGCAATTCTTTAAACAGAAGCGACAAAATGAAATAAATAATATATAATCAAATGTAATTGATGATAAATAAATATAAATAAATAAATATAGATAGATGAATAAATAGACATGTTAAACTCTCACGACAGAAAAAGAAAAGGGAAAAGGGAAAGTGAAAGGAAGGATAAGAGAAGAAAGAAAGAAAGAAAGAAAGAAAGAAAGAAAGAAAGAAAGAAAGAAAGGAAGGAAGGAAGAGAGGGGAAGAGCAGGATGCAAAGGAAAAGGAGACAGGGGGTGTAAGAAGGGTTAGAATAAAGAGGTCAACTCGGGTGGTATAGGAGGAGTTGAAGAATGGGAGAGCCAAAAAGAAGATATATGAGAGAGAGAGAAAGAGGGAGAGGGAGAGGGAGGGAGGGAGGGAGGGAGGGAGGGGGGGGGAAAGAGAAAGAGAGAGAGAGATAGAGATTCCCTCCTCTCTCTTTCTTCATTTCTCTCTCCCTCCCTCCCTCCCTCTCCTTCTTCCTCTTACTAACCAACACCCCCTCCCCACCCCTTCCCTCCTCTACCCCCCCCCCCTCTCCACCACTTCCCCATACGCCCTGAACGCAGCGCAGCCTCTGCTGGACGCACAAACTTCGAGACTTCACAGGTGTTGATTGAAGTTGAAACCACACGTCGGGTTCACGTTTGGCGGAAGTTTGTCGCGCGAAGTTGCCCCGTCAGTTAGTTACATGAACTTTATATCTGAAGCTGAACTGAGTTTGGTTAGAGATGAGTGTCTGTGTAAAAGAGGGAGGGAGGGAGGGAGAGAAGAGGGAGGGAAGAGGATGGGAGGGAGGGAGAGAGAGAGAGAATAGGGAGGGAGGGAGGGAGGGAAGAGGGTGGGAGAGAGAGAAGAGGGTGGGAGAGAGAGAAGAGGGTGGGAGGGAGGAAGGAAGGGAGGGAGGGAGAGAGAGAGAGAGAGAGAGGGGAGAGAGAGAGAGAGGGGGAGAGAGAGAGAGAGAGAGAGAGAGAGAGAGAGAGAGAGAGAGAGAGAGAGAGAGAGAGAGAGAGAGAGGGAGAGAGAGAGAGAGAGAGAAGAGGGAGGGAGGGAGGGAGGGAGGGAGAGACAGAAGAGGGAGGATGGGAGGGAGGGAAGAGGGAGGGAAGAGGGAGGGAGAGAGAGAGAGAGAGAGAGAGAGAGAGAGAGAGAGAGAGAGAGAGAGAGAGAGAGAGAGAGAGAGAGAGAGAGAGAGAGAGAGAGAGAGAGAGAGAGAGAGAGAGAGAGGAGATGGAAGAGGGAAGAAAGATTTCGGGAGGGAAGGAGGTGAAACAAGGAAAGAAAGGGAGAGAAGGAAGAAAAATAGCAGAAGCAAACAAAAAGGCAGAGAGAGGAGTGAGGGAAGGAAAACGTATTTCTGATTCTTAGGGATAGAAAAAAGAAGAAAGAGATTATTATCATTATAGATTTGGCAATTGCTTAATGATTAAATGATCTCTGAATTAAATGATCTCTGCTTTTGAACAAGCATACTGACGCCATATTCTGTACTGGAAATGCTTTTTTTAAATTTATATTTTTATCATCACTATCTTTTGCAATAGGGATTTAAACTTAGACATTTAATTGGTCTGATAACATTATGTTCAACAAAGGAGAGTAAAGGTGAATAGACTACGTTATCCGGAGATTGGTCGGTTAGACTAGTAAACAAGGTTCAAGTGACTAATTAGCTGTAAGTGCCACTCATTAACGACACTTTTTGCATCCACCATCTTTTTTTTTTTCCTTTTTTTTTTGTTTTGTTTTCTTTCGCTTCCTTATCTACATTTGTCTGCTCATTTTTATTTCTATCTCTGCTTTTCTATCTTCTCTCTCTCTCACTCACTCCCTGCCTCCCTCCCTCCCTCCCCCCGCCTCCCTCACTTTCTTGCTCATTCCCGCCCTCCTCCTTCTCCTTCTACTCCTCCTCTTCTTCTTCTTCTTCTCCTCCTCCTCCTCCTCCTCCTCCTCCTCCTCCTCCTCCTCCTCCTCCTCCTCCTCCTCCTCCTCCTCCTCCTCCTCCTCCTCCCCCCTTTCTCGCTCGCTCTTCCCCTCTCTCGCTCTCTCTTTCTTTCTCCTTCCCTCCCCTTCAGTCACTCCTTATTTCTCCCTTCCCTCCCACTTATGACTTAAATTTCCATCTCAATTTTCCCCTCCCCCTTCCCCTCCCTCTTCCCCTCCCAACGTCCTTCCCGCCGTCTTTTTTCACCGCTTCCCTGCCTCCCCTTCCTTACCCATCCCTCCCTCCCACACCTACTTACCCCCTCCCCCTCCCCTCCAGTGATGTGCCTCCGGGGTTTTGTTGTTTCTTTTTTCTCAAAAAAAAAAAAAAAGAGCTGAAACTCAAGCGAGGCGGGTGGAGTATTCATAAGAAATCTCAGAGATTGCATAAGTTTTATTTTTCATATATAGTACAAACCCATTCACGCGGCGTACGTCTCCCCCTCCCCCCCTCAAAAAGAAGAAAAAGAAAAAAGAAAAAAAGAAAATGCTGGTCGAGTATCATGTGACATTTCTTTCTTTTATTTTGTTCTATGAATTATATTAGATTATTTATATATTTTTTTCTTTTTCGTTTGAATTTTTTTTTCTTGTTTCCTTCAGTCTCCACTCTTCCCCTCTTATGTGCCTCTTCTCTTTTCACTACTTCCCCTCTCTCTCTATCGCCTCTACCTATTTCTCCCCACCCTCCTTCCCCTCCCATCCCTTCCCAAACCTCCTTTCATCCCCTCATCCCCTTCCCAAACTTTCCCACCCCCTCTCTTACCTCTTACCTCTTCTCTTTTCACTACTTCCCCTCTCTCTCTATCGCCTCTATTTCTTCCCACCCTCCTTCCCCTCCCATCCCTTCCCAAACCTCCTTTCATCCCCTCATCCCCTTCCCAAACTTTCCCACCCCCTCTCTCACCTCTTTCCCCCTCTCCCACCTTCCCCTCTCCCCTCTCCCACCTTCCCCTCTCCCACCTTCCCAAACCTTCCCACCCCCTCTCTTACCTCTTTCCCCCGGCTCTCCCACCTTCCCGTCTCCCCTCTCCCCTCTCCCCTCTCCCACCTTCCCGTCTCCCCTCTCCCCTCTCCCACCTTCTCCTCTCCCCCCCTTCCCCTCTCCCCCTTCTCCTCTCCCCTCTCCCCCCTTTCCCTCTGAGGACAAAGGCCAGTTAATGAGAGGACAGCGACGCGATGGCAAGAGAACGCTAGGATTGTCTCCGTTTTCTTTGTAGTACCAAAGGTGGTGTCTGTCAAGGGGCCACTTCGGTAAGTTGGGAAGTAGGTGGAGATATATTATTATAATGGTTATTGTTGTTGCTTGAGGTGTGTTTATTCAGTTGTTTGTTTACGGATTCATTATTTTTTTAGATCTGTTTGTTTGTTTTTCTTCAGTGAGGAGGTTGTTTATATGTCTGCGGTTATAGTTTGTCTGTTTGTCACTTGGATTATGCGAAAAGTTTTGACGTTTATGCAAAAAGTTTTGAAGCTATGGTGTGATAGTGGTTGGAAATTGTTTCTTTGAAACTTTGAAACCTTACCATTAGTTTCTCTTTCTATCTCATTCAAAATTGATTAGGAATTTATAGGTTTTTAGTCTTTTCTTGATTGGTAATTCTAAAAGATATTAACAATGTTGCATGTATTTGTGTTTCAAACTTAATGATTGAAAGTCAATTGGTTTTAAACTACCATAATAATTTACCGAAAAAGTAATATATCCTCATCCCGAATTAATGCATATTTGATGTCAATTTACTCCACATTAATGATGTCAGGACCGATGTCAAAGCTTGTCTTAATGAAGCCGAAATTCCGAGCGAGCTTAGCGGGTCGCGGCGGAGGGAGAGGGAGATGAGGAGAGAGAGAGAGAGATGAGGAGAGAGAGAGAGATGAGGAGAGAGAGAGAGAGATGAGGAGAGAGAGAGAGAGATGAGGAGAGAGAGAGAGATGAGGAGAGAGAGAGAGATGAGAGAGAAAGGGGGAGAAAGAGAGAGGGAGAGAAAGAGAGAGAGAGAGGGAGAGGGAGAGGGAGATGAGGAGAGAGAGAGGGAGATGAGGAGAGAGAGAGGGAGATGAGGAGAGAGAGAGGGAGATGAGGAGAGAGAGAGGGAGATGAGGAGAGAGAGAGGGAGATGAGGAGAGAGAGAGGGAGATGAGGAGAGAGAGAGAGGAGAGAGAAGAGAGAAGAGAGAAA
>NW_028234414.1:39466763-39484263 GCF_977035675.1 Penaeus japonicus
CTTTCCCTTCCTTCCCCTCCCCTCCCTTCCTCTCCTCTCCCCTCCCCCCCCTCTCCTCTCCTTCCCCCTCTATCCCTAAATCCCACGCTTCCCTCCTTCCCTCTGCCTTCCTTCCCCGCCCCTCCATCCCTCCTCCCCCCCCCCCCCCCCTCTCCTCTCCTTCCCCCTCTATCCCTAAATCCCACGCTTCCCTTCTTTCCCTTCCTTCCCCGCCCCTCCATCACTCCTCCCCCCCTTCCCTCCTCCCCTCCTTCCCTCCTCCCCTCCTTCCCTCTTTTCCCCTCCTATGGCTTGGGCCCGGACTGCCTGTGGAGTGAGTGAGAGCTCTCCAGTCACCTCAGCCGAGCGTGAAGCTTCCCCGAGAGGTTTCCCCCGAGAGGTTTCCCCGAGGAGGGTATCCACCGAGAGGCGGGTACCCGGTGGCCTTGTGGATAGTTTTTTTTCCGTTATGTGTTTTTTTTTTCTTGAATATCTTTAGCTAGTGATTATTGTTAGTATTGCTGTTATTGTTGATATTTATTATCCATCCTCCTCTTCCTTCTCCAGCCTCCACCTCCCTCCTCCTCCTCCTCCTCCTCCTCCTCCTCCTCCTCCTCCTCCCTCCTCCATCCTCCTCCTCCTCCTCCTCCTCCTCCTCCTCCTTCGTCCTCCTCAACCCCTGCTCACCCTTACCCTCTGCGCCTCATTCCCTGCATGTCTGGATGTCCACATTATTTGGATTAATGTCCGGCTATTGTGGTAATCGTGCGTTTCGGCTAATGAGAGTTTACGGATGTGCGAGGAACCGCGTTATGCTTGATTGCGGAATGGGGGAATGTCATACAAGTTCCTTCTTTTTTTTTATTCTTCTTCTTCTTCTCTTTGTCTGTATTTGGTTATTCATTTTTTTTTTCTTTCTGTTTCTCTCTCTCTGACATTCTGACTCTCTCTCTCTCCTCTCCTCTCTCTCCCTTTTCCTATCCCTCTCCCTATCCCTCTTCTTATCCCTCTCCTTCTTCTTCTCCCTCTCCCTCTCCCTCTCCCTCTCCCTCCCCCCCCCCTCTCTCTCTTTCTCTTTCTCTCTCTCTCTCTCTCTCTCTCTCTCTCTCTTCTTCTTTCTTTCTTCTCTTTCTTTCTTTTCTTTCTTCTTTCTTCTTTCTTTCCTCTTTTCTCTTTCTCTTTCTCTTTTTCGCTCTCTTCTCTCCTCTCTCTCTCTCCTCTCTCTCTCTCTCTCTCTCTCTCTCTTCTCTCTCTCTCTCTCTCACTCTCTCTCTCTCTCTTCAATCTCTCTCTACTCTCCTCTCTCTCTCTCACTCTTCACTCTCCTCTCTCCTCCCTCTTCCTCTCTTCTCTCCCTCTCCTCTCTCTCACCCTCTCCCTCTTCCTCTCCCTCTAATCTCTCTCTCTATCTCCACCTACTCTCTCACCCTCCCTCCCTTCTCTCTCCTCCCTCCCCCTCCCTTCTCTCTCCCCTCTCTTCCCCCTCTCTCCCTCCCTCTCCCTCTCTCCTCTCCTTCCCTCCTCTACCACCCTCCCTCACTCTCTCCCTCTCCCTCTCTTCTCTCCGCTCCCTCCCCCCCCTCCCTCCTCTCCCTCCCCCTCCTCCCTCTCTCTCTCTCTCTCTCTCTCTCTCCCTCCCTCTCTCTCCTCTCTCCCTCTCTCTCTCTCTTCTCTCTCTCTCTCTTTCTCTCTCTCTCTCTCTCCTCTCGTCTCAACTCACTCTTATCTCCTCTCTCTCTCTCCTCTCTCTCCCTCCTCTCTCTCTCTCTCATCTCGTCCTCTCTCCCTTCTCCCCTCCCCCCTCTCCCTCCCTTCCCCCCTCTCCCTCTCCCTCTCCCTCTCTCCCTCTCTCCCTCTCTGTCTCTCAGACAGATAGATAGAGCAAAAAATGATTTTAAAAACAATAGTTGTTATTATAATGATATACTACTGGCGATCGTGATAGGTATAGCAATAGTAGCAGTAATGATGCTCATGATAAGCAATGATGATAATGAAAATGATTATAATGATAGTGAAATATCAAACAGCAACAGCATCAGAAACAGTCACAGTATTTGCAATGACGACAATAAATGTGACATTCTACGTAATGAAAATTACTATCAATAAAAACAAGTCACAATAGCACTAAATGATAGAATAAAGCAGAGATCACTTCCCTATCTAATCTATTGCTAATCGACTTCGCGGCTGACATATAAACGGCATCACAGATGACAAAAGAAAAAACGAAAAAAAAGGAAGAAAGGGGAAGTAAAAAAAATGAATAACTTTTATCGTTTTTTTTACCCTTCAAGAGTGTCTCGCGTTTTCAAGGGAAAAAAATGGTGACTTTGTCTCCTATTTTTCTCCACTTTCTTGGGACGTGAAGAGGGGGGAAGACGGGTGGGAGAGGGAGGGAGGAAGGGAGAGGAGTGTAGATAGGTGGAGATGTTTCAGAAGGAGGGGGGTAGGGAAGGAGGATAAGGGAGGAAGAGAGAGCGTGAGAGAGAGGGAAAGGGGGAAGGTAGATAGGCAGGCCGACAGACAGACAGACAGACAGACAGACAGACAGACAGACAGACAAGAAACACAGAGAGAGAGAGAGAGAGAGAGAGAGAGAGAGAGAGAGAGAGAGAGAGAGAGAGAGAGAGAGAGAGAGAGAGAGAGAGAGAGAGAGAGAGAGAGAGAGAGAGAGAAATACAAGAGAGCAAGAGCGAGAGAGAAAGCAAGGAAACAAATGATCTGAAGTGGAAAAAAGGTGATAAAGAGCGTATGAGGAGAAAGACGAGATAATTAACAGCCTCACCCATCTTACTCCGCGTCAGCACCTCCCCATTATCCCTCCCCCCTCCTCCCCCTCTCCCCCTCTTACCTCGGAACAGTGTTTTAGTGGCCATTTGCCATCTCCGTTTGTTTCACATTTTTCTTGTTGTTTTGACGCACGTGTTCCATTTAGTCTTTCGTTTTATTTTGTTTTTTGTTTCTGTTTCTTTTCTTCTTTATCCTTTTCTTTGTTTTGTTTTTTGTCATTTTAACTTTTTTTCTTTTTTTCTTCTTTTTTAATTTTCTTTTCGTGTTTTTTTTTACTATTTTTTCGTTTCTCTTTTCGTCTGTTCTCTCATTTATTTTTCAATGTTTTGTGTCTCTTTTCGTCTGTTTTTGTATCACTCCTTATCGTTATCTTGATTTCAGGTTTCGTAATTTCTGTTCCCTTTCTCTTCCATTTTCTTTCTTTATCTTAGTTTCTTTGTATCTTTGAGTTTCCTTTTCTGTTTAATTCTCTTTCATTTACTTCCATGTTGATCATTTTCTTTCGTGGATTTTTTTTTTTCTTTTCTTTTTATTATATTTTTTCCTTTTTTCTTGATTCTGTTTTCTTAATTCTTTATGTTCTTATATGAGTTTTTTCTTCTATGTTTTCTTTTTTTTCAGTTTTGTTGTTTTTCTTTATTACTGTTTTCTTTATTCCATGTTTTCATCACTAGTCCTACAAAATCTTTCTCTTTCAGTTTTTATTCTTCTTATTTTTTTTTCTTTCGCCTTCTTATCTTCCTCGTGTTCCTTTGTCTTCCGTTCCGTTTCTTTCTCTTCCTCTTCATCCTCCTCTTTCTCGTCCCCCCCTCCTCCTCCTCCTCCTCCTCCTCTTCACCCCTCTCCCCGTCATCCTTCTCTGTAAAGGACCAAAACTGACACTTTACAAGACTTCTTCTTCTCTTCCATCTCCTCCTCCTCCTCCTCTTCCTCTCCTCCCCCTCCTCCTCCTCCCTCCCCCTTCTCCCCCTCCTCCCCCCTCTCTTCTCTTCCCCTCCTTCTCCCTTCCCCTCTTTCCGCCCAGTCCTTTCCCTCCTCTCTCCCCCGCTTCCTCTTGCTCTCCTTTCTCCCCCCCCTCCATTCTCCCTCTTCTCCCTCCTCTTTCCCCCCTCCTTCTCCCTCCTCCTCATCCACCTTGCACTGCTTCCTTCCCTCCTCAAGCTCCCGATCGAAATTCCTTCTCCTTTTCCTCCTCCCTCTCCCTCCCATTCCCATCCGTTCCCCCTCCCCTCCTCCCCTCCGGTCCGCTCCCTCTCTTCTCATGATCCTCCTTTTTCTCACTCCTCCTCTCCTCCTCCCTCCTTCCCCTTCTCCCCCCTCCTCGTCCCTCCCCCATCCTCGGTCCTTTTTCTCCCTCCTCTTCTCTCCCTCCTCCCCCTCCTCCTCCTTCCCCTGCTTTTCTTCCCCCTCTCCTTCTCTCCTCCTCCTCCTCTCTCCTCGACTTCTGTTTTCCCACCCCCCCCACCTTCCTTCCCAACCTCTCCTGAAGGGACAAAAGTGACACCAAGGGGACCAAAAGTGACATGCCTCCCATTCCTCTGGGAGGGGTGACACAGGGAGGGGGGTCGGGCTAACGAACGGGGGGGCCGATTCGAACCACGGAGATTTTCGCTTTGGAAATTTTCGCTTCTGGAGATTTCCGCCTCCGAGATTTTCGCTTCGGAAATTTTCGCCATGGAGATTTGCGCCTTTGGAAATTTTCGCTTCTGGAGATTTTCGCCACGGAGATTCTCGCTTCGGAGATTTTTGCCTCGGAGATTCTCGCTTCGGAGATTTTTGCCACGGAGATTCTCGCCTCGGAAATTTTCGCCTCGGAGATTCTCGCTTCGGAAATTTTCGCCACGGAATTTTTCACCACGGAGATTTTCGCTTTTGGAAATTTTCGCTACGGAGATTCTTGCTTCGGAGATTTTCGCTTTTGGAGATTTTCGCTTCTGGAAATTTTCGCTTCTGGAGATTTTCGCTTCTGGAAATTTTCGCTTCTGGAGATTTTCGCCTCAGAAATTTTCGCCTCCGAGATTTTCGCCACGGAATAGGCTGCGGCTCTCTCTATGCGTGTGTATGTGCCCGACGGATGGATATTGATTGCTGCTGATGAATAGGCTTTGCTTTGGAGGAGGATTAGATAAGCCACTTTTCACCCTCCTCTCCTCCTCCTCCTTGGCCTTGGTTTTGTGCTCCTCCTTCTCCTCATTCCCATCCTTCTCTTTCTCTTCTCTTCTCCTCTCTACTCCTTTCCTTCTCCTTTTTCATCCTTCCTCACTCACTTATACATCACTCTTCACACGTGACCTCATATCCTCCCCCACAATATCTCCTCTCTTGAAAATCCTAACTTTCACAAAAACATCCTCTTCATTTCCTAAAATCACTCCTCTAAAGCCCTTCAGCTCACGGCTAACTCCCACTCACGACTAACTCGATATCAGCACTCACTCTCCAATTCACTCGAACCTAAATCCATCCTTCCGTCATCCTCCATAATCCCAATTCTGAATCTTCACTATCCTGCCATCCATCCACTTCCAATCCCCTTTTCCTCCTCTCCGACACTCCTTCTCACCATACTCCTGTACTCCCTCACTCACCTTCCCCAGTCCCCTCCACCTATTTCCACTCCAGACTGTCCTCATCCACTCCCCGCCTCTCTCTACCTCACACTCCTCCCTATCTCTACCCCCTCGTCCGCTCCCCGTCCCTCTCCCTTCCTTCCCTATCCTTTCACTCCCACGGTCCCTACATCCCTAAACACTCCTCACTCTCTCCTCAACATCCTTCCTTATGCCATTCATCCTACCTCCCCATCCATCTCCACTATCTCCCCCCACTTCCCTCACTCCACTCCTCCCACAGTCCCACTTATCTCCACCCACCTTCACACCTCCATTCCACTTCATTTTCGCTCACTCCTTCCCTACCACACGTCCTGGACCCCTCGGAATCTCACATGAATCCCCTGCTCCATCCTTCTCCTACTCCTACACTATCCACATATCCCATTCATCCAACAATCCTCACTCCCTAATCCTCCCTTCAACACATCTCCCTACTCACTCCACCTACATTCCCTCGTTAAATCCTCCCCTACCATGCAAACTCCCTCCACTCACACCCCTCACTGTTTACACTCCCCCATATCTCCCCTCCTAGTCCTCCTTCATGGCTCCAACTCCTTTCCCCTCTCCCCCTACTGCCACTCCTTCCCCTGTCCTACTCCCTCGTCAGCCTACACTCCGTCTCCCCCTCTTCCCTTGTCATCCCTTCCAAGTCCTTCTCCCTTTCCCTCCACTCCTCCCCACTCCCAACCTCCCTCACTCACTACTCTCACATGACGTCCCCCTCGTTCCACATCATAAACCTTCCCTTACCGGCAATCCTTTCTCTCCCTTACTCCTCCTTCTCACTCCCCATTATCCCCTTCAAACTCCTATCCTCTCCTGGTCCCCCCCTGACTGCCGGTGGTGACCTCCCCCTCCCTCAATGCATCCCTCCTGGCATCCCCTCCCTCTTCTTTCTCAATCCGCCTATCCCCTCTCTCTCCCCTCCACTCAAATCTCATCCGGTACATGTCATCCCGCTCCCCCGCCTTCGCGTCTCCTGATCCCGAGTAGAACTCCTGCCTCTCCACTCCACTCCTGCATCCTTTTTCTCTCCCTCACCTAAACTCGCTCCTTCCTCCTCCCATCACTCTAATTCCCTGTCCCACTCTCTCTCAAACACTCCTTCCTAAAATCCCCCTCACTCCTAACCTCCCCTCTCCAATCCCTTACTTCCCCCCCCTTCTCATCTCCAATCACTCCCACACACTCCCACTCCTCCTTCCTACCCTCCCCATTCTCTCCCACTCCATCCCTTCCTCCCTCACGTTGAACTCACACATCTCTCCCTCACTCCCAATCCACTCACTCTCACTCCCAAATCCCTATCCGCACTCCAAGTGCTCTCTCAATGTCCCTTTTCCTTACTCGATCCCTTCCTTCCCTCCCCCACCCACCAGCCTCCTCCAGCTCCGCCTCCTACCGTTGCACTCCTTCCGGTCCTAAAATCCTTCCTGCTATTTGTTCCTTCCCATGCCCAATTACGCTTGATCCTCTTTCTCCCTCCTCCCAACTCAACACCCTCCTCAGATCCGCCCACTCCTCTCCTGGTTCCACTCCTCCTTCCTCACATTCCAGCTCCTTCCTTTCCTCAATCACTCCTCTCCTTCCATCCTTTTCTCCTCCTCCCACTCACTTCTCCTTCTCCTCCTCCTGCTCACTTCTCTTCCTTCTTCTTCTCCTCCCACTCACTTCTATTCCTTCTTCTCCTCCTCCCACTCACTTCTTCTCTTCCTTCTTCTTCTCCTCCTCCCACTCACTTCTCCTTCTCCTCCCCCCCCCTTCCCTCACTCCTCCTCCTGCTCCTCCCACCCCCTCATCTTCCTCCTTCCTCTTTCACTTCCCCTTCTCCTCCTCCTCCTCCTCCTCCTCCTCCTTCTCCTCCTCCTCCTCCTCCTCACCTTCACCCCCTCCCCCTCCCCCTCCTCCTCACCTTCACCCCCTCTCCTCCCCTTACTCCCCCTCCTCCTCCTCACCTTCATCCTCCTCCCTCCCCTCCCCCCCTTCTCATTCCTTCCACTCGTGTTCCTCCTCCCCCCGTCCCCTCCCCCACCTCCCACCTCCCCATAATCCCACCTCGCCCCATAATCCCCCCCCCCCCCTCCGCATGTCTTCCCCCGCCCCTTTCGGAGTCCCAAGGTCTCTCCGTAACACCTTCCCCGGGCGCCGAGCGGTTAATATCGACGTTCCGATAATAGATTTGAAAGCCGTAAAAAAAAAAGCCCCATTGCCGCCGGCTCGAGAGGTGTCACGTGACTGACTGACTGACTGTGGTTCGCGCGCCGATCACAGTCAGGGGGATAGGGGCTGGGGTGGGGGTGGGTATAGGGGTAGGGAGAGGCGTAGGGAGGGGGTTGGTTTGTGTCTGTGTGTGGGGGGGGTTAGGTTTGCTTATTGTTTTGTTTCGTGTGTTGTTTTTTACGGTTGCGAAACACATTGTATTTGCTTTTGGTTTCTCTTTCTTTGTTGTTTTATTCTCGCTTTGTCTCTCTCTCCCTCCCTCCCCCTCCACCTCCCTTTGGTGCCCTCTCTCTCATCCCCCTCCCCGCCCTCCCTGCTCGCTCATCCCCTCCCTTCCTCCTCCTCCTCCCCCCCTCCTCCCCCCTCTACCCCTCCTCCTCCTCTCACACACTCCTTCACTCTCTCCCTTCCTCTCTCCACCTCCCTAACACACACACACACACACACACACACACACACACACACACACACACACACACACACACACACACACACACACACACACACACACACACACACACTCACTCAAAGAATGGTCTCGTTTTAAATTCATGGAAACGCTGCGTTCAAAAATTGGATTTGTCAGGAAGGTCAGTGTGGATTGTGCACTTCCGTCATTGATCTGTCGTGGTGAAAGAATGTTCGTTTGTTTGAAAAAAAAAAGTATATCATATACATATGTATATGTATATATATATATGTATATTTATATATGTATATATATGTATATATATGTATATTTATATATGTATATATATATGTATATATATGTGTATATATATTTATATATATGTATATATATGTATATATATATGTATATATATGTATATATAAAATGTAATATATATGTAATATATATGTATATAGTATATACATATATATATCATATAAAAATATAATTTAATATATATATATAATAATATTATATAATATAGTTCGAAATACGGGCGGTTTATATCTAATCTATGTATCTTAACTCTTTATTATATGCCTAGTCTAATGGTTTATCTATATCAAAAAAACTATATACATATTTATCAATATATAAATATTAATAAATAAAATATTAATTAATCTATATAACATATATATTAGATAAAATTAATACAAAACTAACTATAAAATCAATAATAAATATTGCAATTATAAATATAATACAATCAATTATATTACAAAAATGAATATACAATTTAATATCTATAAAATAACTCTATACACACCCACACCACCAACTCTCCCTCTAATCACTCAACTGCACCACACCTCCACCCACCCCTCACACCCCACTCCAGTAGATAGATCACCAAGCCTCAAAACCTCCACCCCAACATTACACCACACACCCACCAACCTCCACCACACATCACCACCCACACAACCCAACCACACCACATCCACTACCCCACACAAACCACTCTCTCAACGACCCAAACTCACACACCCCACACACCACCACAACACACCCCGACAAAAACACACACACCACCACCCGCCACATACACACCCACCACACCCCACCAACTACAAAACACACACACACACCACACCACACACCACCACATTCACCCCCCTCACACCCACAACAAACCACACCCCAACACCACCTCCACCACCCAGCACCACGCACAGCCCCACCCAACACTAACACTCACACACTCCACTCCACTTACAACTACGAAACACAACACACACTCACCACCCCCTCACCACCAACAACAACACACCACACCCACACCCCTCCACGCTCCCACATCCCCCAACAACCCCACACACACTCAACACTCACACACACACACCACCAGCCACCCCCACACCACCCACAACACCACGACACCCACCACAAAACCCACGCCAACTCACACACCCACTCTCCACCACTCACTAACTACACAACGACCAACACAACACCACACACAACACCAACCACTACCTCACAACAACACCACACACCACACACACAACACTCCTTATCACACCTGCACCCCTCACCCACATCCACCACCACTCACGCCCCCACCACACACACACAAACCACACAACACTCAACACAACACAACACACACATAACAACCGAACAGCACCACCAACAACAAACAACAACCACACAAACAACCACCCTGGACCCACCTCACAACTCACTACACCCACCTCCCTCCACAACACACCCACGCGCCAAACTCTACACACACACACCACACCCACCCCCAACCCACCCCCGAATACACACACACACATACCCACATACACACACACACATTTAAAATTAAACCCCCCTCATCCCCCCCCCCAAACACAAAAGACCCAATCCACACCCACCCAACCACACACACACCACACACACACCCACACACTCACAACACACACACACACACACACCCCCACACACACAAACACCCACACTCACTAAACCCAAAAAACACCCAGACAACACAAATCACTAAACTTAACACCCCTCCTCCCGACACCCCACCTCTCTCTAAGCAAAAATCTACTCCTCAATATTTGTCTAGTCATTCTGTATCCTCACACATGCCACAGATTGCAATCGCAAGTCAGCCTTCGGCCAACCCTTCCGAAAACCGGTGACGGTATCAAACCCCAAGGTATCCAAATTATTACCATGTTGGTGTTGAAAGATTCCTCGAATTAAGCAAAGGAATTGGCTTTTTATTCCTGTACTGTAGGTTTTGTTTTAATGCTACTGATTGAATAGTTTTTTTTTAGATTTTGAAAAAGATATTTATATATTTGAGAAAAAATGCAACAACAGAGAAGAAAACAGTAAGACGATACACTATTGATAGTAAAAATACTAGGCTTATACGCATTCAAAAAAAAAAAAAAAAAAAAAAAAAAAAATCCCGCCATTTTATCAAAACGCGTCTAGATTTGCCATTCATAGAGAAATAAAGATTCAAAATATATGATCCACATTGACCTGAGTTTATCCTCATCGTTATTTTAAGAAGTAGAAGGTCATTGCAATTGAGGAACGGGCGAGGTCGACCTTGGAAAATTTATCGAATAGGAGCCATTGATGTTATGGTCGTGAATAATTGATGGCGCGTCGGTTTGTTTGTTTGTTATTGTCGTTTTGCTTTTGTTTTTTTTAAGTAGTAGTTGTATTGCTCTTATTATTGTTGTTTTTTTATTGCTTTTACTATTATTTTTTTGTTACTGCTTTATTGATATCATCATCAATTTTAGTATTGATATTATTGTTATTGTTATTATTATCATGATTATATTTATCATCACCATTGCCCATCTTAACTATGGTTATCGTTGCTATTACTACTACTACTACTACTACCGCCACCACTACTAGTGCTACTGCTACTACTATTACTACTGCTATTACTATTATGATTACAACGACGGGTTCAGGAATATTTAGTTTTCTTATCTGTTCTGTGGATATTATGATTCTGATTTCCGTATCCACATTATTTTATAAAAAAAAGTACGGGAACTGTAGCAAAATAAACGTTTTTTTTATTATTCTCGTATTTACTCAAAATGTCAAGAATTTTGTGTTTGATTAAATTTTTCTGTCCGTTTTATTTTATTATTATTATTTTTGTATGTAGTCTTTGTGTCGCAATCGATGGTAAATGAGGACACTGCAGGCATGTTGAAAAAATTTCGATATTTGCCTTGTGGAGGAAAGGATGATTACGAACTTAGGACAATGATGATAATGATAATGATAATGATGCTGATGATGATAATGATAGTCATACTACTACTAATAATAATAATTATGAAAATGATAATAGAAATGATAATGATAGTGGTAATGATAATAATAATTATAATAATGGTAATGATAATGATGTTAATAATAAGGACTAAACAGTCATAATTTCCATTCGAGAAAGGCTAAAATTTTAGGGGCTGTGGTTTGCGTATCGAACAGCCGTTGTCATGAGCGGTAGCGGCTGTTACGGCGAGCGAACGCGGCCATTTATCTGCGTTTAAGAGGAAGTTGTGTGTTGTTTTTTATGCTGTCTGTTTATTATGGCGTTCCTGCTACTAAGTGGTGGGTTCCGTGAAGCCTCTTTTGTTTTTGTTTTTTGTTTCTGTGAATTTGTTTGTGTTTGTTGTTTTGTTAGGGGATGTTTGTTTGTTTATTTATTTATTTGAAGAGCTGAGTTAAACATCTGAGGTAATATGTTTTTTTTAAGCCAAGTGGATTGAGACAACAAATTTCGCTACTGATTTATATTATACGATTTATGCTGTTAATTATCTCGATGTGTTTATAAAACCCATACACCAATGAATTTGCATCATAAAATAACTAAAGATCGAATCCGCTGAACGGATCTCAAGACTCAACCGTTGTTTGCTGCGGAAGTTATTGTAAAAGTAGTACCTGGTATGACTCTTCCTTCTTTTTCTCCTCCTCCTCCTCCTCCCTCCCTCCTTCTACTCCCTCTTCTCCTCCTCTTCCTCCACCCTCCCTCCCTCCTCCTACTCCCTTTCTTCTCCTACTAGCTCCCTTCTTCCCCCACTTTTTCCTCCTCACTCTCTTCTCCTCCTCCTCTCTCCGTCGTTCCCCTCTGTCGAGAGAGCCTCTTCATCTCCTCCTCCTCCCTTCCTTCCCTTCTTCTCCTCCTCCTCCTCCTCCTCCTCCTCCTCCTCTCCTCCTCCTCCTCTCCCCATCCTCCCCCCCTCCCCCTCCTCCTCCTCCTCCTCCTCCCTCCTCCTTCCCTCCCTCCTTCCCTCCTTCTTTCCCCCCTCTTCCTCCCCTCCCCCTCCCAATTATTAAAGTTATAGCAAAAGTATTAACATATATGACATATGCCCAGCCGATAGATGAGTTGAACAATATCTACGTATTTTTTCCATACTGCCTAACCATTGACACAATTTGAACTTCATTCGTGAGTTAACGGGAGCCATCTACTATTTTGTCTGATTTATATTGCGTTTTTTTGTGTTTGGATATGTTCAAGAGCAAGGGCAACAGGTATCGAAATTGGCAGAGAGAAGATTCTTGTCTTTTTTTCCCCCAGATTTGATCGCTCGTTTGTGGAAAGTAACGACTTACTTTGGATTTGACGGTTGAAAAGCGCGCCAAAACGCATCGATAAGCTTTTGGACGTAAACCGTAGAGGCAGTAGTTTTAAGAGGCAGTTATATTTTGAAACGATTGTTATCTGTATTTGTGGTCGGTGTTATCTGTTATTTTTCAGTTGTGTTATTCTGCGAGCACTGTACTTTGAAGATGGTACTATTATTGTGTATTAAGACTTGAGAAATTCAGATAGACGGACGAGTAAGCATGTAAGGATCTTTGAAAAAATACTGTTGAATTAAAAGAGATAAGAATTGAGAAGAAAAATAAATCGGCAGACGTTTAATGAAGTCTTGAAGGAAGTGCTGTATTTAGAACACTGCAGTTCCTCTTGCTACGTGTTATTTCTTACCAAAGACTCTTGTCAGTCTCTGTATTTCTTTTCCTTGCAAAAGAATGTTCTTTACGTTTTAATTAGATTGAAATGACAAATTTGGAACACTGGGTTAGGAAAATGCAGAGTTTGGTGGTGTCTTTTTTTCTTATTATTAATGGGTGTTATTTTTATGGCGAGAGGCGTAGATAAAGAAAAAATACGGTAAAAAAATGTATAGCGATGAATTAGATTAAAATTTAATTAACATATTTTCCCACAAAACAAACACCACGCGCGCGCGCGCACACACACACACACACACACACACACACACACACACACACACACATACACATACACATACACATACACATACACATATATCTACACCTACGCTACTGTCCATCATCATCATTGATACATCAATAACAATCTCTTCTTATCAATTGCAACATTATTGCGAATCACATGACTTGATGGAACGCCTTCATAGGTTGCCGTTCTTCTTGATATCCTGTAGGACACGACTAGGACTGACGTTCGGTTATAGGCTCTGTAGGACATTTTTTTCTCGATATGGAATGTGTGTGTGATATTGGGTGTTTTTTTTTTTTTTTTTGGGGGGGGGTAGTTTTTTGGTTGTTTGTTGCTTTTGGTTTGTCTCTTTCTCTCTCTTTTTTTTTCTCTTTCTTTCTTTCGTTCTCCCTTTCTCGCATTCTCATTATCAACCTCTATCCCTCTCACCCTCCCTCCCTCCCTCCTTCCTTCCTTCCTCCCTCTCACTCTCTCTCCCCTCTCCTCTCTTTCCCTTCTCTTCCCTCGCACTCTCTTCTTCTCTCCTATCACTCTCTCTCCCCTCTCTCTTCTATCTTTCCACTCCTTCCCCCCACTCTCTCCCTCCCTCCCTCCTCACGCTCTCTCTCCCTTCTCCTCTCCTCTCTTTCCACTCCTTCCCTCCCACTCTCTTCCTCCCTCCCCCCTCTCTTCTCTCTTTCCACTCCTCCCCTCCCACTCTCTTCCTCCCTCCCTCCCTCCCTTCCTCTTCTTTCCCCACTCTTTTTTTCCCCGGGATGAACGCCCTCTCGTATAAGTCAGGCGAACAGTCCATTAAGATTACGTATTGCACTGGTCGTTTGCATGCGCTACGCCGCCTGTAAGGGCAGTGCCAGAAGAATAGAAGCAGGGAGAGACAGTGGGAGAAGGAGCGAGATAGAGGGAGGGAGGGAGGGAGTGGAGAGGGAGGGGAGGGGGAAAGAGAGGGAGGTGGGGAGGGGAGGAGAGAGAGAGGTAGGGGAGGTGGGGAGGAGAGAGAGAGGAAAGGAAGGTGGGGAGGAGAGAGAGGGAGGGGAGGTGGGGAGGAGAGAGAGGGAGGGAAGGGGGAGGAGAGATAGAGAGAGATAGGGGAGGAGAGAGAGGCAGGGGAGGGGGGAAGAGAGAGAGGAAGGGAAGGTGGGGAGGAGAGAGAGGGAGGGGAGGTGGGGAGGAGAGAGAGGGAGGGAAGGGGGAAGAGAGAGAGGGAGGGGAGGTGGGGAGGAGAGAGAGGGAGGGGAGGAGGAGATAGGGAGGAAGGGGGAAGAGAGAGGATTGGGAAGGGGGAAGAAGAGCAGAGAGAGAAGGTGGTAGGGGAGGGGGGAAGAGAGAGAGGTAGGGGAGGTGGGGAGGAGAGAGAGAGAGAGGCAGGGGAGGGGGGAAGAGAGAGAGGGAGGGGAAGAGCGAAGAGAGAGAGAGAGGGAGGGGAAGGGCGAAGAGAGAGAGAGAGGGAGGGGAAGGGCGAAGAGAGAGAGAGGGAGGGGAATGAGGGAAGAGAGAGAGGCAGGGGATGGGGGAAGAGAGAGAGGGAAGGAAGAGGGTAACAGACAGACAGACAGACACACAGACAGACAGAGAACAAGAGACCTCCTGCTCACACCCTAGGAACACGACCGAGTGGATCGCCCATCGCCTACCTAGTACCCGGAACAGAAAGTAAGTAACAGTGTTCCTTCCACCCGAGCTGTCGAGTTCCTCCAGCTCGATAATGCCCTTGACACCCCCTCCCCCCTTCCCCCCCTTCCTGGTCTTCCCCACGAAGTACGATTCCCCCCCCCCCAATCCCTCCCTCCTCCCCCTCGAGGTCCGGACGTGTGAATTGTCCTAATTCGATAATCCAATAAGCAGATAAAGGAAATTCTGGATACGCTGATTCCTGTGCTGTTAAAGGGAAGGCTGTTTTGCTGTTTTTCAACAAATGAAATTGGAAGGGAGGGGTAGTAGGGAGGGAGGGGGATAGGGTGGTAGGGAGAGGGATGAGGTGGGAGGGGAAGGGAGAGGGAGGTAGGGAGAAGGGAGAGGGGGAAGGGCGGAGGGACAGGGAGAAGGAGGAAGGGGGGAGGAAGAGGGAGCAGGGGAAGGGGAGTGAGAATGAGGAGAGAAAAAGAGAAAAAAAGAGAGAGGGGGGTGGGGAAGGAAGGAAGGAGAGGAGGGAGGGAGGGAGAGAGGGAGGGAGGGAGATGGGGAAAAAGATAAAAATGGGAGTGGGAGATAAAGTGAAAGGGAGAGAGACATTTTAAGAGAGAAGGAAGATTATACCGAGTTATGAACCTACCGCATATTCTTATGCATGATAATGATAATGATAATATCAATAATAATGATGATAATGATAATAATAATAATGATAATGCTGCTGCTGCTGATATTAATGATAATGATAATGATAATAAGGATTATGATGTTAATGATAATCACAATAACAATAATGATGATAATAAGTACAATAGTAATGATAAGGATAAGGATAATGACCACTTTTATGTACATGTTTACTTACAACTCATCAACACCTTCAACTCAACATTACAACTCTCAAAACGCTCGTACTTACTCTACCTTACTCTACTGCACACCCTCACATCCTACTTTACACCTTTACCTCTACTCCGCAAGCACTCCCACTCGGATTCCCACTCGGATTCCCACTCGGATTCCCACTCACGCAAAGTTACACACACGCAGTGGAAAGACGCCCACGAGCCCACTCCCTCGGGACTAACGGCGAAGGCAGGCGCGTCCCAATCGCCAATTCCCAATCGCCAATCCCCATCAGCGGGTTCGAGTCCTTAAGGATTGGGAATGGAATCACTGCATTAAGGAATACGTTTTCGGGAAAATGCGATGGAGATCAATCGACTAACGGGATAAGAAGGGAGGTGGGGGCGGGGGGTATTGAGGGACTTAGAGGGAGGGGAGGTTCGTTCGGAAGAGAAGAAGGAAACGAGAATGTGGAAGGAGAGGGAGGGAGGGGGGAGGGGGATACAATGTGAGAAGAAGAAGATGGAGATGGTGAGGGGGTGCGAAGAAGGAGTGAGAGGAAGGTGATTGGGGATGGGTGTTGAATAGTTTTCGAAGGAAGGAAGAAGAGAGGGAGGTGAGGGGGAACAAAGGAGTGAAGGTAAGGAGATGGAGGTGAGGGGGAGGGAGAAGGAGAGGGAGGTGATGGGGAGGGAGAGAAGGAGAGGGAGGTGAGGGGGAAAAGGAGTGAGAAGGAGATGGAGGTGAGGGGGTGAGAGAGGGAGAAGGGAAAGGAGGAGGAGAGGTGAGGGAGAGGGAGAAGGAGAAGGTGAGGGAATGGGACAAGGAGAGGGAGAGGGAGAAGAAGGAGAGGGAAAGGTAAAAGGAGGAAAGGGAGACGGAGAGAAAGTTCAATGTATTTTTTATTAAAAGGAAATATATTTACGTCGAAAGATAAAGCATAGACGAGCAAGAGAGAGAAAAGTAGCTTTTTTTACGATGGGTATGAAATCAGAAAAACAAAAACTTCGAAAGAGGAAGGCATAAGAAAATAATACAAAGTTTACAAGATTTTTTTTCCCTAAGACGTAAATAATTTCTTAAAGAGTCCCGAAGTAGTTCCACTCGCGAGAAGATCAACACGTCCGCGACATGTTGCAACAGAGGGGAGCCATTGCACATCGGCTGCATTTTCGTAGTTGGTTCTGGCAGCTTTAAGAATTAACATATTCACTGGTTGCTCTAACGCTGCCGGGTGTGGCGACCCTCCGGAGACATAGGTGTGGATGATAGAAATACCGGGTGTGGAATGGTCTTCTTTACGCCTGTACCTTTTTTTTTTATTATTTATTATTTTTTTTTTATTCATGTTGATGCGTTTAGATGTTGGGTTTATTGTTTGTGTTTTCTTGCACGGGTGTCTACGAGAGGCCGCTTCATGTTCGTAAAATCGCTTCTTTGATTATGATGGTTAGTGATAGTGATTGTGATGATTAATGGTATTATCTAGGATATTGATTATGGTAGTAATGGTAATTATGATAATAATGAGGATAATAATAATAATCATAATAATAATAAAGATGATAGTTATAATACTACTAATGATAGTAGTTCTGCTACTATTACTAATGACGATGATCATGATAATAATAGTTGTAAGACTGATCATGATCCTAATGACAACAACTTTAATTCCATACAAAAAGTTATATTTAA
>NW_028234414.1:39506763-39509263 GCF_977035675.1 Penaeus japonicus
GGAAGGTGAGGGAGAGGAGGGGGAAGGTGAGGGAGGGGAGAGGAAGGGAAGGGAAGGGAAGCGGGAAATGTATTGCTTAGAGACCTGAAAGAGAGATAGATAGATAAAAAAAAGAAAAAAGTATTGGTATTATACATTTCTTTTGTGGTTTCCCCTGTCATTTGTGATTGGTATTTTTGTTTTGCTTTCTGTTTGTTTGTGGTTGTTGTTTAGTTGTTTTTTTCTCTTTTTCGGGGGGGGGGGTGAAGGGAGGGGAGGGGATATGTTTCTGAAGGAATAGATCGATTACGGTTTTGCTATTCCCTCCCCCACCCCCATCCCCTTTCAGTCTGTTCTGTTTGTGTGGCTCTTTCTCCATTCTTCTCTCGATTTCGGTATATCTCTCTCCTCTTTCTCTTTCTCTTTCTCTTTCTCTTTCTTTCTCTCTCTCTCTCTCTTTCTTTCTCTCTCTTTCTCTTTCTCTCTCTCTCTCTCTCTCTCTCTCTCTCTCTCTCTCTCTTTCTCTTTCTCTTTCTCTTTCTCTTTCTCTCTTTCTCTCCCCTCTCTCTCTCTCTCTCTCTCTCTCTCTCTCTCTCCCTTCTCTCTCTCTCTCTCTCCCTCCTCTCTCTCTCTCTCTTTCTCTCCCTCTCTCTCTCTCTCTCTCTCCCTCCTCTCTCTCTCTCTCTCTACCTCCTCTCTCTCTCTCTCTCTCTCTCTCTCTCTCTCTCTCTCTCCTCTCAACCTCTCTCTCTCTTCCTCTCTCTCTCTCTCTCTCTCTCTCTCTCTCTCTCTCTCTCTCTCTCTCTCTCTCTCTCTCTCTCTCTCTCTCTCTCTCTGTCTCCTCTCCTCTCTCTCTCTCTCTCTCTTTCTCTCTCTGTCTCCTCTCCTCTCTCTCTCTCTCTCTCTCTCTCTCTCTCTCTCTCTCTCTCTCTCTCTCTCTCTCTCTCTCTCTCTCTCTCTCTCTCTCTCTCTCTCTCTATCTCTATCTCATTCACTCATTCACTCACTCTCGTTCTCTCTCTCTCTCTCTCTCTCTCTCTCTCTCTCTCTCTCTCTCTCTCTCTCTCTCTCTCTACCTCTCTATCTATCTATCTATCTATCTATTTATCTCTCTCTCTCACTCTCTCTCTCTCTCTCTCTCTCTCTCTCTCTCTCTCTCTCTCTCTCTCTCTCTCTCTCTCTCTCTCTCTCTCTCTCTCTCTCTCTCTCTCTCTCTTTCTCTTTACTACTACTACTACTATCCTCACCACCACCGCCACCCACTATCCTCACCACACTCTTGACCATGTCACCACCACCACCCCCTCCCGCCCCCCTAGCCCCACGTTTAAGAGTCCTTTCCGAAGGAGGTGTTAATTACACGAGACTTTTCCCCTTCTTCACTGCACGGCTGCGGTGGGGGCTCGTTAGGCGGTGCGAGTCGGTTTCTGAGGGGAAGAGGAGACGAGGGGAGATGGGAGGGAAGAAGGAAGGGGGGTAGAGGGGAAGGGGAGATAGGATAGGAGGAAGGGGAGAAGAGGGGAAAGGAAGATGGGAGGGATGGAGGAAGGGGGTAGAGGGGAAGGGGAGATGGGGAAGGAGGAAGGAGGGAGACAGGGGAAGGGGAGATGGGGAAGGAGGAAAAGGGACAGAGGGGAGGGGGAGATGGGGAAGGAGGAAAGGGGTAGACAGGGGGGGGGGAGATGGGGAAGGCTGAAAAGGGACAGAGGGGGAAAGAGGATTAGATATGGAGAAGGAGGGAAAGAGAAGGAAGATACGGAGAGGAACTGGGGAGGGATGAGAAGAGATATGGGATGGGAAGAGGTAGGAGGGACGGGGAAGGGAGAGGGGAAAGAGGAAGGAGTTAAGAGTGAAAGAAGAAATGATTAATAAAAGAGATAACGGCAGGGATGAGAGATGAGAGAGGAATAGCATGTACGAGGGGAAAAGTGTAAGAAGTGATGGGAGGAGAGAGGGGACAGCGAAGAAGAGGAAAAGAGATGGAGAGAAGGAAGAAATAAGAGAAGAAGAGGAAGCCAGGGAGAGGGAGAAAAGAGGAGTGGAATGAGGAAGGGTGAAGAAGAAGAAGAAGAAGAAGAAGAAGAAGAAGAAGAAGAAGAAGAAGAAGAAGAAGAAGAAGAAGAAGAAGAAGAAGAAGAAGAAGAAGAAGTGTGAGACATGCCCTAGACGCCACGTGGTTCCCCACAGTGTCACCTTGAGGAGGAAGGAAAAGTGTGCCAGAAATCTAATCCTAAGCCGGGCCGAGCGAGGTCAGGAGTATGTATGACCAGTCTCGCCCTCACTCGACCTCTCTCTCGCTCCTCTCGCGCTCCAACTTTTCCACGGCGAACTCCATACCGATGGAACTGGTCAGCCTTATTCACTCACCAACACCGGCCTAGCTCGCCCGGAAAAAAGTCAGGTCAGGTCATGTCAAGCTGCCACACCATAGTCAATTGCTTGTTCCGTCAGGTGCTGTGTAAGTTCGCTACTCCAAATAAAAATAGAAAAAAACTATGCTAGAGAGGGAGAGGGAGAAGAA
>NW_028234414.1:39514263-39516763 GCF_977035675.1 Penaeus japonicus
CCCTACTCCTACCCCTATCCTTACCCTTACCCTTACCCCTACCCCTACCCCTACTCCTACTCCTACCCTTACCCTTACCCTTACCTCTCCCCCTACCCCTACCCCTACCCCTACCCCTACCCCTACCCTTATCCCTACCCTTATCCCTACCCATATCCCTACCCTTACCTCTACCCCTACCCCTACTCCTACCCTTACCCTTACCTCTCCCCCTACCCTTACCCCTACCTTTACCCTTACCCCTACCCTTACCCCTACCCTTACCCTTACCCTTACCCCTACCCTTACCCCTACCCTTACCCCTACCCTTACCCTTACCCTTACCCTTACCCCTACCCTTACCCCTACCCTTACCCCTACCCTTACCCCTACCTCTACCCTTACCCCTACCTTTACCCTTACCTTTACCCTTACCCTTACCCCTACCCTTACCCCTACCTCTACCCTTACCCCTACCTTTACCCTTACCTTTACCCTTACCCTTACCCCTACCCTTACCCCTACCCTTACCCCTACCTCTACCCTTACCCCTACCTTTACCCTTACCCTTACCTCTACCCCTACTCCTACCCCTACCCCTACCCCTACCCTTACCCCTACCCTTACCCCTACCCTTACCCCTACCCTTACCCCTACCTTTACCCCTACCTTTACCCTTACCTCTACCCCTACCTCTATCCCTACCTCTATCCCTACCTCTATCCCTACCCTTACCCTTATCCCTACCCTTACCCCTACTCTTACCTCTACCCTTACCTCTACCCCTACCTCTAGCCCTACCCCTACCCCTACCCCTACCCCTACCCTTATCCCTTACCCCACCCCTATTCTTACCCCTACCCCCACCCCCATCCACCCACTTATCCACCCGCCCATCCATCCATCCATCCCTCCATCCCTCCATCCCTCCATCCCCACCCACCCACCCACCCATTTAACATACAGCCATCCACCCCCGCCCACCCACCCACTTAACATACACCCACTCGTATACATACACGACATTAACAAGCGCCGTCAATCGGTTCCTCGAATCGAGTTTAGAGTGAAGGGGGGAGGGGGTGAGGGGGAGGCTGGTGACGTCATCACGGTAGGAGGCTCACCAAAGGTCCCGCCGTCGGTGACCCTCGTGAACCGGAATGGCGCTGATGGGGAGAATGACCTCGTTTCCTGTCGGAGGTGGGGGAGGGGGGAGAGGAGACGTATGGAGAGGAGATGGGGGAAGGGGAAGAGGAGACGTATGGAGAGGGGAGAGGGGATGGGGGGAGAGAGGCGACGTATGGGGAGGGGGAGAGGAAGGGGGAGAGGCGACGTATGGGTAAGGGGAAGGGGGGGTGGAGGGAGGGAGGGATAGACGACCCACGGGTAGGGGAAAGGGGAGGGAAGGGAAAGGATAGGATAGGATAGGATAGGATAGGAAAGGGGAGGGGCAAGGTTATTGGGGGGAGGAGGGGATAGAGAAGGGGGAAGGGATAGTGTCAGAGGTTAGGGTAGGAATAAGTGATGCCTGATGAGGGGTGAAGGGGTAAGTGGGGAATCAGTGACGAACGAGGAAGGGGAAAAAGGGAGGGGGAAGCGGGGGGACGGAGGGAAAAGGAGAGGGGAGCAACGTGTTAAGAGGGAGGAGAGAGAGAGAGGGGGGGGGGGGACCGTATGTGGAGAGTGATGCACTGTATGTTGAAGTTCCGGGCTTTATATAAAGTCGTGTCACACCGTTTTTATCTTATTCCGTGTTGTCGCTGCTATTTTCATCGTTCTTGTTATTAAAGTTCTGTTATAGTTGCAGAAAAGGGTATTTGCTTTGAGTATTTTTTATATTTTTTTATAGGATTGTAGTATTTTAGTATTATCTTGTTTTAAAGATTAATGCCGTGAAAGTACCTTAATATTTTCCACTAGCGTTCCTTTCTCTCTCTCTCTCTCTCTCTCTCTCTCTCTCTCTCTCTCTCTCTCTCTCTCTCTCTCTCTCTCTCTCTCTCTCTCTCTCTCTCTCTCTCTCTCTCTCTCTCTCTCTCTCTTTTATTCCCTTACGAGTTAAAAGACCTCGCTGAAAGGAAGCCAGAAGTATGCGGGTGAAGCTGTCGAAGAAAGCTATTTATATGTCCTAGAATTCTCAAACACTTGACCTTGACTTATTATTAGTAGTGGTAGCTGTTGGATAAATCAGTCTCTTGCCTTCGACTCTATCTATTTTCAGCGTCTTGGATAAAGAATCAAGTTCTTTTAGCATTTTGGCTGATGTATCTCTCTCTATCATCACGACAAGTAAGGTCTCCCTTCTTGCATGACCAACATGAAAGGGAGAACCACATGAGCAGAAGGTTCGTAAGCTGGATACCACTGGATTATAGTTTTTTTTTGCGAATCCTTGTTTTGTTCCGACTGAAATCCTTGGTCCAGATTGGGTGGATCGATCAACCCATTATTTATTTATTATTATTTTTTTTTTTGGTGCATTGGTTGCAACTTCTACCTCCTCTCGCATTTCATGACAGACACG
>NW_028234414.1:39534263-39536763 GCF_977035675.1 Penaeus japonicus
CCCTCCCCCTGACACACACACCCCTCCCCCGACACACACACCCCTCCCCCGACACACACACCCCTCCCTCCCTCCTTCCCACATCCACACACTCTCTCTGTAAGTAGTAATCATAATCTCTTTCGTGTTTTATCGCAAAGTTGATTACATCTCTGAGACAACCTCGTCCTCTGGGTAATGTGGCACTTCATTCGTGCACTTCGCATTTGGCTCCCGCCTCGGCATGTCATTCTGCAGTAACGGGCGGGGATGGTCAAGTTACTACGCCGTGAGCAGGGGCCATTAGTGCTAAGGCCGCTTTTGCACAGGGATAACCTCGGTTGCTGATGACCTGCCACGGCGGTCAGGCAGATTGCAGAATCAATAGGTTCCTTGCCGCTGTGTGTGTGTGCTCGTGTGTGTGCTTTGTGTATGTCTGTGTACGTGTGTGTACGTGTGAAAATATAGGTGTGGGAGTATGGAGTGTGTGTGTGTGTGTGTGTGTGTGTGTGTGTGTGTGTGTGTGTGTGCGTGCGTGTGTTGGAGGGGTGGGGGGTTTTAACCTCGAATTTTCAATAATGTTTTTTATTTATTTACATTTCTATTTATTTACTTTTTTTCACTAAGGTCATAAGGTCATTCTAGAACACCGTAAGTCCGACCGAAGGCTATTCTTGGCTCGTAAATGCAGCGAACGAAGGAATTATAAGGTATGCATTGCACTTGCCAAAGGTTAGGAGAGACATATATCTTTTCTGGATTTTTTTATTCTTTTCATTACTGTTATTTTTTGGCATTCATCACCTGGAACCTGCTTTTTTGTTTGTTTGTTTTCTCTTTTTTGTATTTCTTTCATTCATCCTTTATGTAACTGATTTTAACTCTTAACTCTTTTTTCTGACCCATTTCCATTTTGCGTTCCCTTTGACCCCTTTCCCACTTTGCGTTCCCCTTGACCCCTTTCCCACTTTGCGTTCCCCTTTCCCACTTTGCGTTCCCCTTGACCCCTTTCCCACTTTGCGTTCCCATTGACCCCTTTCCCACTTTGCGTTCCCATTGACCCTTTCCCACTTTGCGTTCCTCTTGACCCTTTCCCATTTTGCGTTCCACTTGACCCATTCCCATTTTGCGTTCCACTTGACCCTTTCCCACTTTGCGTTCCCCTTGACCCTTTCCCACTTTGCGTTCCCCTTTACCCCTTTCCCACTTTGCGTTCCTCTTGACCCTTTCCCACTTTGCGTTCCTCTTGACCCTTTCCCATTTTGCGTTCCTCTTGACCCCTTTACTACTTTGCGCTCCCCTTGACCCTTTCCCACTTTGCGTTCCCCCTGACCCTTTCCCACTTTGCGTTCCTCTTGACCCCTTTCCCACTTTACGTTCCTCTTGACCCTTTCCCACTTTGCGTTCCTCTTGACCCTTTCCCACTTTGCGTTCCTCTTGACCCTTTCCCACTTTGCGTTCCTCTTGACCCCTTTCCCACTTTGCGTTCCTCTTGACCCTTTCCCACTTTGCGTTCCTCTTGACCCTTTCCCATTTTGCGTTCCACTTGACCCTTTCCCACTTTGTGTTCCCCTTGACCCCTTTCCCACTTTGCGATCCCCTTGACCCCTTTACTACTTTGCGCTCCCCTTGACCCTTTCCCACTTTGCGTTCCCCCTGACCCTTTCCCACTTTGCGTTCCCCTTGACCCCTTTCCCACTTTGCGTTCCTCTTGACCCTTTCCCACTTTGCGTTCCCCTTGACCCTTTCCCACTTTGCGTTCCCCTTGACCCCTTTCCCACTTTGCGTTCCCCTTGACCCCTTTCCCACTTTGCGTTCCTCTTGACCCTTTCCCACTTTGCGTTCTTCTTGACCCCTTTCCCACTTTGCGTTCCCCTTGACCCCTTTCCCACTTTGCGTTCCTCTTGACCCTTTCCCAGTTTACGTTCCTCTTGACCCTTTCCCACTTTGCGTTCCCCTTGACCCCTTTCCCACTTTGCGTTCCCCTTGACCCCTTTCCCACTTTGCGTTCCCCTTGACCCTTTCCCCCCTGCCCTCCTCCCTGCAATGGGGGATTTAGAATGCAACGTGCAACAATTAATGGGCCTTCGACAATGCAGAGATAGTGGTTTGTGGCGTCGACGGGAGAACTAGTTTGGGAAATCATCAGCGGTGGATGAGTCATTGCATGATGAATGTGGGTGTGTGGGTGTAGGTGTGGGTGGGGTTGAGGTTGGGGTGTTAGAGGTGCTTGGGTGTGGGTGGGTAGGTGAGCAGGTGGGTGTTTGGGTGTGTGTGTTGGGGGAGGATGTGGTTAGGGGTAAGTGGGTGTATATGTCGTAGGGTGAGTGTGTGTAGGTGTGGGTGTGTGGGCGTGGGTATGGGGCCGTTGGTAAGTGGGTGTGGGTGGGTGTGGATATAGGGTGTGTATGGGTGTGGATGTGAGTGTCTGTAGGTGTAGATGCGTCTGTTTGTATTTATATTTATGTTTGAGGTTGAGTGTATTCATGAGTATTTTTACGTATGCTATCACAAATATCAT
>NW_028234414.1:39554263-39559984 GCF_977035675.1 Penaeus japonicus
TATGCATATATATACATATATATAAATACACATATATATATATATATATATATATATATATATATATATATATATATCCCACTTTTTAACAGAGTAGAAAGAGATTAGATTTTACTGGACTGAAGACTAAAGAATGGCCTTGGAAGAAAAGGACATTCATAAGTGGCACTGAGTGTTGTGGAGGAGTTGGCAGCAGGTGTGAGGCTGTCCTCGTGCAGGTGTGAGCTGACCTTCGGGTGTGTACAGTTGCAGGAGAAGCTGAGTCGCGTGCAGGCCGAGTTGCAGCGAGTGACGCAGCAATACGAAGCCGAAGCCCGGGCCAGCTACTCGGACCATCACTACCAGGTATACGAACGCAGCGTGTTGGTCGAAGGGAGCGTCCATCTAAAGTATATCTAAATAAATATGTGATTTTAAATATGTGATTTCTTTTGTTTTTGTTTTAATGGAAACTAAATGAATCTTTTCCGTAAAGAGTCTCAGGTCTGGTTTATACGAAAGGGGGTTTCCAGCCTCACGAAATTCACGCTAAGAGACACGAATTTCAGACTTTCTTCTAACCTGCCTGCTCTTGGCTTTATGTGGCTACGAAATAAATGCAAACGCTTAACAATAGCTATTAACGCTTGTGTGCTAGACTTCCACGTCATTTTCTCCTTGGGAAAGAAACAATGCACACACGACATAGAGAGATTGGAGTGGCCTTTTCGCGGTCATTTTCCAAGAATGGACCATTATATGTTTTTTTTTTTTTTTTTGTATTATATGCTGTACTTGTATTTATAAATGTCTTCAGACCTCGAGCGAGATTTTTATACTTTTTTTCAGAATTCGTAAGAGATTATATACTTTTTTTTTCATGTCATGGTAAATTATGTTAATTTATATGTTAATTAAATACCAGTGATAATGTATATTCTAAGTAATATTTTTTGCGTCTTGTGTTATGAATTTATTATATTACAACTATTCACATTTTATGCAAAAGATATAGTGACACCATAGAGAACCAAGGATTAAACTAAATGGATAAATCAATGATATTATTCTAAATCAAACATCTTTAATTAAAATTTATCAATTAATCATGATTATGAATTAATTTGATATAGTTAATCAGATGTTACCTGCATTTACCAGTCCGACTTCATTTATATATTAACTAATACAACTATAATAAGGGATTTTATATTCATCATTATTTCTAAAAATACTAATTTAAATCTATCTACCGTCATATATAAAAGGGGAAAATGATTCAAAGACATTTACCATAAGACCTAACAAAAATAAGGTTAAAAAAAGAAGCCAAGAACGACCTCACCTATTCCCTCACCCGCCCATTCCCTCACTCGTCCATTCCCTCACTCGTCCATTCCCTCACTCGTCCATTCCCTCACTCGTCCATTCCCTCACTCGTCCATTCCCTCACTCGTCCATTCCCTCACTCGCCCATTCCCTCACTCGCCCATTCCCTCACCCGCCCATTCCCTCACTCGCCCATTCCCTCACTCGCCCATTCCCTCACTCGTCCATTCCCTCACTCGTCCATTCCCTCACTCGTCCATTCCCTCACTCGTCCATTCCCTCACCCGCCCATTCCCTCACTCGCCCATTCCCTCACTCGTCCATTCCCTCACTCACCCATTCCCTCACCCGCCCATTCCCTCACTCGTCCATTCCCTCACTCGTCCATTCCCTCACTCGTCCATTCCCTCACTCGCCCATTCCCTCACTCGTCCATTCCCTCACCCGCCCATTCCCTCACTCGCCCATTCCCTCACTCACCCATTCCCTCACTCGCCCATTCCCTCACTCACCCATTCCCTCACTCGCCCATTCCCTCACCCGCCCATTCCCTCACTCACCCATTCCCTCACCCGCCCATTCCCTCACTCGTCCATTCCCTCACTCGCCCATTCCCTCACCCGCCCATTCCCTCACTCACCCATTCCCTCACTCGCCCATTCCCTCACTCACCCATTCCCTCACCCGCCCATTCCCTCACTCGTCCATTCCCTCACTCGTCCATTCCCTCACTCGTCCATTCCCTCACCCGCCCATTCCCTCACTCGCCCATTCCCTCACTCACCCATTCCCTCACTCGCCCATTCCCTCACTCACCCATTCCCTCACTCGCCCATTCCCTCACTCGTCCATTCCCTCACTCGTCCATTCCCTCACTCACCCATTCCCTCACCCGCCCATTCCCTCACTCGCCCATTCCCTCACCCGCCCATTCCCTCACCCGCCCATTCCCTCACCCGCCCATTCCCTCACTCACCCATTCCCTCACCCGCCCATTCCCTCACTCGTCCATTCCCTCACTCACCCATTCCCTCACTCGTCCATTCCCTCACTCACCCATTCCCTCACCCGCCCATTCCCTCACTCGTCCATTCCCTCACTCGTCCATTCCCTCACTCGTCCATTCCCTCACCCGCCCATTCCCTCACTCGCCCATTCCCTCACTCGTCCATTCCCTCACTCGTCCATTCCCTCACTCGTCCATTCCCTCACTCGTCCATTCCCTCACTCGTCCATTCCCTCACCCGCCCATTCCCTCACCCGCCCATTCCCTCACCCGCCCATTCCCTCACTCGCCCATTCCCTCACTCGCCCATTCCCTCACTCGTCCATTCCCTCACTCGTCCATTCCCTCACTCGTCCATTCCCTCACTCGTCCATTCCCTCACCCGCCCATTCCCTCACCCGCCCATTCCCTCACTCACCCATTCCCTCACTCACCCATTCCCTCACCCGCCCATTCCCTCACCCGCCCATTCCCTCACTCACCCATTCCCTCACCCGCCCATTCCCTCACTCACCCATTCCCTCACCCGCCCATTCCCTCACTCGTCCATTCCCTCACTCACCCATTCCCTCACTCGTCCATTCCCTCGCTCACCCATTCCCTCACCCGCCCATTCCCTCACTCGTCCATTCCCTCACTCGCCCATTCCCTCACTCACCCATTCCCTCACCCGCCCATTCCCTCACCCGCCCATTCCCTCACTCGCCCATTCCCTCACTCGCCCATTCCCTCACTCGCCCATTCCCTCACCCGCCCATTCCCTCACTCGCCCATTCCCTCACCCGCCCATTCCCTCACTCGTCCATTCCCTCACCCGCCCATTCCCTCACTCGTCCATTCCCTCACTCGTCCATTCCCTCACTCGTCCATTCCCTCACTCACCCATTCCCTCACTCGTCCATTCCCTCACTCGTCCATTCCCTCACCCGCCCATTCCCTCACTCGTCCATTCCCTCACTCGTCCATTCCCTCACTCGTCCATTCCCTCACCCACCCATTCCCTCACCCGCCCATTCCCTCACTCGTCCATTCCCTCACTCGCCCATTCCCTCACTCGTCCATTCCCTCACTCGCCCATTCCCTCACTCGCCCATTCCCTCACCCGCCCATTCCCTCACTCGCCCATTCCCTCACTCGTCCATTCCCTCACCCGCCCATTCCCTCACTCGTCCATTCCCTCACTCGCCCATTCCCTCACTCGTCCATTCCCTCACCCGCCCATTCCCTCACTCGTCCATTCCCTCACCCGCCCATTCCCTCACTCGTCCATTCCCTCACCCGCCCATTCCCTCACTCACCCATTCCCTCACCCGCCCATTCCCTCACTCGTCCATTCCCTCACTCGCCCATTCCCTCACCCGCCCATTCCCTCACCCGCCCATTCCCTCACTCACCCATTCCCTCACCCGCCCATTCCCTCACTCGTCCATTCCCTCACTCGTCCATTCCCTCACCCGCCCATTCCCTCACCCGCCCATTCCCTCACTCACCCATTCCCTCACACGTCCATTCCCTCACACGCCCATTCCCTCACACGCCCATTCACCCACCCATTCCCTCACCCGCCCATTCCCTCACTCGTCCATTCCCTCACTCGTCCATTCCCTCACTCGTCCATTCCCTCACTCGTCCATTCCCTCACCCGCCCATTCCCTCACCCGCCCATTCCCTCACTCACCCATTCCCTCACACGCCCATTCCCTCACACGCCCATTCCCTCACACGCCCATTCACCCACCCATTCCCTCACCCGCCCATTCCCTCACTCGTCCATTCCCTCACCCGCCCATTCCCTCACCCGCCCATTCCCTCACCCGCCCATTCCCTCACTCGCCCATTCCCTCACTCGTCCATTCCCTCACCCGCCCATTCCCTCACTCACCCATTCCCTCACTCGTCCATTCCCTCACACGCCCATTCCCTCACACGCCCATTCCCTCACCCGCCCATTCCCTCACTCGTCCATTCCCTCACTCGCCCATTCCCTCACTCGCCCATTCCCTCACTCGTCCATTCCCTCACTCGTCCATTCCCTCACTCGTCCATTCCCTCACTCGTCCATTCCCTCACTCGTCCATTCCCTCACTCGTCCATTCCCTCACTCGTCCATTCCCTCACTCACCCATTCCCTCACACGCCCATTCACCCACCCATTCCCTCACCCGCCCATTCCCTCACTCGTCCATTCCCTCACTCGTCCATTCCCTCACACGCCCATTCCCTCACTCACCCATTCCCTCACACGCCCATTCACCCACCCATTCCCTCACCCGCCCATTCCCTCACACGCCCATTCCCTCACTCGTCCATTCCCTCACACGCCCATTCCCTCACTCACCCATTCCCTCACACGCCCATTCACCCACCCATTCCCTCACCCGCCCATTCCCTCACTCGTCCATTCCCTCACTCGTCCATTCCCTCACTCGTCCATTCCCTCACTCACCCATTCCCTCACTCGTCCATTCCCTCACCCGCCCATTCCCTCACCCGCCCATTCCCTCACTCGTCCATTCCCTCACACGCCCATTCCCTCACTCGTCCATTCCCTCACCCGCCCATTCCCTCACTCGTCCATTCCCTCACTCGTCCATTCCCTCACTCGTCCATTCCCTCACTCACCCATTCCCTCACTCGTCCATTCCCTCACACGCCCATTCCCTCACTCGTCCATTCCCTCACACGCCCATTCCCTCACACGCCCATTCCCTCACTCGTCCATTCCCTCACACGCCCATTCCCTCACTCGCCCATTCCCTCACTCGTCCATTCCCTCACACGCCCATTCCCTCACACGCCCATTCCCTCACTCGTCCATTCCCTCACTCACCCATTCCCTCACCCGCCCATTCCCTCACACGCCCATTCCCTCACTCGTCCATTCCCTCACCCGCCCATTCCCTCACTCGTCCATTCCCTCACTCGTCCATTCCCTCACTCGTCCATTCCCTCACTCGTCCATTCCCTCACTCGTCCATTCCCTCACACGCCCATTCCCTCACTCGCCCATTCCCTCACTCGTCCATTCCCTCACTCGCCCATTCCCTCACTCGTCCATTCCCTCACTCGCCCATTCCCTCACTCGCCCATTCCCTCACTCACCCATTCCCTCACTCGTCCATTCCCTCACCGCCATTCCTCACTCGCCCATTCCCTCACGCCCATTCCGTCACGCGTCCATTCCCTCGCCCGCCCATTCCCTCACTCGCCATTCCCTCACCGCATTCCCTCACTCGTCCATTCCCTCACATCGCCCATTCCTCACTCCCTCGCCCTTCCTCACCCCTTCCCTCACCCATTCCTCACTCGCCCATTCCCTCACTCGCCATTCCCTCACCGCCATTCCCTCACTCGTCCATTCCCTCACTCGTCCATTCCCTCACTCGTCCATTCCTCACCCATCCCCA
>NW_028234414.1:39560084-39565084 GCF_977035675.1 Penaeus japonicus
ATCTCCCGGAAAACTATCCCTCGCCCCACTCTTCCCGAAGCTCCCCCCCCCCTCCCTTCCTGAAGCTCCTCCCCCCATACGAACTCCACCACCTCCACGGTTCCACAACCTCTTCGAAGGCCTTATGTAACCGGTCTGCTAACACGGCCGTCGAGGCACCCCCACCCTTTAGTACGGGTCTTCCATCTCTCTCTTCTTTGTTCAATGCTTGTTATTTAGAGAACTAGTGAACTCGGGCTTGTGCACCTTTGATATCTCAGCACTTGTTGTTGGTTTTGCAGAAATATGACGATGCTGTAGAATTGGTTAGTGTTTTATTTATTCCTGGCGATGGATGGCTTTTTATTTACACGGGTAAATTTGTTTTGTAGAAACTGTACTGGTTAATTAACAAGATGATTAACAATTAAATAATTAAATACTGTAAGATATGATAATATTGATAATTATAAAGATGATTATAATGACAGTTACTTGTGTTTTCAATATTAGAAGTTACATGGAACAACAGTAATAAAGCACGTAATTTAATAGTTGAGTGGTATTGGTTATTGATGTAGCATCAATGATCTTGATATGATGGCAATAACAGTGGTAATAATATTGATAGTCGTATCATTGTTGATAATAACTGATGTTAACTTTGTTGGTGCGATGATAATGACCATGATGATAATAGTGATAGTAGTAAAGATTACTACTACTACTACTACTACTACTACTACTACTACTACTGCTACTATTGCTGCTGCTGCTGCTATCGCTGATGATTGTAATAAAACATGATAATGATAATACTGATAAAATTAATAGTAATGGTAATGATGATAATGATGATATGGTAATGATAATGATAACTTAATTTGGTAATAATGACAGCATTGATAAAAATAACTATAATTATTATGATTATGATAATGATAATAATGGTAATGATTATGATAATCAAAATCATAATCATAATCATAAATTAATTGATAGTAATGGTGATAATGATGATGATAATAATGATAGTAATATTAATAAAAATGATAACAATAACAATGGTGATGATAATAATAATAAAACAATAATGATAGCAATGATAATAATAATAATAATGAAAAGGATGATAATGATAACAGACTAAAACCATACCTCACTAACACTAATGATGATATTATAAACAGCATCCTTACTACTAAATGCTACAATAAGAAATATAGAGAAAATATCGAATGTGTGTAATGCGGAGGATAATGAGAAAATGTAAATGAAACAACACGAAAAGAAAATTGCTAGAAGTACCCCATCGTTCATTCTTTCTCTCTAGTTTTTTTCTTTCTTTTTATCGATTTTTTTCTATCGACCCCCTTATAAAAATACCGCCCACGAGAGAAAGAGAACTCGCGATTATGCGGATGTCACTCATCGCACAAATTGGACAAGGTAATGATAATTCTCGAATCTCGCAGGTCCTGTGGCATCATCCATCTGGGACACTCCTCCGCCTGTCATTCACACCAGAGGATTTTCGCGAAGGAGAGGAAGTACCTAATGAGGAGACGTCACTCTTCTGCCCCTCCGCTCATGTTTTTTTTTCTTCTTCTAAGGAACTTCCAAGCGTGATTATACACTTACACACACACACACACGCATACACACACACGCATACACACACACACACACACACACACACACACACACACACACACACACACACATACACACACACACACACACACACACAAACACAAACACAAACACACACACAAACACACGCGTTTTCGATGATCCGTGAACAAATGAAGATCGCTTTTCACACCTTTATCATTCTAATGCGCGGGAACAACGGTGCCGCCTCCCCCCCTCCACATTCAAGTCATCTTCAATTACAGCATCATTCTCCTCAGCATCTCTCGCAGCCTCCGTCTCCTCTCCGGCGATAAACTGGCGGCCAGAAGTGTTTTTCGCATTCTATCCTTCCTGCACTCAAGACTTTCCTTAATCCCCAACGCCGTGTCTCGTTCCCTGGAGGAATTCTAGAAGAATTCGAAGCTTCTGTCGAAAAGTTGTCGTTTCTCTGTCGATTGCGTTTATCTTTATACATTTTTTTTGTTATTATAAGTTTTGATCTTTGGTCTTGGGTATCCTTCCCCCCCCCCATATTTTTCTTTAGTGTGAATGATTGCTTTTTTAATGGATGAATGATATGGTCCAGGTTAGAATTCGGTCTTCCGTCTTTCTTATTCTTGAAGAAAAACTTTATCCCTTTGACTCTTTTATTGAAGTCGGCTCCTTTATGTATTTCATTTCATTTTATTTTAAATCTATTGATATATTTATTCATTCTATCGACGCAAAGATACACGTGGCGTGTTGGTGATCATTGATAACAGGTTGACAGATTGATGATGATGATTACTTGATAATTGACAGCTTGAATGACGATAAGTGTTTGATAAATGAATATATTGGTGATGATTATTTGAAAAGCAACGACGTTATTCACTATTTAGCCAAACCTCTCACATGCCTCTTGAAAACAACAAAAAAGAAGAAAGAAAAAGAAAAGAATAGCAAAGACAAGAAAGAGAAAATATACAATACGTTTCCTATTTCCTCTCCATATCTCTTCTTCCTTCTCTCCAGACATCCCTTTCCCTTGCTATTCTTTGCTCTTTCGTCTTCCTTTACATAACCTTTCTTCTTTCACACCTTCCTTCCATCATGGCTCCCTTTCTCTTTCTGTTTATTTTCAATTCTCATATTTCACTTTCCTCTCAGATATTTTTACACTTCTCCAATCATCCTCTCCTTTTATCCTCTCTCTCTCTCCTTTTGTCCTCTCTCTCTCTCTCTCCTTTTATCCTCTCTCTCTCTCTCTCTCTCTCTCTCTCTCTCTCTCTCTCTCTCTTTCTCCTTCTCCCCCTCTCTCTCTGTCTGTCTCTCTCTCTCTCTCTCTCTCTCTCTCTCTCTCTCTCTCTCTCTCTCTCTCTCTCTCTCTCTCTCTCCCTCCCCCCCTCTCTCTTCATTTCCCGTTATCGTTTACTTTCTCCTTTTATCCTCTCTCTCTCTCCTTTTATCCTCTCTCTCTCTCTCTCTCATTCTCTCTCTCCTTTTGTCCTCTCTCTCTCTCTCCTTTTATCCTCTCTCTCTCTCTCTCGCTCTCTCTCTCTCTTCTCTCTTTCTCCTTCTCCCCCTTTCTCTCTGTCTGCCTCTTTCCCCCCTTTTTTTTTTTCTTTCTTTCTCTCTCTCCCCACCTTCTCTCTCTCTCACTTTGACTGTACTTCATCTCGATCCTCTCATCATTCCACCTCTCTGCGCTCTATATCTCTCTTCCTCTCCGCAGTCTCTCTCTTCTCGTCCCCTCATCTCTCTCTCCTCTCCTCTTCGCGACTCTTCTCTCTCTCTCTCTCTCTCTCTCTCTCTCTCTCTCTCTCTCTCTCTTCCTTTCCCGTTATCGTTTACTTTCTCCTTTTATCCCCTCTCTCTCTCCCTTTATCCCCTCTCTCTCTCTCCTTTTATCCTCTCTCTCTCTCTCTCTCTCTCTTTCTCTCTCTCTCTCTTTCCTTCTCCCCCCTCTCTCTCTTTGTCTCTCTCTCTCTCTCTCTCTCTCTCTCTCTCTCTCTCTCATTCTCTCTCTCTCTCTCCCCCATCTCTCTCTTTCTCTCTCTCTCCTTCTCCCTCCCTCCCCCCCTCTCTCTCTCTTTTTCTTTCTCCCTCTCTCTCTCTCTCTCTCTCTGTATCTCTCTCTTTCTCCTTCTCCCTCTCTCTCTCTCTCTCTCTCTCTCTCTCTCTCTCTCTCTCTCTCTCTCTCTCTCTCTCTCTCTCTCTCTCTCTCTCTCTCTCTCTCTCTCTCTCCTTCTCCATCCCTCTCTCCCTCTCTATCTGTCTGTCTGTCTGTCTGTCTGTCTGTCTCTCTCTCTCTCTCTCTCTCTCTCTCTCTCTCTCTCTCTCTCTCTCTCTCTCTCTCTCTCTCTCTCTCTCTCTCTCTCTCTCTCTCTCTCTCTCTCTCTCTCCCTTCCCCCCTCTCTCTCTCTCTTCATTTCCCGTTATCGTTTACTTTTCTCCTTTTCGGTTTTCCTATTCCCATTCTCATATACTTATGATTATTGCTCTCGTCATCATCATACTTACCATGATCATAATGATAATCATTATCACATTAACAATTACAATTATCACAATATGTTACGGTTTAATCACACGGGATCATTCCTATAAACAGGATTTTAAATATAATTTATCTATGGAAAAGCATTATTATTTCGTCATCCTCGAGCAAGTGAGGACTGCTGCTGGATATTTAGGTGGAAATTCTTTAATATAAAACGAGTTTCTAAGGACGAAAAATGTTGTTTTATAGAGAGAGAGTTTTATTGTTGACTTTTCTTTTCAAGAGGATGTCTTGCGATGCGTTTGGTAAGGCACACGATTGGAAATATTAATGTTTGCTTTGGATATATAATCTTGGGAGATTTATTGACTTTTGGGAGTAAGTGAGATGGAGAGGGAGGCACACTGGTTGACAGACACAGCTGATTGATAGAGATATAGGCAAACAGAGAAGCATACAACTATCATACTATTACCAGTATTATTGTAGTTTTGTGTATATCGTCCTAACTACATGAATTATAGGAGTTCTTTTCCACGAAGGATGGTCTATGAAGTGTGCAAAATTTTCACATAAACGCCTGTCAGCGCAAAAAACTTGGGAAATATTAGACTCCAGTAACGTTTCCTAGCGATTCTAACACCCTCTGTAGTCAGACACGAGCAATCATGCACAGCCTAACTCTATTTGAAATATCCATAAGATAAAGGGAAGAGAAATGCACTGCTTGATCATATATTTAGATGAGTTCTTAGAACCAAAGCAACTGCCAATATCAGCATACAATGGCGGTCCCACTGTCTCGTTGCTCTCGTGTTAGATACACGTTCCGAACATGTAAACAAAGCTGGTAAGATGAGAAGTAGTATTTTACCGACATGTATGCATCACTTTCCAGCAT
>NW_028234414.1:39577584-39583647 GCF_977035675.1 Penaeus japonicus
TACTACTATTATTGGCATCAAGACCAAGGGAAGACTTCTTGTGGAAGTAGAGAGAGATGGAATGTTCTCGAGAGGAAAGAGGAGGGAGAAAGTTAAGAGTAGTCAGAAATATTTTCTGGAAGATAGGAAGAGTTCTTGGTCATTGACAAAGATAGAAGTAGAGTAGAGATTCATTGGTCTCTGAGGAACATTTAAAACACGCACATATAACACACAAAACAAACACAAACACAACACAAACGCACATTATGCATCATCTCCCCTTTTTCCTCTATCTCTCCTCTCTCTCTCACTTCTCACTCTCTTTCTGTATATATGTGTATTGTTATATTATTTGATATATGTTATTTATTTTATTTTATCATATATATATGTAATATGTATATATATTACTTTACTATATATATATATATAATCTGTAAGTTTATATATTATATATTTATATTTATACTAGCACAAAGAAGTATATTATATATATTAAATATATATACATAATCTCTACCAATTTTCCACATTTCGAATTTTACAGTATTCAATTGCTAAACGAAATGTATTAATTATATTGTTGTACGTGGGACCTTCGAAGGGCCTGGTATAGGCGATTTACATTTTTTATTCAACCAATTTAGCAGAGGTCATTTCGACTATCCACTGGCACTTAACTGTTTTGGACTTCACTAGCGAGTTGCTTTGACAATAATTCAATTATCTTATTTTGTACTTATTGATCTGTTTGATAATGATTGATATGATTCGATAAGAAATGATGATGGGAATGATGATTGTAATGATGATAAGGGTAATAATACCAATGGTTATTGATGATTATGATTATGAAGATTATGATTATAATCATGATGATAGTATTAATGTGATAATGGTAATAGCAATATTGATAATCATAATAGAATTGATAAAGGTGAATAAAGATAGCAATGATAATGACAGCAAGGATAATTGTAAGGGTAATTATGAGGATCAAAATCATAACAGTAAAGATAAAGATCATGATAATGCAATAATGATGATGATAATGATAATTACGAATATGATAAGAATGACACTAATGACAGTAATAATGATAATAAAGATGATATAGTGATACTAGCAATAATGTCAATAACAGTGAGCAGTATTGATAAATAATGATAATATAGATTGAGAACAACAATTTAAATTTTTGCTAACAAAAAAAAAATTTTAATCAAGCATACGTTGAATCCCGAAACATAAATACACGTAACTCTTCTATATTAATTTCGAACATGATAAGCATAATAAAGAATATTAGTTATGAGAACTGAAGCTCAAACGAAGGGGGTGGGGGGAGGAGTGGGAGGAGGGAGGCAGGATAAGAAGCAATAAGTAAGTCGAAATAAGATGGTAATAGGCTCTACTTGAAACATATTAGGCCAATATCAGATAGGAGAGATATAATTTATAATGAGGGAATATTTTACAATATTCTCATGCAACGTGGCAGGACAACAGTTTTTTGTCAAATCGTATTTTTGTTACGATAATGTTAATTTTGATTATTAATGTTATTGTACTGTTCATAATGCGATTCGTCATACAATTTTATGTATTTTTATTTTTTCTGTCATCATATTAGCATTCATTGGCTTATACTTATCCGTCGCTATTCTTGTTATCAATACTTTTATCATATTTATCATCTAATTTTATATTTTCGTATCCTTCATGTTATTGTTAATTCATTCCATTAGCATAATCATAGTATACTATTATATGTCACATAAAATTTCTATCATTATTATTATCAATATTGTCTTTTAACTATTGATAATTTATGTATCACATAAGCTATATTGAATATTATACTCAAATTATCAACCCATTCCAGTATACATATATTTTTTGGCAAAAAACGATCTTAGTGTGGGGATATATGTTACCAGCTATTCTAAGATATATATAAATTCTTTTTCTGGGGCCACCTAAGATATCACAAGGTCACGGGGGGTTGGCAATGTGCGAGATACTTCTACAGCAAGATTTGAAGTGCTTGACAACTATAATTGCAAGCAAAATGCACAAAGATCGATATAACTTTTTCACCACACCCAACAACCAACACACACACACACACATTTCCCGATGCTTTCCTCTCTCTTTTCCCCTTGTGTGATACACTCCTACCTGTCCTTTCTTCCGTATTTTGTCGCTATTCTCAATTTCTCGTTTCTTTCGTAATCCTTTTACCATTTCTCTTCAGAATCTTCATCTTTCCTACTATCCTATTTTCTCTCCTTTTTCCCCCACAGTCATCTTTCTTTCTTCCCTTTTCTATTTTTGTCTATTTTCTATTTGTTTTTTACTTTAATTTTCTTCCCTCTCTAAGTCACGTTCTATCCTCCCTATTCAACGCTCTATCCGTCTCTTCTTTAGCACAGCGTTTTTTCCCCTCCATGTCTTTCTTCCCCTCTATTCGCTATTCGCTATTCGCTCTCACCCTTTCTTCCTCTTTCTTCGTTCCCCTGTTCTTGGCCTCCTTTCCACGCTCATTCCTTCACTCGGCAGGAATCAAAAAGTAATTATAGCCATAGTCGACCCAAGAATCTCCTTCCCTCCCCTTCCCTCTTGCTCTAATCTTCTTCTTTTTTCCTTGTACTTCCCCTTTTTCCCCCTTCCCTAATTCCTTCCCTCTCCTCTCCTCACCTCTCCTCTCTATCTTTTCCACTCTAACCTTTTTCTATAACTCGCCTTTCCTCTCTCCCTCCCGTCTCCCCTCTCTCTTTCTCTCTCTCTGCTCTCTCTTTCATTCACTCCTCACCCTCTCTTCTTCTCCGCTGCTTTCCCTCCTTTTTCATTTATTCTGACAAAAAGGAATTCCATCAAAGTAGACTCTTACATCTGACAGTATGAGAGCTTCCAGATTAGGAACACATCTGAAAGAAAGTAGAAACATGATGGGTTTTCCTAATTAATTAAATTTTGAAAAATCTGATTTCTATAATAAAACACATTGGCAAAGATTTTTAGAATGATTTTCACATGCCTTTAAACGATACCCCTTTAGACAAAAACAAAACAAAATAAGAATAAAGATTCTACAATTTCATCATTTTTTCCTCACTCTTTTTCTTTCCCTCTTCCCTCCTTTTTTAATAAACCCGAATAAAAAATCCAGCTGGATATACTGTACCTCATTATGCTACTGAAAATCAGCCAAATTAACAGTAGGTGACATCAAATAACAGCACGAGTGACTTACGAGTAATTCACGGGTAACTCACGTCTAATTCACTCGTAACTCCCTCGTAGCTCACGCATAACTCACTCGTAACTCACTCGTAACTCACTCGTAACTCACACGTAACTCACTCAATCAGGATGGCCAGCTGACCGTAAATGGGCGCCCTAACCAGAGGATATGCTACTCTGAAGGACTCATTCCCTCCACCAGAGAGTAATCTATCTAATTAAGAGTAATTAACTCGCACGATGAGTGATTAATTCATGTGAGTGATTAGAGTCACTGGGAAAAATGATGACGGGTCGTACGAAATAATAAGATACAAGCTTTTAAGACTAATTTCTTTTTTCAGACGGTATCTCTCGAGTATTTTCCGTGTGATTAATTGACTAAAGGATATAGCCATTATTGGGTACATAAAAAAAACAACTTATTATGATCCTCGATTGATGGATTGATTCAATAGCCTTACGAATTGTAAGAATGCAATTTTATATACATAATATTTTTTATTTTTTACAATATGCTCATATTCAAACAAACAATACCAGTCCGAGAATTAAAAGTTTTGGATGTAGAAAATTCGTTTTTTTATCCGTATATTTTGTTTTTTGCTTGAAAGATTATTATCTAACGACCGTGCAGATGAGACAAGAGTCTATAACTAGTCTACAATATTAGATATATGGAATTGTATATACATTGCATGAAAACTATTATACAATCATTATTATCGTTCGATATCACCATTATTTATAACCGCAACTTTTTTTATATCAAAATCCCACAAGGCTACAGGGATGTAAGTTACGTGGACTGTCGCTCTTAACGAAATAAAACTTTTCTTCTGATTTTTGTTGGGTACGAACGTCTATCTAGGTTTTCCTAAGGTCAGTAAAAGATCCTCTTTCATGTGACGTTTGATGAAACTAAAGAGAACATTGATTAGGTCAGTATCCCCTGGAAAAACCTGATAGAGTTTTGTGACCTTTATTAAACTCCAGGTCTTTGATACTTTGATACAGTACAAGAGGGGGGGGGAGAGGAGGGGCGTAATTGGTCAGGGGGCATGAAAAAGGATGATAAGTGGGGTGGGGGGACATTGGAATGGGATGGGATCGTGGTGATAGGAGATGATGAATGAGTGGATAACGTGAAGAAGAATAATGGTAGTAGGTGGGATAGGGGGGGGGGATGGAGGTGATAAGGGTGATATTGGGAGGGTCAATACTAAGAAGATGAATGAAGTTGGCTAATGATATAGAGGATAGAAAAAGGATTAAATATACTATGGCTTCGTTTATTTGTTATATAGAATAATTAATAAGGGTAGGTACAGAATAAAGGTTGAATATTATTTGTTGATTGTTTAGTGTGTTTTATTTTATGAAAGGTTAGATTATTAAATTAATGAGGTATGTGATTATATGTTTTAATTTAGGGAGGGTGGTTTTTGTTTTTTGATGTGTGTTTTGTGTGTGTTTTTGTTAGTTTTTTTTTGAGTTGTTTGTGTTTTTTTTTTGTGTTAGTTATTTATATTATGTCACATATCAAGACGGTACTGCCAACCGAACAAACAATCCCACTGCAAGCCCTGCTATCACGCCTGCGGTATGCGTCACTTCAACCCAATACGCTGGCTTTCTAAGGACGCAACTTTTCTCAACCCCGCCCTCTGTGCGGCGCAGGAACCTCGCTCGGGTAAGAAAAACACCCATCGAGGGACGAAGCCCATTGAAAGTGCCCCCGGCTGTTTACTCTCCTTGGTCCCAACGAAAACACTTCATTTTGGTTACGTGGCAATAGTGCAGTGCAATCGTTTCTTGTGTGTACTTGTTGCTTATACGTACTTATATTTATACGTACTTATGCTTATGTTGCTTATACTTGTTGCTTATACGTACTTATATTTATATGTACTTATACTTATGTTGCTTAAACTTGTTGCTTATACGTACTTATATTTATATGTACTTATACTTATGTTGCTTAAACTTGTTGCTTATACGTACTTATATTTATATGTACTTATACTTATGTTGCTTAAACTTGTTGCTTATATGTACTTATACTTATACGTGCTTATACTTATGTTGCTTAAACTTGTTGCTTATACGTACTTATATTTATACGTACTTATACTTATGTTGCTTAAACTTGTTGTTTATACGTACTTATACTTATACGTACTTATACTCGTTGCTTATACTTACGTACGTACTTCAGCGTTATAGATGTTATCATATACTTTAAAGTTTTTTTCTTTTTGTTTATAAATCATATCTGCTTTCTTAGAGTGAATGTAAATTAAATATACATAGCCCAAAAGGGAGAGGAAAGACGGTGCTCAGAAAGAAATATTGATAATTTCCTATACAGATGGAGAGGGACACTGAAGAGAGAGGAGGGGGAGGGGGAGGGGGGAGGTTGGTGGGGAACTCTTGGAAGAGTTGAGGAAACCAAGTTTTAATGATCCTGATTTCCACAAAAATGTTGAAAGTATTTGTGACTGAATGATTAAATGACTTTATTTTTGTTTGTACTTCCTTCATTTTCTGTGTGCGTGTTTATGTGTATGCGTATGTATGTATGTATGTATGTATGTAAGTATGTATCTATCTATCTATATATCTGTGTGTGTGTATGTGTATGTGTGTGTGTATGTGTATTTGTATGTGTGAGTACGTCTACGTATATGTGCGTATGTGTATCTGCGTGTATGAGAGTGAACTGATGAAACAACAAGCGAAGAGATTGAGAATCAATGTTAGGCCTACGTATCCTCAAAAACACAAATCCCAAGAGAACACTGTGAGTTATGGCGAGGTCAGGAGCGAGTCAAG
>NW_028234414.1:39583747-39586247 GCF_977035675.1 Penaeus japonicus
CAAATGTCCTGTATTAATTTCCTTTTCGATCTAGCACTCCTAACTGAGAAGCTGATCATGAAGTCATGCACTATTACGAAAAGAAAACTTAGAAAGCAACATTTTAAAGTATTCTTCTTCTTATTATTATTTTTTTTCTAATATGGATGTCCCGAAAATGGAACACAGTAGAGAACAAATGCATGTCTGAGTGCATGGTCTTGGACTCCGTTAACCGTTTGCATGCTTTGAAAAGGTTCCGTAATGGCAGTGCATGACGTGGCTTTTGAAAGGCCAAATTGGATGCAATTTTCTTTCGGTTTCGATTATATATAGTATGTCGAGTAAACGCACGCTTGTCAATGCGTCGTCATGCACGGTGCTTGCAGTGTGCCTGTTGACAAGCTTTGTGGTGGTTTGTGGTGTATGTTTAATTTATTCAATAACGGACAAAGAGCGAAATTCCACCGGGGAAATATATACATAGAAAATTACTATCGGATAGCTGGTGCTACCACAGCTGGTATTGATATGAAGGAATTCTCTTCATCATTGCCATAACCCTGCATGATGTAATTTTCTTCACTTTTATCAATATCACCCTCATGATCAGCACAGTGCCGAAATCCATACCTCACCACACCACACTACACTACACTACACTACACTACACTACACTACACTACACTATCAACACAACAGCAACGGTACATCATCACCATAACCCTAGCGCCGGAAGTACCCCATCAATACCCCCGTCAAAACCATTATTCCAGCCGCGCCATAACCCCCCCCCCCCCCTCCTCTTGCCACCATTACCCCGACATCACCATAATGCCATCATCATCACCATCACCATCATCATCATGAACCACGGCTCTCAGTCCGGTAACCTTCACAACAGCTGTCGTTCCGTCTCTGTTTTATGTATTGTTGATACCCCCACCTCTTCTCCCCTCCCCCCGCCTGATCCACCCTGCTCCCCCTCCCCCCGTCTGATTTCCCCTCTCTCCTCCCCCTCCCCACTCCTGATCCCCCTCCCCCCTCTCCTCCCACTCCTCCCTCTCCCCCTCTCCCCCCTCTCCTCCTTCTCTCCCCCTCTCCTCCTTCTCTCCCCCTCTCCTCCTTCTCTCCCCCCTCTCCTTTTCTCCCCTCTATCCTTTCTCTCCCCCTTCTCCTCCTTCTCTCCCCCTTCTCCTCCTTCTCTCCCCCTTCTCTTCCTTCTCTCCCCCTTCTCCTCCTTCTCTCCCCCCCTATCCTCCTTCTCTCCCCACTCCTCCCCCTCCCTCCTCTCTCCCTCCCATATACTCCTGATATATGAAGTCCCTGTGTAGCGGGTGGGGGGGGGGGGGGGTTAGCGTTGTCATGCTCGGTGGATGACGCCGGCGGCTTGCAGAACAATGGTGCATGTTGATCGCTCTTGTTGTTGCCTGCCTGCGTCTCCTTCCCCTACGACCCCCTCCTCCCTCCCCCCCCTCTCTCTCTCTCTCTCTCTGTCCCTCGTACCCTCTTGGTCCCTTCCTCTTCCCCTTCGCCCGCCCTCTTCGCTCCCTTCCCCTTTGGGTCTGTGCTTGGCACTCTTCAACTCCTACCTCTCTCCTTCTTCCCCTCGCCCCCCCCCCTCCCTCCTTCCCCTCGGTCTCCCCCCTCCCTCCTTCCCCTCGGTCTCCCCCCCTCCCTCCATCCCCTCGGTCTCCCCCCCCTCCCTCCATCCCCTCGCCCCCCCCTCCCTCCATCCCCTTCCGTGTTCTGGGATCCCTCTCCCCTCCTCGGGGATTAGAAGATAAGAATGGACCCTCCCTTCCCCCCCATCTCCCCCTCCCCCCCCTTCCCTCGCCGCCGCTTACTCTCTCACTCTCTCTCATACACCCCCTTCCTCCAGATGCACTTTAATGCGCCTTTGGAAAGGGGCGTGGCCCGACGAGGGGATTTTTTTCTCTTTGAATTATGCCGAGGGGTTTCCTCCTCTGTGTTATAGTGCCGTCTTGACATGAATGTGTGCTTGCATGTGCACTACATAAACATCTGACAGCGTGCGCTTGCTCTCTCTTACACACACGTGTATGTGTGTGTATGTATGGATGGATGGATGGATGGAAGGATGGGTATGGGTATCTATATATGTATAGGTGTGTGTATATGTACATATATATATTATATATATATATTTATGTGTATATTTATACTTTCATTTTTATCCAGTGTTCACATGTAAATTTCGCTAATAAAGGAAAGCCAAACTGATGCCGCTAGTTTCCCACTGAACATTGCTGTAGTGTCTCAACTATGAACGAGATTATTTTCATTCCTTATGGAACAGTTCTGCAAGATAACCCCCGATTTCTTATCTTCCTGTTGCAGAATCATTGTTTATTCATAGCTGACAATTTATTTCATTCTTATTCGATATTATTATTATTTTTTTGTTGTTATTGGTATCCCAGAGCCCTCCCCTCCCCAACACACGGCCCTGGCACCCCCACCCACCCCCACCCCAATCCCCCTCCCTCGGATCCCTCCC
>NW_028234414.1:39591247-39593747 GCF_977035675.1 Penaeus japonicus
CACCGACACAGCAGAATTCCTTCGACAATACCTGAAAAGGAGAGAGAGGGAGAGAGAGAGAAAAAATGCTCCTTAAAAGAAAGAAGAAAGTGTCAAGTTTGGAATTGCCTATGAACTTCCTTTCCCTCCCCCCTCACCCCTCACCCTCACCCTCACCCTCACCCTCACACAAGCCTCAACACCCCCTCACCCCCTCAACCACCCTCAACCCTCACCCTCAACCCCTCAAACCCTCAATACACCTCCCACACCACAACCCTCACCCTTCCCCACAACTTTTAACGACACCCACGACTCACCCCCCTTTTAAACCATTTATTTACCAACCCACATCCAAAACACCACCATACCAACAATATACATACACCCAACATAAAAATAAACTCAAAACCCACTTCTGCTCCATACCGCATGGAGACCACTCCACCCAGGTACCCCCCCTACCGTTCCTCCCGACGGTGTCATATAATAATGACGTTATTTTCCTGTCATTACAGTGCCACTATTGCAAGACGACATCGTATAAATGAATGCCAATATACGTTGATAAGATTATCAGATAATAATTATATTGTGCGTGGTGATTGAGATAATCGTGATAACACCTTAGTTCATGTTATTACGAAATCATTATCGTTATGATAATGAGGATGACAGTAACGTAACTAAGAACATTAGAAGGACTGCTTATTGATTAGCTTGTAAAATCCGGGGGGGGAGGGGGGAGGTGGAAGGATTATATAGATATGATACTTATATCCGATTATTGTTTTGTTTTAAGTTTGTTTTCTTTTGGGATGAAATTCTGTAGGCCTATTTAAGAAGTTTATTCGTATAATTGTTTCCTTGTCATTTATTATCGTTACTTTGTGTGATCTCAACCTAACAGAGAAAAAAAATAAATAAATAAAACATAAGAAATAAAAGATAAAAGATAACAAAAATCCGTTTAATGTTTGCCTGTTATTTGTCATTTAAACAGGAAAATGAAGGCATATTAATCCAAAAGTAAAAAGCTGATCACAACAATGAACTGATAACAGAAAGGATACGAATCAATTGAAGACAAAGTGAAGCTCATCAACAGCGCGTCCTCGGATTCTGGGAGAGAGTGGGGGGGTGGGGGTAAGAGAGAAGATGGGGGTGGGGGGCTAGGAGTGGGGGAGGGGGTAGGAGATAGGGTAGGGGGTAGGTAGGGAGTAGGAGAGGGAATAGGAGTGGGGGGATGAGGGTAAGAGAGGTGGGGGTGAGATTGGGGGAGGGGGGGAGGAGATAGAGTAGGGGTGGGGGTAGGGGGGGTAAGGTTAGAGTAAGCGTAGAAAGACCTCCCTGCTAGTAGGGGGAGGGAGGGAGCGGAGAGAGGGGGGTGCGTAGACACCTCACACTTTTTAGAACAATTTTTTTTTTATATCTATTTTAGCTAATACTAAATAACTCCAATTCTAAAATAAAATATAATCTATCAATCCCTCTGCCTCTCCTCTCTCTCCTCCACACTCCTCTCGTCTCCACCTCTCTCTTTCTTCTCTTTTCTATCTTTTTAATAATTTTAACATTCGGCTGCGCTTATTGTGTGGCGAATTTCCATCTTTGAAAACTAATCCGGCCAAAGAGATCGTTTCCATCTTCAAATGGGAACAGCATCTTCTGTATCCGTTGTTGTTGTTGTGTGGTGGTGGTGGTGTATCTATTTTCTTTATCTTTTTTTCTTTCTTTTTCTTTTGGTTAAACATTATCTGATGAAATGGACGAGTTCTTATTAAAGGGGGAGGGGGGGGGAAGGTGGGGGAGGGGAGGGAGAAGGTGAAGGAGAGGAGGGGGAAGGTGGGGGAGGGGAGAGGAAGGGAAGGGAAGGGAAGGGAAGCGGGAAATGTATTGCTGAGAGACCTGAAAGAGAGAGAGATAAAAAAAAGAAAAAAGTATTGGTATTATACATTTCTTTTGTGGTTTCCCCTGTCATTTGTGATTGGTATTTTTGTTTTGCTTTCTGTTTGTTTGTGGTTGTTGTTTGGTTGTTGTTTTTTCTCTCTTTTTTTCGGGGGGGGGGGGTGAAGGGAGGGGAGGGGATATGTTGCTGAAGGACTAGATCGATTACGATTTTGCTATCCTCTCCCCCCGCCCCCATTCCCTTTCAGTCTGTTCTGTTTGTGTGGATCTTTCTCCATTCTTCTCTCGATTTCGGTCTCTCTCTCTCCTCTTTCTCTTTCTCTCTCTCTCTCTCTCTCTCTCTCTCTCTCTCTCTTCCCTGCTCCACCGCACACACTCGTCCCCCTCCATCTCCACTCGTCTCCTCATATCCCTCTCTCTCCTTCTCTCTCTCGTCTCCTCTCTCCTCTACTCTCTCGTCCCGTTCTCTCTCTCTCTCTCTCTCCTCTCTCTCTCCTCTCCCCCCCCCCTCTCTCTCTCCTCTCCCTCTCTCTCTTTCCCCTTTCCCCCCTCTCTCTCTCTCTCCCCCCCCCCCCCCCTCTCTCTCTCTCTCCCTCTCTCTCTCTCTCTCTCT
>NW_028234414.1:39598747-39628747 GCF_977035675.1 Penaeus japonicus
TTTGCATTTCGTATTTTTCAAGTACATTTCACCCGGTCTTCGTCTCCCTTTCTTTATCTTCTTTCCTTGTTTTCCTTCTTTCTTTTCTTTCTTCTATTTCTTTTTTCTTCTATTTCTTTTTTCTTCTTCGTTGTGTTATCCTACTTCTTCTTTTCCTTTTTCTTAATCATCTTTTTCATCAACTCTTACTTCTCCACATCCACCCCCACTTCCTCCCTCTTTCTCCTCCACCATCTTCCTCTTCCATCTCTTTCTCCTCCTCCTCCTCTACCCCTCTTCTTCTTTCTCCTCCCTCCTCCTCCTCCTCCTCCTCCACCCCTCTTCTTCTTTCTCCTTCCCCCTCCTCCTCCTCCTCCTCCTCCTCCTCCTCCTCCTCCTCCTCCACCCCTCTTCTTCTTTCTCCTCCCCCCCTCCTCCTCCTCCTCCTCCTCCTCCTCCTCCTCCTCCTCCTCCTCCTCCTCCTCCTTCTCCTCCACCACCCCTCTTCTTCTTTCTCCTCCTCCTCCTCCTGCTCCTCCTCTTCCTTCTCCTCCTCCCCTCCCCTCCTCCCCTCCTCCTCCCCTCCCCTCCTCCCCTCCTCCCTTCCTCTTCCTCTTTCTCCTCCTCCCTTCCTCTTCCTCTTTCTCCTCCTCCCTCCCCTCCTCCCTTCCTCTTCCTCTTTCTCCTCCTCTTTAACTTCCACCTCTTCTTTCTTACTTTTCTTTTTACTTCTTCTTTTTCTTCTTATTATTATTAACATTATCATTTTACTTTTTTTATTTTCTTCTTTTTCTTTCTCCATCTCATTCTTTTTTTTTCTCTTTTGGGAAGGAAGGGAAGAATTTATAAGAAGGGTATATATATATGTTTTTTTTCTTTCTTTTATAACCGCAAACCTAAAAAATGTAATTCAGTTAACAGGTTTATTTATAGATGGATATAAATAGAGTTGTATAAGATAATACGTAATTCCGTAGGCAAAGAATATTTATCATTCTTCATCAAGATCATTTTCATGAATATCAAATATCAAATCAACGTACAGATGAATCACTGCATTTGTTAATTTGCAAATTTGAATATGCAACATCCCTCCCTACCTCCAAAAAAAAAAGGAAATTGTATTTTTGGTTAGATATATATATGAATTTCCGATATCCAGTCTCTCCCCCCCCCCCCCCCCCTCACTCTTCAAAAAAGTGCTGCCGGCAAGAATTAAATATTATGAAACGGAAAAGATTATTCATGTGATTCCTGACTGCCTTTCCTCCCTTCGACTCGCGTGAAATTGCATGAAATATTGCATCACGTGATAAAAGGATGTGTTTAGCTTTTTTTTTTTTTTTATTCTTTCTCTCTCTTTCTCTTTTTCTTTCTCTCTCTCTCTCTCTCTCTCTCTCTCTCTCTCTCTCTCTCTCTCTCTCTCTCTCTCTCTCTCTCTCTCTCTCTCTCTCTCTCTCTCTTTATCTCTCTCTCTTTCTTTCTCTTTCTTTATCTTTCTCTCTATCTCTCTCTCTCTATCTCTCTCTCTCTCTCTCTCTCTCTCTCTCTCTCTCTCTCTCTTTCTCTCTCTTTCTCCCTCTTTCTCCCTCCCTCTCCCTCCCCCTCCCTCTCCCTCCCTCCTCCTCCTTCTTCTCCTCCTCCTCCTCCTCCTCCTCCTCCTCCTCTCCTCCTCCTCCTCCCCTCTCCCCTCTCCCCTCTCCCCTCTCCCCTCTCCCCCCTCCTCCCCTCTCCCCCCTCCTCTCCTCCCCTCTCTTATTCACACACCTATTCATGCAATCACTCACTCACTCATTCACAGACTTACACGCTCACCTCTACCCTACCCTTACTCTTACCCCTACCCTTACCCTTAACCCTACCTCTGCCCTTACCCCTACCCTTACCCCTACCCCTACGTCTACCCCTACGTCTACCCCTACCCCACCCCCATCCACCCGCCCATCCACCCGCCCATCCACCCACCCATCCACCCGCCCATCCACCCATCCCTCCATCCATCCATCCATCCATCCATCCCCACCCACCCATTTAACATACAGCCATCCACCCCCGCCCACCCACCCACTTAACATACACCCACTCGTATACATACACGACATTAACAAGCGCCGTCAATGGGTTCCTCGAATCGAGTTAGAGTGAAGGGGGGGGGAAGGGGTGGGGGGGAGGCTGGTGACGTCATCACGGTAGGAGTCTCACCAAAGGTCCCGCCGTCGGTGACCCTCGTGAACCGGAATGGCGCTGATGGGGAGAATGACCTCGTTTCCTGTGGGGGGACGGGGAGAGGGGGTGGGGGAGGGGGGAGAGGAGACGTATGGGGAGGGGATTGGGGATGGGGGAGGTGACGTATGGAGAGGGGATTGGGGAGGGGGGAGAGGCGACGTATGGGGAGGGGAAGGGGAAGGGGGGATGGAGGGAGGGAGGGATAGACGACGCACGGGTAGGGGAAAGGGGGGGGAGGGAAAGGATAGGATAGGATAGGAAAAGGGAGGGGTAAGGGTAATGGGGGGAGGGGGGATAGAGAAGGGGGAAGGGATAGTGTCAGAGGTTAGGGTAGGAATAAGTGATGCCTGATGAGGGGTGAAGGGGTAGGAGGGGAATCAGTGACGAACGAGGAAGGGGAAAAAGGGAGGGGGAAGCGGGGGGACGGAGGGAAAAGGAGAGGGGAGCAACGTGTTAAGAGGGAGGAGAGAGAGAGAGAGAGAGGGGGAACCGTATGTGGAGAGTGATGCACTGTATGTTGAAGTTCCAGGCTTTATATAAAGTCGTGTCACACCGTTCTTATCTTATTCCGTGTTGTCGCTGCTATTTTCATCGTTCTTGTTATTAAAGTTCTGTTATAGTTGCAGAAAAGGGTATTCGCTTTGAGTTTTTTTTTTTATAGGAGTGTAGTATTTTAGTTTTATCTTGTTTTAAAGATTAATGCCGTGTAAGTACCTTAATATTTTCCACTAGCGTTCCTTTCTCTCTCTCTCTCATTCACTCTCTCTCTCTCTCTCTCTCTCTCTCTCTCTCTCTCTCTCTCTCTCTCTTTCTCTCCTCTCTCCTCTCTCTCTCATCTCTTTTCTCTCTCTCTCTCTCTCTCTCTCTCTCTCTCTCTCTCTCTCTCTCTCTCTCTCTCTCTCTCTCTCTCTCATTCTCTCTCTCTCCTCTCTCTCTCTCCTCTTTTTCTCTCCTCTCTTTCTCTCTCTCATTCTCTCTCTTTCTCTCTCTCAGACTCTCTGTCTCTCTCTGTCTCTCTCTCTCTCATTCACTCTCTCTCTCTCTCTCTCTCTCTCTCTCATTCACTCTCTCTCTCTCTCTCTCTCTCTCTCTCTCTCTCTCTCTCTCTCTCTCTCTCTCTCTCTCTCTCTCTCTCTCTCTCTCTCTCTCTCTCTCTCTCTCTCTCTCATTCACTCTCTCTCTCTCTCTCTCTCTCTCTCTCTCTTTTTTCTTTTTGATTCCCTTACGAGTTAAAAGACCTCGCTGAAAGGAAGCCAGAAGTTTGCGGGTGAAGCTGTCGAAGAAAGCTATTTATATGTCCTAGAATTCTCAAACACTTGACCTTGACCTATTATTAGTAGTGGTAGCTGTTGGATAAGCCAGTCTCTTGCCTTCGACTCTTATCTACTGCAGCGTCTTGGATAAAGAATCAAGTTCTTTTAGCATTTTGGCTGATGTATCTCTTTCTATCATCACGACAAATACAAGTAAATTCTCCCTTCTTGCATGACCAACATGATAGGGAGAACCACATGAGCAGAAGGTTCGTAAGCTGGATACCACTGGATTATAGTTTTTTGCGAATACTTGTTTTGTTCTGACTGAAATCCTTGGTCCAGATTGGGTGGACGGTAGAAGTAGATCGATCAACCTTTTTTTTTTTTTTTTGTGTGTGTGTGTGTGTGTGTGTGTGTGTGTGTGTGTGTGTGTGTGTGCATAAGTTGCAACTTCTACCTCCTCTCGGAGTTCATGACAGACACGAGGCATATAATCACCCCAAGTTAATGATTCTCTACTATTCAATATAATCAGTTTTAGTGCGTGTTGCGTTTTGAGAAACAAGAGTTAGCAGAACTGATGTTAGTAGATTGTATCATCGTATCTGTACTAACATCACCACCTTTGCAAAAATGCTCCAAGTGGAATTAGTTAGTAGCATTGTCTCTCTCTCATGGGGGTTATGCTTACGGTATTTCGAGAGAACTGCCATAGACGCATTTTTTATGCAGCTTTGGTACAGTTTTTAGTTCTTTTACTCTGTCTTTTATTATAGTTTATTGACTTATCCCCAACGAGCCTGTGGAAGCTTCTAGATCACGTTGACAGCGAGTTGTTTCTTCTTCCCTGTCTGTGAATATCAGTAGGCCACGCTTGTACTATTTATTTGTATATTTTTTTGTATACACACACACACACACACACACACACACACACACACACACACACACACACATATATATATATATATATATATATATATATATATGTATATATATATATATATATATATATATATATATTTATTTATATTTATATCCAGCCCTTTCCGTACCCGCTTGTTTAAGGTTCATAGTTTAATTCTGATTTGGCTACAGGATCTTCATGCATTGTCTATACTATTACTACTACTATTGCTACTATTATTACTACTCTTGCTACTACTACTGCTATTACTACTATTACTACTATTACTACTACTATTGCTACTATTACTACTACCAGTACTACTACTACTAGTACTCTACTACCACCACTACCATTACCACCACTACCACTACTACCACCACCGCTACTACCAATACCACCACCACTGCTACTACCACTACTACTACTACTACTACTACCATCACCGCTACTACTACCAATACTACTACTACTATTACTACTACGACTACCACCTCTGAAGAGAAATTCGTAAAAAAAAAAAAAAAAAAAAAAAAAAAATCCGACGAATAGACACAGCACGCAACTTCCCGAACTTCACTCCCAGTTCCCGGAGCTTCTGAGAAGACGTCGGGCTTTGCCAGTTGAGGACAAAACCCGACTTACGTGATTAATGGTGGGGGGGATGGGGGGTTGAGGAGAGGGGAGAGGGAAGGGGTAGGGAGGAGAGGAGAGGAGAGGAGAGGGGGGGAAGGAGGGGGGAGGGAAGGGGGGAGGGGCGTGATGGTAAAAACGGCAAACCTGTTCTTTATTTTCGGGCGGGAGTTTGGAAATAGATTAGTCTCCGGTCTTTTACGTTTTCTTTTTCTTTTCCTTTTTTTTCCATCTCAGGTAATGACATTTCTGGGAGGAAAAGGGTTATGTGCAACATTGACTGTTATTGCTATTTAGTGTGTTGTAGTTTTTGTGATGAAGGTAATGCTGATTGTGATGATGGTAATCATGATGTTAAGAATTGTAATAATTATGTTGTTGATAGGGATAATGATGATTATGTTAGATTGATAATGAAGGTTATAAGGTTAATAATGATAATGATAATAGTGCTAAGGCTGATAAAGATGATTATGATAATGATGGTAAGAATCATGATAATGATAGAAATATCAACTGTTTGTTTGTTTGGGGGGAAGGGGGGGGGGGGGGGGGGAGGTATGTCTTATTACCACTCTTTATATATATTCTATTATTTTAACACAAAGGTATTCTCCTATCGTACTTTATTTGCTCCCCTCTCTCCATCCCTTTTCGTGTCTCCCCTCTTTGTTCTTCCCTTTCTCTTCCCCCACCTTTCAACTTCCCTTTATCTTTCCTCTCTCCTCTCTTCTCTCTTCTCTCTTCTCTCTTCTCCCTTCTCCTCTCTCTTTTAGAGCCCCTCTTATTTCCTCTATCCTCTCCCCTTTCAATTCCCACTCTATTCTACTCGCTCTCCTCTCCCCTCTACCTCCTCTCTTCTCCCCTTTCACTTCATTCCCGTCTCTACGATGCCCCTTTCTTTCCTTCCCTCTCTCTCCTTCCTTGTTCGTTCTCTCTTTCTCTCTCTCACCTCCTCTCGGCAATCTCCGCTCTCCTTCTTCGGTCGGCTCTCCTCGCTCTCGCCCTGGTGCGTCTCGGGGATCTCTGAGTTGGTCCCGTTCCTCTCTCTCTCTCTCTCTCTCTCTCTCTCTCTCTCCTCGTCTCGCGGGCTCTGGCGGCAGGGATGGCTCTCTCTCTCTCTCTCTCTCTCTCTCTTCATCTCTCTCTCTCCTCGATGGCTGCTTGGTCCATGAGAGTCTCTCTCTCTCTCTAGTGAGTCACCGCTTGGACGTTCCCATACCGCGCCCTGGCATCCTTCACTCATGTCCCTATATCTTAATAGCCACTGCTGTCTGTCACTATGAGTCATGGGAGTGTTCATCTTCCTGTTTATGCACTGTTCTCTGTGCTGTTTCTCTTAGGAAACTATTTCACCGAGTTTCCTTCTATACTAAGTAAGTTCACAATAATATGTATGTATCTATCTCTATCTATCTATCTATATATATATATATATATATATATATATATATATATATATATATGTATATATATTTATATATATACATATATATATGATATACACACATACGTATATCTTTATATATAAAATATATGTTGCAAATATGTTGAAGCAGTAATTTTAGTACAGACTTAACAAACTATGACACATACTCGCACACGATTGTTCACAGACCGAACACTCTAGACAGACTCTGTGCCTCGATGGCCATGCCCCTGTTGGGTCTGTCAGGTCAACACATTTTGACCTCCTGTTGGGCATGGTGATCGCGTGATTGACTCGCACAAGTGACCACGTGTGATTGCTTGGACAGACCCTCAGGCACACACATCTATGTTGAAGTTTTCGACCTATTATACCCGCTGTTACGCTATCACATACATTTTGATGTTTCTCTCTCACTCTCACTCTCTCTTTCTTTCTCTCTCTTCCTCTCTCTCTCTCTCTCACTCACTCACTCACTCATTCTCTCTCTCTCTCTCCCTCCCTCCCTCCCTCCCTCCCCCTCCCTCCCTCTCTCTCTCTCTCCCTCCCTCCCTCTCTCTCTCTCTCTCTCTCTCTCTCTCTCTCTCTCTCTCTCTCTCTCTCTCTCTCTCTCTCTCTCTCTCTCTCTCTCTCTCTCTCTCTCTCTCTCTCTCTCGCCCTTCATCATCCCCTCATGTTACAATTTATTACGGCCATCCGCGTCGTCATGATGTTCCACCTGCCCTTTGTGTTCCCCTGTCTCTATCTGCGCTCCTCGTTTGTCGCTCTTTTATTGTCTTCTCTCTCTTCCCTGCTTTTCTGTGTAGGCCATTCTTCACTCCTTCTCATTCTCTTTTTTTTTTCTTTTCCCTTCTCTTCTACTCTTTTTTCGCCTCTTTTCTTTTCTTCTCTTATCCACTCTTCTCTTTTCTTTTTCTTCCTCCCTCCCCTCTCTTCTCTCTTTCTTTCTTTTTTTTTTCTTCATTTTGCTTGGTTGCTCTCTTTCTCGCTCAATATGCATGTGTATAAACTTATGTGAACGTGTCTGTGTCTGTGTCTGTGTCTGTAACCCCTCCATCCTCCCATCCCCTCTCCTCTCCTCCCCTCCCCTCCCCTCCCCTCTCCTCCTCCTCCTCCTCCCCCTCCCCCTCCTCCCCTCTCCTCTCCTCTCCTCTCCTCTCCTCTCCTCTCCTCTCCTCTCCTCTCCTCTCCTCTCTTCCCCTCTCCTCCTCCTCCTCTCTTCCCCTCTCCTCCTCCTCCTCCTCCTCCTCCTCCTCCTCCTCCTCCTCCCCCTCCTCCTCCTCCCCCTCCTCCTCCTCCCCCCCCCGCACAGAAGATCATCTCGTCGCGAAGTTTAGCCGCCATTTTCCGCTGGCAATGAGGCGGAGAGAAGTTGCGTGATCGAGCGAGGTAAAGGGAGAAGTTGACGCCGGGATGAGGCTGTTAGAAGTTTCGGAGAGAAGGAGAGGGAGGGAGAGGGAGGGGGAGAGGGAGGGAGGGAGAGGGAGAGGGAGGGGAGAGGGAGGGAGGGGGAAGGAGAGGTGGAGAGAGAGGGAGAGGGAGTGGAAGGGAGGGAGAGGGGGGAGGGAGGGAGGGAGGGAGGGAGGGAGGAGAGAGGGATGGGGAAGGGAGGGGAGAGAGAGGGAGAGGGAGAGAGGCTGAGAGATAGGGAGAGAGGCGGAGAGGGAGGGAAAGACAAGACAAGACAAGATGAGATGAGACGAGAAAGTAGAAGAGATGAGATGGGAAAGTAGAAGAGAAGAGTGTAGAAGAGAAGCGAGAGTAAGGGTGCTATTCACAAGTTCGGACCGCTCGTACACGCATGAGGTTTAATACGGCCATGTATATGCAAATGAAAAGGCATGCAGGCCCACCTACACACACACACACACACACACACACACACACACACACACACACACACACACACACACACACACACACACACACACACACACAGAGAGAGAGAGAGAGAGAGAGGGAGTTTCGTAAGTTAGGTAATTTCATATTTTAATTGGTTTAAGTACTGTTCTAATTATCGAAGAACTTTCTTCCAGAGATAAATGACCTCATCAGGGTGGGGCTGAAATTTCAAAACTATTTTTAATCTTTTATTATCATCATTACCATCATCATTATCATCATTATCGTCACCATCATCATTATCATCATCATCATCATCATCATCATCGTCATCATCATCATTATCGTCATCATCACTATCGTCATCATCATCATCGTTATCGTCACCACCATCATCATTATCATCATCATCATCATTATCGTCACCATCATCATTATCATCGTCACCATCATCATCATCATCATCACTAGTCCTACTGGAATGACTACTACTCCTATTTTGATTGCCATTATTACGATTAATATATAGGCGTCTACCTGTTTTTTTATTGTTATCACTAATATATATACATACATACATACATACATACATACATACATACATACATACATACACACCACACCACACACACCACACCACACATATATATACATGTATATATGTATGCAAAACTATGTTTATATATGGTTGTTTTTCTAAGGGAAACTTTCTCCCTCTTATCTTCTCCATCACCTCTCTCCCCCCTCCCCCCCCCCCTCTCTCTCTCTCTTCTTCTTCTTCTTTAGCTCTCTCCTGCTTTCTCCCTCTTTTTCCCTTTCTTCCTCCCCCCTCATTTTCTCTTCTGCCCCCTCTCTTATTCCCTTCCTCCGTCTCTTCCTCTTTCCTACTCCCCTCATTTCCTCCCTCTCCCCTTCTTTCTCCATTCCCCACTTTCATTCCTCCCCTCTACTTCCTCCCCTTCCCGCTCCAATTTTCCCTTTATTTCGTTCCCATTCCCCTCTGTCCTCTCTCCTTTTTCCTCCTCTTTCCTCCATTCCTTCCTCCTATTGTTCCTCCTCCTACCTTTTCTTCTTTCTCCCTCTCTTCCCTCTTTCTTCTTTCCTTTCTTCCTCTTGCTGCTTCTTCTGTTTTTCTTCTTACTCCTCCCTCTTCTTCCTCCTATCCTCTTTGTTTTTTTTTCCATATTAATTAATTATTTTCCTTAATCTATCTCCCTCTTCTCCTCCTGTCGTTTCTTGCGTCTTCCTCCTCCTCTTCCTGTTCCCTCTTCCCCTCACCCTATTCTTCTTTTTTCTTTCTTTCTCGTTATATCTCCTCATCTTCATCCTCTCCTCTGTCTCCCTTCCCCTCACCTTTCTTCTCTCATCTCCGTCTCCCTTCCCCTCCCCTCCCTCGCCGCCGCCTCCTCCTCCTCCTCCTCCTCCTCCTCCTTCTCTTTCCACTCCTCATCCTAGATTAAAGCAATACTCCCCGGGGAACGTCAGCTCGCTCTCCCCTCTGTATCTTCCGCTTCCTCCTCTTCCTTCCTTTTCTCTCTCTCTTTTTTCTCTTTCTCTTTCTTCACATCCATCTGCATCTTCATCTGCACCTCCTCCTCTCCTCCCTACTTCCCTTCCTCCCTCCTCCTCCCTCCCTCCCTCCCTTCCTCCTCCTCCTCCCCTCCCTCCCTTCTCCGTCTCCCTCTCTCCCTCCTCCTCCTCCCCCTCCCACCCTCCTCCCACCTCCTCCCTCCCTCCCACCCTCCTTCTCCTCCCACCTCCTCCCTCTCCCTCTCCCTCTCCCTCTCCCTCTCCCTCTCCTTCTGACTGTTGTTGTGTGTGTCTGTGACTGTGACTGTGTCTGTGACTGTATCCGTGACTGTATGTGCCTGTGCCTGTGACTGTATCTGTATCTGTATCTGTGTCTGTGTCTGTGTCTCTATCTGTGACTGTATCTGTGCCTGTGATTGTGTCTGTGTCTGTACCTGTGCCATAGTTCCGCGTGGTTTGCGGTGCGTCATGGACTGGAGAATGGCTTTTGGGGAATCATTTGCAAAAGCAAGGTGGCAACAGGGTAGTTTGCTGAACGTGGCGCGTGCTTTTGGCCATTTCCTCCTCGGGTAATTGGGATTCGAGGTGGATGGGGCGGGGGGGGGGGGGGGGGGAGACTGGCGATTCTGTTGGTGTCTTTTTAACTAAGAGAAATTTGACTCGGATTGTAGAGATAAGGGCATTTATATATACAGTATATACATATATATATATATATATATATATATATATATATATATATATGTATATGTATATATATATGTATATATATATATATGTATATGTATATATATGTATATGTATATATATGTATATGTATATATATGTATATGTATATATATGTATATGTATATATATGTATATGTATATATATATGTATATATATATATATATATATATATATTTATATATATATATATATATATATATATATATATATATATATATATATGTATGTATATATATATATATGCATATATATAATATATATATATATATATATATATATATATATATATACATACATATATATATATATATATATATATATATATGTATGTATGTATATATATATATGTATATATATGCATATATATATATATATATGTATATATATGCATATATATATATATATATATATATATATATATATATATATATATATACATATATATATTTCTCTATTTATTTGTTCCTCCCTCCTTCCTTCCCTACTTCCTTCCCTCTCCCTCTCTCCCTCTCCCTCTCTCTCCCTCTCCCTCTCCCTCTCCCTCTCTCCCTCCCTCTCCCTCCCTCTCCCTCCCTCTCCCTCCCTCTCTCTCCCTCTCCCTCTCTCTCTCTCTCTCTCTCTCTCTCTCTCTCTCTCTCTCTCTCTCTCTCTCTCTCTCTCTCTCTCTCTCTCTCTCTCTCTCTCTCTCTCTCTCTCTCTCTCCTCCTTCCCTCTCTCCCTCCTTCCCTCTCTCCCTCCTTTTATCTCTTTTACTTCTTTTTCTAGTTCTACTTTACTTCTATTCATTCTTCTATTTTTTTCCCGTCTCCTTTCATCCTTTTCTCCTTCATCCTTCCTTCCTCCCTCCCCCCTCCCCCTCCTCCTTCCTCTCCCCCCTCCTCCCCACCCCCTCTTCTTTCCCGTCTCTCGCAGCAGATCAATCCCTCTATCCATCTCTTTCCATTTGATAGAAGAAAGACACAAGGAGAATACAATGCAACCACGTGGCATCCATCCAGAACGACACCCTGAAATAATTTCCCTCTTAAGTGCGCTGGATATTACCCCCGGGTCGTCCCAGGGTTCGCCGCCCGAAAGTTACCCCGGCAAACTTTGCAATACTCGGGGAAGCTGGCTAAGGTCACAGATCCCTGGGGGGGTGGGGGTGGGAGATGAGGGGAGACAGGGGAGAGGTCATGGGGATGGGGAGGGGTGAGATGGAATGGAAAAGGAAGAGAAGAAAAGGGAAGGGAAATGGAATTGGAGTTAAATGGGATAGGTAGGGAAGGGAATTAAATGGGATAGGTAGGGAAGGGAATGGAAAAGAAGAAAATGCGAGGGAAAATGAAGTGAACAAATCGGGGTTTTGGCCTCCCGTATCATCCATCTCCTACTTTTTCTATATTATCACTTTCGTCTCCCTTCTCCCTTCCCTCCATTCATTTCTTCCCTCTCCCTTCTCCTTGCTCTTACCTTCCCACTCCCCTCCTCCAATTTCACTTTCAAACCCTCTCCCCTCTCTTTTTATTCTGTCCTCTCCCCCCTTCTCCTATCTACGCTCTCCTCTCTCCTATTTTCCACTCCCCACTCCATCCTCGTCTCCCCTCTCTTCCTAATAGCTTCCCACTCCCCTTTTCCCTTTTCCCTTCTCCTCTCCTCTCTCCCTGCCCCCCCATTCCCCTCTGCCACCCCCCTTCTCTCTCATTCTCTCCCTCTTTTCCCTTCACCCTCCCTTTCTCCCTACTTTCTTTCTTCTCCTTTCTCTCCCCCACTCCACACCCCCTTCCCCTTCTCCTATCACCCCGCCCTTCATTCCTGGGACCTACCTTTCCCCCCTCCCCCACACCCCCACTCCCCCCCTTTGGTCCCCCACTCATCCCTCTGGTCCCCCATTCCCCCCTCTGGTCCCCCATTCCCCCCTCTGGTCCCCCATTCCCCCCTCTGGTCCCCCATTCCCCCCTCTGGTCCCCCTCTCCCCCCTCCGGTCCCCCTCTCCCCCCTTTGGTCTTGACTGTCACTAATGGGAAGCGAAGGTCGTGTCTCAGACTGTCAGTGTCATTGCGTTTTCCTTCTCTCCTCCTTGCTTTGAGTTGATTTTTTTTTTTTTTTTTTTTTTTTTTTTTTTTTTTTTTTTGTGTGTGTGTGTGTGTGTGTGTGTGTGTGTGTGTGTGTGTGTGTGTGTGTGTGTGTGTGTGTGTGTGTGTGTGTGTGTGAGATTTCGGGTTGAAGAAAGAGGAGTGGATATGATAAGTAATGGTGTCGAGTCACTGTTGATGGCAGAAGTAGGTGGAGTGGCAAGATCTTGCTTCCAAAACGATGGCTGTCTCACGGTATTTTCGATATGTGCGTTTTTTGTGCTTTGCTTACAAACGCACAAGCGCAGATACATTCATTCATTAATCCCTTCCTTCTTTCCCTGCCATCCATCCATCCAGCTATCCATCCATCCGCCCATCCGTCCACCCGCCCGCTCACTCACTCACTCACTCACTCACTCACTCACTCACTCACTCACTCACTCTCTCACTCACTCACTCACTCACTCACTCACTCACTCACTCACTCACTCACTCACTCACTCACTCACTCACTCACTCACTCACTCACTCACTCACTCACTCACTCACTCACTCACTCACTCACTCATCCATCCACCCACCCACCTACCTACCTATCCACCCACCTATCCACCTATCCACCCATCCAACTCTCCGGTATTCTTGATAAACTTGGTTGCATAAAAAATGAACCCATACTGCTGTAGCTCCTTGTTATTGCCAGAGCTAGAAGTACAATGGACTGCGCCACAATGTTGTTCAGAGAAGGTTTGTGTTATCCATAATGTTAACCCAAATCTAAAGCACGTGACTTTTCTTCCTCTTACTCCTTCTCCTCCTCCTCTTCCTCTTCCTCTTCTACCTCCTCCTCCTCCTCCTCTTCCTTGCTAAGGATATGAATACCTGTGATATATAATTCCCCTTCATGAATAACTAAAACAAAATGGATAAAATAAGAACGTAAATGCATAGATAAATAAAAAAGTGTATTAAATAGATAAGAAAATTAACGAATAGATGAATGATTGATATGAATTAAATGAATTTCCTTTTACCTCTGTTTGCAGATCTACCTTTGGAAATGTCCATGTTCAGAACGCGCCATGATATGTGCCCCTCCCCCCTGCCCCCCCATTCCCACTTGTTGGATTTACATATATGTGCGTGTGGCGTGCGGAGTCGGAACAAAGACTGGTCTCTAGAACAGTGGTTCTCAACCTTTTTGGCCCGCGACCCCCCAGACAATATTGGTAGAGACTCGTGACCCCCGCCTTCCCCCGAAGTGCTTCTGACACACACACACACACACACACACACACACACACACACACACACACACACACACACACACACACACACACACACACACACACAGTACATGCCATTCAGTTTATTATTTGTTTGAAATTTATGAGCAGAATTATTTTGACAGCCTTAAAACAAAAGTCGACCATAATACTATTTTTTTTTTTTTTTAACATCATCTCGCGACCCCCCAAAAGCATCTCGCGACCCCCCGAGGGGTCGCGACCCCTAGGTTGAGAACCACTGCTCTAGAAAACCGATGCCATATATCCTCTTCTCGGCAGGCAGTGTGCCACAGGGGCCGTGGCCTCGCAGCGCGCAGTGCCCGTGAATTACGTGTAAAACATGATTATTCTCACAGGTAGCGTGAGGCGGCCCAGTAACTGTCAGCGGGTTTGCACGAGTCCCCCCTCTCCCTATCTCCTTGGGGATATTACACTCCCACAGATCCTAGAATTGTTGGCCGTTTTCTGTCTCCTATTTTTTTTCTTTTTTCTTTTTCTGTTTGTTATTTTTTTTCGGGGGCTTTGTTAAATTAATATTCGTGTTTTGAATCTCTGGTGAATTACAGGGATTGGCTTTTTGCATTAGGAACGTTGGAGGTGTTGGTCATTTTTGTGATCGTGGAATCCCGTGTATTGATTTTGATAGTGAAAATAATAATAATTATTGTTATTGTTATCATTATTATTGTTATTGTTTTCATTGCTATATTATTATTGTATTAATAATTATTAATGTAATTATGATTACTGTAATAATTATTAATCTTATCAATATCATCATTATCATTATCATCATAATTATTATTGATATCATCAACAACTATCAGGTAGACATGATGAGCAAGAGTTGCTTTTATCATTATTAACCATACACAGCCGGTTTTGATGGATATCAGCGAACAGCACTTGGCGTAAATAGACCAATTAAGCTGCGACTATCATTTTATTACGATCGAAACGGCTATTAACACCAACCACTCCATCATAATACGCAATAAACACGTATTAATATAACACCCAAAGCAAAATATATATATATCCCTATATATATACACACAGTGTGCCAGTGACCCCCAACTTAAGCGCATGATTGTTATGAACAACGTGCAATTTCATGAGGATAAACTAGCCCATGCTTTTACCCATGGCAGCCTTTCATGCACAGCTAATTGAGTTCATGGCCTGCAATACATCAAGGAGTAAATTGCATTATTTCTGGGCCATGCAACGCTTTTGCCATGCTTATGCGAGTGGAGGGCGAGGCACTGTGCATGACAGGGTGATGTACGTAGGCTAGATATAGATATAGGAAACAGATACGTGTATAGATAGATAAGGAGATGATTGAATCTATAATTAGATAAGTAAATGAGTGGGTAAAAGAGGAGAAAATAGATATATGAATATATAAGAAAATGAATGAGGAGATAAGAAAATGAATAGATAAGATGGATAGATAGATAAGAAAATGAATGAATAAACAGATATGAAAATAGATGGATAGGTAGATAAAATAAACGAACGAATAGATAAGAGTATCTATGAAATTTGCATATTTGTGGCTGTCTCTGTGTAGCTATATTTCGATTATCAAGAGAACTGAGTATTGCATGAAGCTGAAAATCATGCAGAGAATGTGGGGGGGGGGGGGCGAGGGTTAGTCAGGAATTAATACAACACAGAATCGAGTGGGAAGTTGATTGGATGAGCGGTTTTCGACGAGATAAGAAAAAGAAAACGTATAGTAACCGTTACTATCCGCCGGCGGGGGAAATGGAGGCAGGCAAGGGCCGTGCGTAGCAAAGGGGGAAATTAATCTAACTGTATTCCTGTGTTCTTTTTAAGACGTCTTGCTGTGTGTCTTCATTTGCTTGATTATCTCGAGAACCGGGAACGGTGTGGAGGTTCCACAAGCAAATTATAGCGACTGTTGTCAACCAACTTGTCATTATAGTAACGGTCCGTTTTCTGTCGAATATGGGTGTTGTTTTATTGTTATTATTATTTATATTGTTATTATATCATCACCCACCATCGTCATCACCACCATCATAACTTCCATCACGATCATCACCACCCCTCATCATCATCATAATCATCAATAATAGTCACCACAATCACCATTTCCCATCCACCCATCCATCCACCCACTCACCCATCCATCCATCCATCCATCCATCCATCCACCCACCCACTCACCCATCCATCCACTCACTCACTCACTCACTCACTTACACACTCACTCATCCACCCTACCACCCATCCATCCACCTACCCACCCTACCACCCATCCATCCACCCACCCACTAACCCACCAACTCACCCATCCATCCACCCACCCAACCATCCATCCCACAGATAGGTAATAGATCCTGTGACTGCCTTTCCTATCCGAACAGGTTTTGATACTCTCCCCGCGCGAGGATGAAGCCGGGGATTCCATTTGGATGAGAGGATCCGCTCTTTAAAAGGATTAAAGTCGAAGTGGATTCCGTTCTTTGATCCATTTATGGGGGGACGGGGACAGGGAGAGAGAGGGGGGGGAGGAGGGGAGGAAAGGAGGAAGAGAGGGAGGGAGGGATAGGGGAAAGAGAGAGAGGGAGGAATGGAGAGAGGGAGGGAGGGAAGGAGGAAAGGAGGAAGAGAGGGAGGGAGGGAGGGAGGAAGAGAGAGAGAGAGAGGGAGGGAGGAATGGAGAGAGAGAGGGAGGAAGAGGGAGGGAGGGAGGAATGGAGAGAGGGAGGGAGGAAAGGAGGAAGAGAGGGAGGGAGGGAGGGAGGGAGGGAGGAAGAGAGGGAGAGAGGGAGGAAGAGAGAGAGAGAGAGGGAGAGAGGAAAAGAGAGAGGGAGTGTAACCCACCGGTGCCAACAGTTGTAACCCTCCACTCCAGCAGTTGTTGTAACCCGTTGCTAGGGTTGTAAAGCACTCGATGCCCTGTTTGTGATCCGGTGGATAAACAGACAGACGTTCACGTGCCATGGTCTTTATTGTGGACTGTTAATACACTAGGTCAGAGCTGTTCGCTCTTGACTGACCTGGTCTCTTTCTGTGTCCTTCTGAAATACAAATCCTGAGTCACTTTCTATGCCTCAGGCCTTCCGTTAGCAAATACAGCTGCTGGAAAAGCTGGAGTTTCGATGCGGAAACGAACACAGGAAACAGGACATGTCAGGTCAAAACAGACTGCCAACGATAAAGCATTGAATTAATTAGAAATATAAAATCAATGTCTAGGAGGGAGGGTGGGAGGAAGAGAGAGAGGGGGGAAAGAAGAGAGTGAGTGAGTAAGGAGAGAGAGAGAGAGTGAGAAAGTGAGAGTGAGAGTGAGAGTGAGAGAGAGAGAGAGAGAGATTGAGAGAGAGAGTGAGAGTGAGAGTGAGTGAGAGAGAGAGTGAGAGAGAGAGAGAGTGAGAGAGAGAGAGAGAGAGTGAGAGTGAGAGTGAGAGTGAGAGTGAGAGTGAGAGTAAGTGAGAGTGAGAGTGAGAGTGAGAGTGAGAGTGAGAGTGAGAGTGAGAGAGAGAGTGAGAGAGAGAGAGAGAGAGAATGAGAGAGACAAATCGAGAGAAAAAGAGAGACAGATTGATAGAATGAGAGAGACAGATTGAGAAAATGAGAGAGACAGATTAATAAAATGAGAGAGACAGATTGAGAGAATGAGAGAGATAGATTGAGAGAATGAGAGACAGATAGAGAGAATGAGAGAGACAGATAGAGAGAATGAGAGAGACAGATAGAGAGAATGAGAGAGACAGATAGAGAGAATGAGAGAGACAGATAGAGAGAAGGAGAGAGACAGATAGAGAGAAGGAGAGAGACAGATAGAGAGAATGAGAGAGACAGATAGAGAGAATGAGAGAGACAGATAGAGAGAATGAGAGAGAGAGAGAGAGAGAGAGAGTGAGTGAGAAAGAGAAGGAGAGAGAGAGAGAGAGTGAGTGAGAAAGAGAATGAGAGATAGAAAGAAAGAAGGGGAGAGGAGAAAAGAGGGATATTACGAGAGAGAGTGAGTGATGTAACTATGAAAAATAAAAACTTCTCAAGCAAATCTGTCACGCCAGCCGTCGCTTTCCATCCCATCCCCACCCCCTTCCCCCCTCCCTACTCCCCACTCCTTATACCCCAACCCCCACCCTCACACTTAACCCCCCACCCTACCCCACCCCGCACCTCCGGGCTCACTGTCCACGTGACTGGCATGTGTCACCAAACCTCCAGATTACTCCTCCTCCTCCTCCTCCTCTTTCTTCTCTTTATTCTTTTCTTCTTTTCTCCTCTTACTACCATGTATTTTTCTTCCGTCTTCTTTTCCTCCTTCCTTCTTTCTTCCACTTACTCCCGCTTCTTCTTCTTCTCCTTCTCCTCCTCCTCCTCCTCCTCCTCCTCCTCCTCCTCCTCCTCCTCCTCCTCTTTCTTCTCTATTCTTTTCTTCTTTTCTCCTCCTCCTTCTACCACGTATTTTTTCTTCCGCCTTCTTTTCCTCCTTCCTTCCCCTACTCCCACTTCTTCTCCTCCTCCTCCTCCTCCCCCCTCCTCCCCCCTCTTTCTCCTCCTCCTCCTCCTCATCTTTTCATTCTTTCTCCTCTCCTCCTCCTTCTACCACGTATTTTTTCTTCCGCCTTCTTTTCCTCCTTCCTTCCCCCTCCCCCTTCTTCCCTTCCTCCTCCCTCCTCCCCCCTCCTCCCCCCCTTTCTTCTCCTTCTACCCCTCTCCTCTTTCATCATCCCCTCCTTCTCTTCCTCCTTCTTCCCCTCCTCTCCTCCTCTCCTTCTCCTCATCCTTACTCCTCCTCCCACCTCCTCCTCCTCCCTCTCCTCCTCCTCTTTCCACTCCTCCCTTTTCCCCCCTCTCCTCCTCCCTCCCCCCCCCTCTACCCCCTCCACCTCTTCCCATCCTCCCTCCTCCCCCTCCCTCCCCTCTCCCCTTCCCTCCCCCCCCCTCCCATTTACCTCCTCCACCTCTTCTACCTCCTCCCAGCCCCCCCTTCCACTCCCCCCCTCCTCCCCCCCTCCTCCGCGGAGAATAAGCAGCAGGTGTTATTGCGTGATTGCTTGCAGGAAGTCGCTCGTAAACTCCCGTGATGCAAGCGAAGGTGCGAAGTGCATTGGCAAAGGCGTTGCAGCATTTGCAAGAACGAGGAGAGATGAGTTATGTGCTCCGTGCGAGCTATCCTTGGTGATTTTTTTTTTTTTTTTTTTTTTTTTTGCGTGTAGGGGAGTGGGTGGGGGTGAGGGTGAGGGATTTGGGGGTTGGGTATGGGGTTGGGGGGTTGGGAGTGGAATGGGGTGGGGGTGGGGGGATGCACGTGCGTGATTTGCGGAACAAAAGAGGAAATAAGTACGACGGCATAGTGACTATTAAGCAGAAAATGTCAGGGGAGTTAAAAATTAAGTTTATTGTACGGTGAAACGGGATGTTAAGGATATTAATTTCAGTGAGAGAGAATTGCTAAATAAGTGTTTATTTATAGTATATACAGATGTCCTTTCTTTGATATACACGCGCATGTACACGCACATTCACCTCTCTCTCTCTCTCTCTCTCTCTCTCTCTCTTTCTCTCTCTCTCTCTCTCTCTCTCTCTTTCTCTCTCTCTTTCTCTCTCTCTCTCTTTCTCTCTCTCTCTCTTTCTCCCTCTCACTCTCTCCCTCCCTCTCCCTCCCTCCTCCCCCCCTCCCTCCCCCCCTCTCCCCCCCCCCCCCCTCTCTCTCTCTCTCTTAATAAGTCCTCTCCTCCTCTCTCTCTCTCTTCTCTCTCTCTCTCTCTCATCTCTCCTCTCTCTCTCATCTCTCTCTCGCTTCTCTCATCTCCTCTCTCTCTCTCTCTCTCTCTCTGCAGAATAAATACAGAGAAGTACATGGCAGGAAGAGCATCGCAAAATTTCAGAGACGAGAAGAAAAAAGTGTGAAGAGGTCCACAGCCGAGAAAAGTTGTGAATGAAGCCAAACTTTTTTCGAGTTGTTTTTAAAAAGCGAAATCCAAAACAAGGCGCATTTTGACACATGCCGAGCGAACAGCTTTATATTTCTTGTTGGTTTGTTTTACATGTTTCTCTCTCTTTTTCTCACTCTCTCATTTTTCTCTCATTTTCTCTTATTTCTCTCTCTCTTATTTCTCTTTCTCTTATTTCTCTCTCCCTCCCTTCCTCCCTCTCTCTCTCTCTCTCTCTCTCTCTCTCTCTCTCTCTCTCTCTCTCTCTCTCTACAGTCTCTCAGCTCCCTCTCCTCCTCTCTCTCTTCTCTCTCTCTTTCTCTCGTCTCTCTCTCTCTCTCTAGATACTCCTTCTATAGGGTAGCTCATCTCTCTCTGGTTCTCTCTTGGGGGGGTTCTCTCCTCTCCTCTCTGCTCTCTCTCCTGCTAAATCCTTCCTTTTTCTTCTCTACTATCTTTACCTCTATCTTTCCCCCCTTTTCTCCTTCCTTCTTCTCTCTTTCTCTCCCCCTCTTCTCTCGTCCTTTCCCCCCCTCTTTCCTCTTTCCCGTCTTCTCTTCCCACTTTCCCCCCTCTCATCTTTCCTCTCTCCTTTCTCGTGCCTCTCCTTCTCCGGGGGGGGGGCCGGGTTCTCTCCCTTTCCCTCTCTCTCCCTCCTTCTCTTCATTCCTTCTCTCTCTCCCTCCTCCTCCTTCCTTCCTTTCTTCTCCTTCCCCTCTTCTTCCCTCTTCTCCCCTCTCCCTCTCTCCTCTCTCCTCCGGGGGGGTCTCTCCTCCTCTTCCTCCCTCTCTCTACTCTCTCTCCCTCTCCCTCTCTCTATCTTTCCTTCCCTCTCTCTTCCCACTCCTCCTCTCTCTCTCCTCTCTGGTTGGGGGGGGGGCCCTCACCTCTCTCTCCTCCCCTCCTCTCGTGGGGTGGGGGGGGGGGAGGGGGGGGGTGGGGGGTGTTCGCTCTCTTTATCCATCCTCTCGTCCCTCTAGGAATCTCTCTCTCTCTCTCTCTATATATATATATATATAATATATATAGTGTTAATATATTATATATATATATGTGAGATCGAGCGATGTACTAAAGCGATATCGATTCTCATCTCTCACAACACATGAGTCATCTTTCTTTCTTTTTATTTTCTCTTTCTCTCCATCTCTGCTTTCCTCTTTTCCAGGCGCCTTCCTTCCTCTCCCTCATAGCCTCCAACCCTCGCCCTCACCTCCTCCCTCATATCAATCCTCCCTCCCTCTCCATATACCACATTTTTCCTCTCCCTCTCTCTCCAGTTAACTCACCCTTTATTGTTTACCCTTCTCCTCCTGCAGGTGAACCTCTCCGTGGACCTGAGGAGCAACACGCTGCCCTTCACCATCCCGCGGCTGGGCACGAAGGCCGCCGTGGTGCCCCTGGCGCTGCCCTTGTCGTGGGACGCCGCCATCCCTCGGCTGTGGGAGGTGCGCTCGCGGATGGACGAAATGAAGGTGGGTGCGACGGCGTGTAGGACTGTTGCTGTTTGGTTTGGGGTGGGGTGGGTTGTGTGTGTGTGTGGGGTGGGGTGGGGGGTGGGTGTGTGTGTGTGTGGGAGGGTGGGGTAGGGTGTGTGTGTGGGGTGGGGGGGTGGGGTAGGGTGTGTGGGGTGGGGGGGAGGTAGGGTGTGTGGGGGGTTGTGTGTGTGGGGTGGGGTGGGGGAGTTGTGTGGGTGTGGGTGTGGGTGTGGGGGGGAGGAGTGGGGTGGGTTGTGTGGGTGTGTGTGTGTTGTGTTGTGTCGTGTTGTATTGTATTGTATTGTATGTGTGTATGTGTGTGTGTGTATGTGTGTGAAGGAGAACCAAACCAACCGCCAAAAAAAAACACCAACCCACCAACATACAAATACAGAAACCCCCCTCCCTTCTTCCCTCCTTCAAACCCCCCCCCCACACACTATCCAACCCAAAACCCCCCCCACCCACCAACAAACACCAACACCCCAACGCACACAGCGCCAAAAAAAACCACCCCCCGTCAAACCACACCCCCAAATATCCCACCACTAAAAAACCCCCCACCCACAAAAAAAAACCCCAAACCCTTAGAACCCCCCCACCCAACCAAAAACCCCACCCCCACCCCCCACCCCCCCTTCCCCACACTCTTTCCCTCCCCCCCCCCTTTCTCCTTCTCGTCCCTAAAAAAAACCCCCTCCCCCCTTCTCCCTTCCGACCTCCCCACCTCCCTCCCCAACCAACACACATAACATCACAAAACACACAACACAACACGCACATACACAAACAAAACCATACTCACAATAAACCAACCAGACCCAACACACCAAATCCAAAAACACCTAACTACAACGAAAACCACTAATCTATCATCACCGCACCAACCAACAAAACAAACAAACTAAAAAAAAAAAACAACCCCCCCAGACAACACAACAAACCCAAACACACAAACCCTTCTCCCTCAGACCACTACAATAAAACCAAAAAACAAACAACCCCTCCCTCCCTCCTTCCCACATCCACACACTCTCTCTGTAAGTAGTAATCATAATCTCTTTCGTGTTTTATCGCAAAGTTGATTACATCTCTGAGACAACCTCGTCCTCTGGGTAATGTGGCACTTCATTCGTGCACTTCACATTTGGCCCCCGCCGCGGCATGTCATTCTGCAATAACGGGCGGGGATGGTCAAGTTACTACGCTGTGAGCAGGGGCCATTATAGTGCTAAGGCCGCTTTTGCACAGGGATAACCTCGGTTGCTGATGACCTGCCACGGCGGTCAGGCAGATTGCAGAATCAATAGGTTCCTTGCCGTTGTGTGTGTGTGTTCGTGTGTTCGTGTGTGTGTTTTTTGTATGTCTGTGTACGTGTGTGTGTACGTGTGAAAATATAGGTGTGGGAGTATGGAGTATGTATGTGTGAGTGTATGTGTGTTGGAGGGGTGGGTTAACCTCGATTTTTCAACATTTCTTTTATTCTTATTTCAATTTATCCATCTTTTTTTCTTATTTTATTTTATTTTCTTGTTTTTGCTAAGGTGCAGGTCATACGAGGACTCATTCTAAAACATCACCGAAAGTCCACCGGTGAGTCTAAGGCTATTCCATGTGAGGTAGGGTTTCGTATAATGGCAAGTCGAGAACGAAGAAATTATAAGGGATGCGTTACACTTGCCGAAGGTTAGGAGAGACATATATCTTTTCTGGATTTTTTTTCTTCTATTACTGTTATTTTTTAGCATTCATCACCTGGAACCTGCTTTTTTGTTTGTTTGTTTTCTCTTTTTTTTAATATTTCTTTCATTCATCCTTTATGTAACTGATTTTATTTCTCTTTTTTTCTGACCCATTTCCATTTTGCGTTCCCCATTGACCCTTTCCCACTTTGCGTTCCCCTTGACCCCTTTCCCATTTTGCGTTCCTCTTGACCCTTTCCCACTTTGCGTTCCACTTGACCCTTTCCCACTTTGCGTTCCTCTTAACCCTTTTCCACTTTGCGTTCCTCTTGACCCCTTTCCCACTTTGGATTCCTCTTGATTTTGTCCCTCTTTCGTTCCCCTTGGCCCTTTCCCACTCTGCGTTCCTCTTGACCCTTTCCCACTTTGCGTTCCACTTGACCCTTTCCCATTTTGCGTTCCACTTGACCCCTTTCCCACTTTGCGTTCCCCTTGACCCCTTTCCCACTTTGCGTTCCTCTTGACCCTTTTCCACTTTGCGTTCCTCTTTACCCTTTTCCACTTTGCGTTCCCCTTGACCGTTTCCCACTTTGTGTTCCTCTTTACCCTTTTCCACTTTGCGTTCCTCTTGACCCCTTTCCCACTTTGCGTTCCTCTTGACCCTTTCCCATTTTGCATTCCTCTTGACCCTTTCCCACTTTGCGTTCCTCTTTACCCTTTTCCTCTTCCACTTTGCGCGTTCCTCTTTGACCGCCTTTCCCCACTTTGCGTTCCTCTTGACCCTTTCCCATTTTGCATTCCTCTTGACCCTTTCCCACTTTGCGTTCCTCTTTACCCTTTTCCACTTTGCGTTCCTCTTGACCCCTTTCCCACTTTGCGTTCCTCTTGACCCTTTCCCACTTTGCGTTCCTCTTGACCCTTTCCCACTTTGCGTTCCTCTTGACCCTTTTCCACTTTGCGTTCCTCTTGACCCCTTTCCCACTTTGCGTTCCCCATGACCCCTTTCCCAATTTGCATTCCTTATTGACCCTTTCCCACTTTGCGTTCCCCTTGACCCCTTTCCCACTTTGCGTTTCCCGGGGGGGGGGGGGGTGGGGGGGGGGTGGGGGGGCCACTTGCGTTTTTCCCCTTTGACCTACTTTTCCCCACTTGCTTTCCTTCTTGACCCTTTCCCACTTTGCGTTCCTCTTGACCCTTTCCCACTTTGCGTTCCTCTTGACCTTTTCCCACTCTGCGTTCCCCTTGACCCCTTTCCCACTTTGCGTTCCTCTTGACGAAAACCCTTTCCCCACTTTTGAGCGTTCCTCATGACCCCGTTTCCCACTTTGCTTCCCCCCCTTGACCCCTTTCCCCAACTTTTATCGTTCCCTCTTGAACCCCTTTCCCCTTTCCCGACTTTTGGCGTTCCTCTTGACCTTTTCCTCACTCTGGCCGTCCCCCCTTGACTGAACCCCCTTTCCCCTACTTTTGTTGGCGTTCTCTTGACCCATTTTCCTCCACTTTGTGTCGTTCCTCTTGACCTTTTTCCACACCTCTGCGTTCCCCTTGACCCTTTCCTCCTCCCACTTTACACGTTCCTCTTGACCCTGTTCCCCACACTTTGCGTTTCCTCTTGACACGTTTTTCCCCACTTTGTTGCGTTCCACTTGGGGGCCGTTTCGCCACTTTATGCGTTCGGGGGGTGCTCTTGAACACTCGTCCCTTTCTCCTTCCCACTTTGCGTTCCTCGCGTGGGGGGGGGGGGGGGGGGGGGGGGGGGGGGTGACACCCTTTCCCACTTTGGGTTGCGTTCCTCTTTGACACCCTTTCCCACTTTGCGTTCCCGTCTTGGAAGACCCTTTTTCCCCCACTTTGTTTCCACTTGACCCCCCCTTATTCTTTCCTTCCAATTTGCGTTCCTCTGGAAGATGTCCCACTTTGCGTGAAAGGGTAAGGGAAAGAGGGAGGAATGGTAAAGGGAAATATGTGGGAGGGAAAGGTTAAAAGGGGGGAAATTGGAGGAAGAGTTAGGGGGGGTAGGGGGGGGGGGGGGGGGGGGTTGGGGTGGGTAAATTTGGGGGAGGTGTAAGGGAGTGGGGGTGTTGGTAGTTGTAGGGGGGGGGGGGGGAGGGATTGGGTTGGGTGGTGTGTAAAGGGAAATAGGGAGGAATAGGGTAAAAATTGAAATAGGGAGGAAGATAAAAGGTAAATAAGGAGTTCCTCTTGACCCGTTTCCCCCCCCCACTTTGCGTTCCCCTTGGACAGACCCCCTTTCCCCCCACCTTTAGGCGTTCCCCTTGACCCCTTTCCCATTTTGCGTTCCTCTTGACCCTTTCCCACTTTGCGTTCTTCTTGACCCTTTCCTACTTTGCGTTCCCCTTGACCCCTTTCCCACTTTGCGTTCCCCTTGACCCCTTTCCCACTTTGCGTTTCCCTTGACCCCTTTCCCACTTTGCGTTCTCCGTGACCCCTTTCCCCCCTGCCCTCCTCCCTGCAATGGGGGATCTAGAATGCAACGTGCAACAATTAATGGACCTTCGACAATGCAGAGATAGTGGTTTGTGGCGTCGACGGGAGAACTAGTTTGGGAAATCATCAGCGGTGGATGAGTCATTGCGTGAGGAATGTGGGTGTGTGGGTGTAGGTGTGGGTGTGGGTGGGGTTGGGTAAATGAGTAGGTATATGTGGGGATGTTGTGTTAGGGGTGCTTGGGTGTGGGTGGGTAGGTGAGCATTTTGGGTGGGTGTTTGGATGTGTGTGTGTGGGGGGGGGGGGGGGGTGTGGTTATGGGTGAATAGGTGTATATGTCGTAGGGTGGGTATGTCGTAGGGTGAGTGTGTGTAGGTGTGGGTGTGTGGGCGTGGGTATGGGGCCGTTGGTAAGTGGGTGTGGGTGGGTGTGGATGTGGGGTGTGTGTGTGATGTGGATGCGGGTGTCTGTAGGTGTAGATGCGTCTGTTTGTATTTATATTCATGTTGGAGGTTGAGTGTATTCATGAGTATTTTTACGTATGCTATCACAAATATCATTTATGGAATGATGGGTGTATGTGCGTGTATCTGTCTTTGTGTAAGTATAAGCGTATGTATATGTATGTTTAATTTCTTCCCTGACATATCTTATGAGATATTCGATTTTCTACCCAGCTTATTATTAATGATTTTAAAATAAGCTTGGCATGATGTATATCTCGCATAGAGATACACAGAACCAGAATCAGAGACAGATAATTAAGATTATATATATACATCTATTCATCAAGTTACACATAAAAAATACACACACTAAAACACACTACACACAACACACAGACCTTAAATAACCTACCGTAGAAGTTGGAGTCAAAGTTCACAAAAGCATAATTGTACGAATCGCGTTTGCATGACATCGCCAAATCACGTCACTTTGATCAAGTCATGCAACTGAGGCTGAACACTGCACGCGGTCTGCAGTATAAGACACGTGGATTTTTGAATTTAATGCGGAACATATTCTTGCAATGTACGGAGGTCCCCCCTCCTTTTGGTCGTGAAGAGCATAAGAACTTGATATTGGAGTTTACTTTCTGTCTTCAGTTTTTATTTTTTTTTTTTTTTTTTTCGTTTCTTTCCTTTTTCACGAAGATGTTGGGTAGGTTTGTTTGTTTGCTGTTGTTGTATTTGCTTAAGATTATATTTTTCATGATGATGATGATCATCATCATCATCATCGTCGTCGTCGTCCTCATTCAAGCGTATGTCCATGTGTATTTTTGTTGCTGTTTTTGTTATTATCATTATCACTATCACTATCATTATCATCATCATCATCATCACCATTACCGTCGTCTTTATAATCACCATCGTCACCAATGATAGCATTAGTAGTAATATAGTAGTATTATCATGATTATTAATAACATTGTCATTTTCTCGTATAATGATAATTTACAGCCACACTGGGAGTCTCATTGCACGATGAAGTTTATAGAAGCTACCTTTTTAACTTCATAGATTTCTAACTTCTCATGATCACTTTTAGTTTTATCATTTTTGGATTCCCTTCATGGAATTAATTCACTTTTCTTCTCAACATCAGAGAAATTCCTCTTTTAAGTGATATATATATATATGTTTATATATATATTATATATATATATTATATATATATATATTATATATAAAATATATATAAATATATATATATTATATAGATATAGATATATATATATATAGTATATATAATAAATATATATATAAATATTATAATATTTATATATATATATAAATATTATAAATGATATATATATTATATATATATATATATATTATATATATATATATTTTATATATATGCAATTTGCAACATTCAGTGGGTCCCGATTCATGGACAATTGCGGCACCACATAGGCTAAATTTAACATCTCCGGTCGCCAAAAGGCATTCCTCTAATTAAAGTAAAAACGAAAAAAAGAAAGATGAATGAAAAAATAATGAATGACCAATATGCAGTTTTTCGACCTCAAAACTCTGCGTAAGAATAGTCGAGACAGAAATAGATTGTGCCGTTTTTTTTTTTTTTCCTATCGAGTTTAGTCGTTGTGGTGATTAGAATCCTTTTTTTTATTATTTCTTTTCTCTTTCTCCTTCTTCTTCTTCTTCTTCTTCTTCTTCTTCTTCTTCTTCTTCCTCTCCTCCTTCTTCTTCTCCTTCCTCTCCTTCTTCTTCTTCTTCTTCTTCTTCTTCTTCTTCTTCTTTTCCTTCTCCTTTTCCCTCTTCTCCTTCTCCTTTTTCTCTGCTCGTCCTCTTCATTCTTCCTATCCTCTTCCTTCTTTTCCTCTTCCTCCTCCTCCCCTCCTCCTACTTCCCCTCCCCCTTCCCTCCTCCTCCTCCTCCTACTCCCCCTTCCTCCTCCCCTTTCCCCCCTCCTCCTCCTCCCCCTCTCCTCCTCCCTTACCTCCCTCCCTCCCCTCCTCCCCCTCCCCCCTTCCCCTCCCCCTCCTCCCTCCCTCACTCCCTCCCTCTCCTCCTCCTACTCCCCCTTCCTCTACCCTTCCCCCCTCCTCCTCCCCCTCCCCCTCCCTATCTCCCACCCCCTTCCCCCTCCATCCCTCCCTCCTCCTCCTCCTCCTCCTTCTTCCCCTCCTCCCTTACCTCCTCCTCCTCCTTCTTCCCCTCCTCTCTTACCTCCTCCTCCTCCCCACCCCCCTCCCCCTCCCTCCCCTCCTCCTCCCTCCCTCCTTCCCCTCCCTCCCTCCCTCCCTCCCTCCCTCCCTTACCTCTCCCTCCCTTCCCCTCCCTCTCCTCCTCCTCCCTTACCTCCTCCTCCTTCCCCTTCCCCTACCCCCTCCATCCCTCCCTCCTCCTCTCCCTTCCCCTTCCCCCTCCATCCCTCTCTCCTCCTCCTCCTCCCTTCCCTTCCCCTCCCTCTCCCCTTCCCCCTCCTCCTCCTCCCTTACCTCCTCCTCCCTTCCCCTCCTCCCTTCCCCTCCTCCTCCCCCTCCTCCCTTACCTCTCCCTCCTCCTCCTCCTCCTCCGGGCCGTCGCTGCCCTCACCTCAGGGGCCATTTCGGTAATTGGATTCTTCTCTTTAATGGCGCCGCGTGATTGCTTGCTCTCTCCTTTGTTTACTTGGCGGCCGCCGGGAGTCAGGGAGTGCGGGGACGACCGGCTGAGCTCGCCTGCTTGGATGGGTGTGTTTGTGGGGCTTTGGATGTGTAGATAGGTAGATTGATAGATAGATAGATAGATAGATAGATATTTATCTATTTATGTATGTTTGTGTGCTTGTTTGTGTGTCTGTGCACATACACATACATGTATATATGATAGGTAGGTAGGTAGATAAGTTCCTAGCCAACTGGTACTTTGCACTTTGTTGGCCATCACCAGTCCTTCTTCTGCCGATCTTCTGCAGTTCTTGTTGCGTTGTTAGGTGTCATGTTCGACCAATCAGAAATGTTTGACATCCAGTTTTTTTTTCGAGGTCTTCCTCTGCATCTTTTTTCAGGTGCTCTACCATGTAAAAAATGGTGTGAGCGAAGATCAGTTCATCATTGAGGCGAGTGGCGTACCCAAACCATCTCTGTTTTCTTTGCTTGATAGTGGAGAGCAAAGGAGCAAGATTTTCACTCTTCTGTATAATTTCATCCTTAACACACTCGTTGGTTCGGTGTGCTATGTATGGAACTTTCAGCATCTTTCTGAAAGACATACACTCGTCTCTCAACCTCAGCATCCGACGCCCATGATTCGCAGCCGTAGGTCAGAGTGGATGTCACAATGGTTTTCATAAATCGCATCTGTGTTTTGATCGCGATGGCTTTACTCTTCAGAACTGGGTCTCATTTGGCCGTGGCTGCTGTAGCTTTTGCGATATATTTCGCTTCTTTGATTGACTACAAGTCGTTGCTTATTTGACTTCTAAGATAATTGAGGTGATCTACTTGCTCGAGAGCTTGGTTGGTGGAGCTTGATATCTTCTTTAGATGTGACCATGACCTTACCTTTCTCTGCACTAATCTCTATCCCATATTTTGTTGTTGCATCGTTCACTCGTCGTGTCAAATCCCTTATTTCATCTTCAGTTGCTGCAATCAGATCAATGTCATCGTCATTAGAAACTTACTTTCCTCCAGCTGTAACGTCATCACGGAAGCTTTCTAAGACTTCAGTCATGATTTATTCTAGGAAAAGATTAAACAAGTATGGCGAAAGCACATATCCTTGTCCCACTCCAACCTTCGACAGGAACCTTTTACTAGGTTTATCACCGAAGTACGAAACTCTTCGAATGTTCATAGAGGGATCTGATTGTGTGTGTGTGTATATGTATATATATATATATATATATATATATATATATATATATATATATATATAATGTATATATGTATTTATATATATAATATGTATATATGTGTATATCTATATCTATATCTATCTATCTATATGTATATGTATAAATATATATATAATATGTATATATGTATATGTATATATATATATTTATATATATATACATATATATATATATATGTATATATATATATATATGTATATACATACACGCACACAC
>NW_028234414.1:39631247-39633747 GCF_977035675.1 Penaeus japonicus
AATAGGCATATTGTATTACCTTTGAACACCTTCGTAATATTCTTCATCATCAGCTTAGTATTTTTTTTAAAGTAAATGTCATCGGTAAATATTATTTATTTTGTCGTACGGCGCCCGACCACAGGAAGCAAGCATGTTGTCGATAACGGTTTCTCATTGATTTCCTTGCACTGCCATTGATTCTGCAACTCGTTTTTATTTTTTATTTTTGTTTCTTTTCTCTCATTGTCGCTTTGGATATGTGTGTTTTGTTCGGTTTGTTATTATGTTTTGTCTCTTTAATTTGTTTTGTACATTTTTCATGTTTCTGGAATGTTCTTTGTATATATGTATGTATATATATGTATGTATAAGTATGTATACATTATATATATTTTATATATATATATATATATAATATATATATATATATATATATAAAATATATGGTTGTGTAATATAAATCATAAAATATAAATATAATATATATATATATATATAAAATATATATATTTTATATGAATAAAATAAATAAAATAATATACAGTATATATATATATTTATATATATATATATATATATATATATATAAATAACATACATATATATTATATATATATAAATAATATATATATACACTACATATAATATATATAATATATAAAATATATAATATATATATACTATATATATATTAATCCCTCCCCCTCTCTCTCTCTCTCTCTCCCTTTTCCTCTCCTCCCTCCTCTCTTCATCCTCTCCTCCCTCCTCTCTTCATCCTCTCTCCTCTCTCTCTACTCCTCTCTCTCTCTCTCTCTCTCTCTCTCTGCTCTCATGTCTCCCACTCTTCCTCTCATACATCCCTTTTCCTTCCCCTTTTCTCCCCCTCTCTCCCGCTCCCTCTCCCCCCCTTCCTCCCTCCCTCCCTCCCTCCCTCTCCTCCCTCCCTCCCCTCTTTTTTTTCTTTTTTTGATTTTTTGTTTTTTTCTTTCCCCTCTCTTTCCCCTCCTCTTACTCTTCCCCCTCTCTGCCCTTCCCCCCCTACCTCCCTCCTTCCCTCTCCATAACACACACACTTTACACTAACCCCAAACCCCCCCCCCCCCCCTTTCTCTCTCCCTCCTTCCAAGGCCACTCAGCGGACCCCGTCGTGTCGTACGGGCTGGTGTGGTGGGCGTACCGGCTGCTTCCCGGGCCGTGGGCGCGAGGTCTTCTGCAGCGCCTCCACCAGAGGATGTCCCTGCAGTACTCGTCGCTCCCGGGCCCCACCACCTCGCTCCTCCTCGGCGGGTATGTGAGGGGAGGTCAGGGGGACACTGAGGGGGAGGTCAGAGGAGGTTAGAGGGCATTGAGGTGTATGGGAGGGGAGGTCAGGTGGTATTGAGGGGGGTCAGGGGGTATGTGAGGGGAGGTCAGGGGGCATTGAGGGTATGGGAGGGGAGGTCAGGGGGCATTGACGGGTATGTGAGGGGAGGTCAGGGGTCATCAAGGGGTATGTGAGAGGAGGTCAGGGGGCATTGAGGGGTATGTGAGGGGAGGTCAGGGGGCATTGAGGGGTATGTGAGGGGAGGTCAGGGGGCATTGAGGGGAGGTCAGGGGGGTATTGAGGGGTATGTGAGGGGAGGTCAGGGAGCATTGAGGGGTATGTGAGGGGAGGTCAGGGGGGTTTTGAGGGGTATGTGAGGGGAGGTCAGGGGGCATTGAGGGGTGTGTGAGGGGAGGTCAGGGGGCATTGAGGGGTATGTGAGGGGAGGTCAGGGGGCATTGAGGGGAGGTCAGGGGGGTATTGAGGGGTATGTGAGGGGAGGTCAGGGGGCATTGAGGGGTATGTGAGGGGAGGTCAGGGGGCATTGAGGGGAGGTCAGGGGGGTATTGAGGGGTATGTGAGGGGAGGTCAGGGAGCATTGAGGGGTATGTGAGGGGAGGTCAGGGGGGTATTGAGGGGTATGTGAGGGGAGGTCAGGGGGCATTGAGGGGTATGTGAGGGGAGGTCAGGGGGCATTGAGGGGTATGTGAGGGGAGGTCAGGGGGCATTGAGGGGAGGTCAGGGGGGTATTGAGGGGTATGTGAGGGGAGGTCAGGGAGCATTGAGGGGTATGTGAGGGGAGGTCAGGGAGCATTGAGGGGTATGTGAGGAGAGGTCAAGGGGCATTGAGGGGTATGTGAGGGAAGTTCGGGATGTCAGGGGGCATTGGCGTAGTTTAAGGGGCACAGGTGTTGAAGGGTATGTTAGGGAAGTCAGGGGCATTGGCGGTTATGTCAGGGGGCATCAAGGGGTATGCTAGAGGAGGACAAGGGGCATCGACGGTTATGTTAGGTGGCCCAAGGGTATAGGAAGGTGGGTCAAGGGGTCAGGGGGCATTGAGGGGTATTTTACATCTTTAATACCAACAGGGGTATGTTAGGGAACACTGGGGGCATTAAAGGGGGCATCTAGGGGTATGTTAGAGAGCTCAAGGGAAGTTGGAGGAGTGTTGATGGGTAATGATGATTGTTTTGGTAATATTGATGGTGGTGATGG
>NW_028234414.1:39646247-39663747 GCF_977035675.1 Penaeus japonicus
CAGGTGTGAGCTGACCTTCGGGTGTGTACAGTTGCAGGAGAAGCTGAGTCGCGTGCAGGCCGAGTTGCAGCGAGTGACGCAGCAATACGAAGCCGAAGCCCGGGCCAGCTACTCGGACCATCACTACCAGGTATACGAACGCAGCGTGTTGGTCGAAGGGAGCGTCCATCTAAAGTATATCTAAATAAATATGTGATTTTAAATATGTGATTTCTTTTGTTTTTGTTTTAATGGAAACTAAATGAATCTTTTCCGTAAAGAGTCTCAGGTCTGGTTTACGAAAGGGGGTGTCCAGCCTCACGAAATTCACGCTAAGAGACACGAATTTCAGACTTTATTCTAACCTGCCTGCTCTTGGCTTTATGTGGCTACGAAATAAATGCAAACGCTTAACAATAGCTATTAACGCTTGTGTGCTAGACTTCCACGTCATTTTCTCCTTGGGAAAGAAACAATGCACACACGACATAGAGAGATTGGAGTGGCCTTTTCGCGGTCATTTTCCAAGAATGGACCATTATATGTTTTTTTTTTCTCTCTCCCTCTGTTATATGCTGTACTTGTATTTATAAATGTCTTCAGACCTCGTGAGAGATTTTTATACTTTTTTCAGAATTCGGAAGAGATTATATATATATTTTTTTTTCATGTCATGGTAAATTATGTTGATTATATGTTAATACCAGTGATAATGTGTATTCTAAGTAAGAATTTTTGCATCTTGTGTCATGAATTTATCATATTACAACTATTCACAGTTTATGCAAAAGATATAGTGACACCATAGAGAACCAAGGATTAAACTAAATGGATTGATCAATGAAATTATTTTAAATCGAACATCTTTAATTAAAAATGATCAATTAATAATGGTTATGAATTAATTTTATAAAGTTAATCAGATGTTACATTTACCAGTCCGACTTCATTTATATATTAACTAATACAACTATAATAAGGGATTTTATATTCATCATAATTTCTAAAAATACTAGTTTAAATCTATCTACCGTCATATATAAATGGCAAAAATGATTCAAAGACATTTACCATAAGACCTAACAAAAATAGAGTTAAAAAAAGAGGTCAAGAACGACCTCACGCATTCCCTCACTTCCCCATTCCCTCGCTCACCCATTCCCTCACTCGCTCATTCCCTCGCTCACCCATTCCCTCACTCGCTCATTCCCTCGCTCACCCATTCCCTCACTCGCTCATTCCCTCACTCGCTCATTCCCTCGCTCACCCATTCCCTCACTCGCTCATTCCCTCGCTCACCCATTCCCTCACTCGCTCATTCCCTCGCTCACCCATTCCCTCACTCGCTCATTCCCTCGCTCACCCATTCCCTCACTCGCTCATTCCCTCGCTCACCCATTCCCTCACTCGCTCATTCCCTCGCTCACCCATTCCCTCACTCGCTCATTCCCTCGCTCACCCATTCCCTCACTCGCTCATTCCCTCGCTCACCCATTCCCTCACTCGCTCATTCCCTCGCTCGCCCATTCCCTCGCTCGCCCATTCCTTCACTCGCTCATTCCCTCGCTCGCCCATTCCCTCACTCGCTCATTCCCTCGCTCGCCCATTCCCTCACTCGCTCATTCCCTCGCTCACCCATTCCCTCACTCGCTCATTCCCTCGCTCACCCATTCCCTCACTCGCTCATTCCCTCGCTCACCCATTCCCTCACTCGCTCATTCCCTCGCTCACCCATTCCCTCACTCGCTCATTCCCTCGCTCACCCATTCCCTCACTCGCTCATTCCCTCGCTCACCCATTCCCTCACTCGCTCATTCCCTCGCTCACCCATTCCCTCACTCGCTCATTCCCTCGCTCACCCATTCCCTCACTCGCTCATTCCCTCGCTCACCCATTCCCTCACTCGCTCATTCCCTCGCTCACCCATTCCCTCACTCGCTCATTCCCTCGCTCACCCATTCCCTCACTCGCTCATTCCCTCGCTCACCCATTCCCTCACTCGCTCATTCCCTCGCTCACCCATTCCCTCACTCGCTCATTCCCTCGCTCACCCATTCCCTCACTCGCTCATTCCCTCGCTCACCCATTCCCTCACTCGCTCATTCCCTCGCTCACCCATTCCCTCACTCGCTCATTCCCTCGCTCACCCATTCCCTCACTCGCTCATTCCCTCGCTCACCCATTCCCTCACTCGCTCATTCCTCGCTCACCCATTCCCTCACTCGCTCATTCCCTCGCTCACCCATTCCCTCACTCGCTCATTCCCTCGCTCACCCATTCCCTCACTCGCTCATTCCCTCGCTCACCCATTCCCTCACTCGCTCATTCCCTCGCTCCCCATTCCCTCACTCGCTCATTCCCTCGTCACCCATCCTCACTCGCTCATTCCCTCGCTCACCCATTCCCTCACTCGCTCATTCCTCGCTCACCCATTCCCTCACTCGCTCATTCCCTCGCTCACCCATTCCCTCACTCGCTCATTCCCTCGCTCACCATTCCCTCACTCGCTCATTCCCTCGCTCACCATTCCTCACTCGCTCATTCCCTACCCACCCATTCCCTCTCTCTCCCATTCCCTCTCTCTCCCATTCCCTCACTCACCCATTCCCTCAATACTCACTGACCATTCCTCACTCGCTCATTCCCTCGCTCACAACCCATTCCCTCACTCGCTCATTCCCTCGCTCACCCATTCCCTCACTCGCTCATTCCCTCTCACCCATTCCCTCACTCGCTCATTCCCTCGCTCACCCATTCCTCACTCACCCATTCCCCATTCGCTCCCCATTCCCTCACTCGCTCATTCCTCGCTCACCCATTCCCTCCCTCGCTCATTCCCTCGCTCGCCCATTCCCTCACTCGCTCATTCCCTCGCTCACCCATTCCTCACCGCCATTCCCTCACCCGCATTCTCACCCATTCCCTCACTCGCTCATTCCTCACTCGCTCACCCATTCCCTCACTCGCTCATTCCCTCACTCACCCATTCCCTCACTCGTCCATTCCCTCGCTCACCCATTCCCTCACTCCCATTCCTACTCGCCATTCCCTCACACGCCATTCCCTCACTCACCCATTCCCTCACTCACCCATTCCTCTCACCCATTCCCTCACCCGCCCATTCTCACCATCCATTCCCTCACCCGCCCATTCCCTCACTCGCCATTCCCTCATTCCCTCACCCATTCCCTCACTCGCTCATTCCCTCGCTCACCCATTCCCCACCCCCATTCCCTCACTCGCTCATTCCCTCGCTCATCCATTCCCTCACCCGCCCATTCCCTCACCCGCCCATTCCCTCACTCGTCCATTCCCTCACTCGTCCATTCCCTCACTCATTCTCCCTCTCCCGCCCATTCCCTCACTCGTCCATTCCCTCACCCGCCCATTCACACGCCCATTCCCACACCCGCCCATTCCCTCACCCGCCCATTCCCTCACTCGCTCATTCCCTCGCTCACCCATTCCCTCACTCGCTCATTCCCTCGCTCACCCATTCCCTCACCCGCCCATTCCCTCACCCGCCCATTCCCTCACTCGCTCATTCCCTCACTCACCCATTCCCTCACTCACCCATTCCCTCACCCGCCCATTCCCTCACTCGCTCATTCCCTCGCTCACCCATTCCCTCACCCGCCCATTCCCTCACCCGCCCATTCCCTCACTCGCCCATTCCCTCACTCACCCATTCCCTCACACGCCCATTCCCTCACTCGCCCATTCCCTCACTCACCCATTCCCTCACCCGCCCATTCCCTCACTCGCTCATTCCCTCGCTCACCCATTCCCTCACTCGTCCATTCCCTCGCTCACCCATTCCCTCACTCACCCATTCCCTCACTCGTCCATTCCCTCACACGCCCATTCCCTCACTCGCCCATTCCCTCACTCACCCATTCCCTCACACGCCCATTCCCTCACTCGCCCATTCCCTCACTCACCCATTCCCTCACTCGCCCATTCCCTCACCCGCCCATTCCCTCACTCGCTCATTCCCTCACTCACCCATTCCCTCACTCACCCATTCCCTCACCCGCCCATTCCCTCACTCGCTCATTCCCTCACCCGCCCATTCCCTCACCCGCCCATTCCCTCACTCACCCATTCCCTCGCTCACCCATTCCCTCACCCGCCCATTCCCTCACTCGTCCATTCCCTCACCCGCCCATTCCCTCACTCGCCCATTCCTACGCCCATTCCTCACTCACACCATTCCTCACCCGCCATTCCTCCTCGTCATTCCCGTCACTCACCCATTCCCTCACTCGCCCATTCCCTCACCCGCCCATTCCCTCACTCGCCCATTCCCTCACCCGCCCATTCCCTCACTCGTCCATTCCCTCACTCACCCATTCCCTCACCCGCCCATTCCCTCACTCGTCCATTCCCTCACTCACCCATTCCCTCACCCGCCCATTCCCTCACTCGTCCATTCCCTCGCTCACCCATTCCCTCACCCGCCCATTCCCTCGCTCACCCATTCCCTCACTCGCCCATTCCCTCGCTCACCCATTCCCTCACCCGCCCATTCCCTCACTCACCCATTCCCTCACACGCCCATTCCCTCACTCGTCCATTCCCTCGCTCACCCATTCCCTCACTCACCCATTCCCTCACTCGCTCATTCCCTCGCTCACCCATTCCCTCACCCGCCCATTCCCTCACTCGTCCATTCCCTCACTCGCCCATTCCCTCACTCACCCATTCCCTCACACGCCCATTCCCTCACTCGTCCATTCCCTCACTCGCCCATTCCCTCACTCACCCATTCCCTCACCCGCCCATTCCCTCACTCGCTCATTCCCTCACTCACCCATTCCCTCACTCACCCATTCCCTCACCCGCCCATGTAAATGGAAGATAGAAGAATGGGAAAAGAAAAGAAAAGGAAAGATAGAAAAGGAAAGTTTGATGGAGAAGAGAAAGGGGAAATTGAAAAAAGAAAGGAAAGAAGATAAGAACGATAAAAAGGGAAATAGATTAATGGAAAGATAGGAAAATGGGAAAGATAGATAAAAAGGAAAAATGGAAAGATAATGGAAAGATAAAAAAATGGAAGATAGATAAAGGGAGGAAAAGATAAAAAAGCAGCAGAAGGAAAAGAGAATGAAGAAAAAGAAAATGAAAGATAAGGAATGGGAAAGATAGAAAATGGAAATATAGATAATGGAAAGATAGAGGAATGTGAAAGATAGATACATGGTAAAGATAGAAGAAATGTTGAAAGATAAAGAAATGGAAAGATAAAAAATGGAAAGATAAAGTAGGAATGGAAAGATAAAAGAAATGTGAAGATTGATTATAATTGGAAAGATAAAGAAATGGAAAGATAGAGAATGAAAATGGAAAGATATAGCGAAATTGGAAAGATAGATAGAAATTGGAAAGAAGATAAAGAATGGAAAAGATAGAGGAAATGGAAAAAATATGGAAAGATAAATGGGAAATGATAAAGATAAATTGAAATGGAAATTAGATAAAAATGGGGGGGGAAAGATAGAGGAATGGAAAGATAAGCGGAAATGGAAAGATAGATAAATGGAAATTGATTAAAGAAATGGAAAAGGAAAATATATAAATGGAAAGATAAAGAAATGAAAAGATTAAAAAATGGAAAGATAGAAGGAATGGAAAGATAAGATAAAGGAAGATAGATATAGATAAAGATAGAAGAAATGAAAGATAGGAAAATGGAAGATAAATAAAATAGTTGGAAAGAATAAAGAAATGGAAAAAGATGATAAATGGAAAAAGATATAGGAATGGAAGATATAGAAATGGAAAGATATAGAAAAGGAAAAGATAGATAAATGGAAAGATATAAAATGGAAAGATATTAGGGATAAATGGAAAGATAGAGGGAATGGAAAGATAGAGAGAATGGAAGAGATAGAGAATGGAAAGATATATAAATGGAAGATGAGATATAAAAAGGAAAGATAGAGAAATGGGAAAGATATATTAAATGGAAAGATAGATAGGAATGGGAAAAATATAGTAGAAATGGAAAGAAGATAAAAAATGGAAAGATTAGAGTAAATGGGAAAGATAGATAGAATGGAAAGATATGAAGAAAATTGAAAGATAAAAAATGAAATGGAAAGATAGAGAAGAAAATGGAAGATATTAAAAAATGGAAAGATAAAGATAATGGAAAGATAAAGGAAATGGAAGATAAGAAATGAAAGATAAATGGAATAGATAGAGGAATGGAAAGATAAAAAGGAATGAAAGATATAGAAATGGAAAGATAGTTAGGAAAATTTGGGAAAGATAAAAAAAATGGAAAGATAGGATAAATGGAAATTTAGATTAAAGGAAAGATAAAAATGAAAGATAAAAGAAATTGAAAAGATAATAAATGGAAATATAAAGAAAGGAAAGATAGATAAATGGAAAGATAAAGAAATGGAAAATAAAGAAAATGAAGATAAAGGATAGATAGATAAATGGAAAGATAGAGGAAATGGAAAGATAGAGGAAATGGAATTAAATAAAATAAATAAGGAAAATAGATAAAGGAAAATGAATAGAGGAATGGAAAAGAGAATAAAAAAATGAATAAAGAAAGAAATAAAGGAAATAAGATAAGAAAGAATAAGGAAATAAATAAAAAAAAAAAAGAAATAAATAAAAGATGAAATAAAGGAATAAAAAGGAAAAAGATAAAAAAATAAAGGAAATAAATAAAGGAAAATAAAAAAGAAATGAAATAAAGAAATCAATAAAGGAAGATGAAATAAAGAATAAATAAAGAAGAAATAAAAAATAAAAAGAAGATAAATAAAGAATAAAAGAAATGAAATAAAAAAATAAAGGGAAAAAATAAAAGAATAAAAAAAAAATAAAAAAGGAAATAAATAAAAGAAAGTAAAGAAGATGAAAAGAAAAAAATAAAGGGAAAGAAGAAAAGAAATAAATAAAGGAAGATAAGAAAAATAAATAAAAAAGATAAAGATAAATAAAAGAAGAAAAGAAATGAAAAAAAAATAAATAAAAATGAAATAAAGGAAATAAAAGGAATAAGATAAAAAAAAAATAAAGAAAAAATAAAGGAAATAAATAAAGAAATGAAATAAAGGGAAATAAAAAAGGAATAAAATAAATAAAGATAGATAAGAATAAATAAAGAAGATAAATAAGAAAGAAATAAAGAAAGAAGTAAATGAAATAAAAATAAATAAGGAAAATAAATAAAGGAAATAAGATAAGAAATAAATAAGGAAATAAATAGAAATAAAAAAGAAAAAGAAGAAGAAAAAAAGAAATAAGGAAATATGAAATAAAGAAAGAAAAAGGAAAATAAAAAGAAAAAAGAAAGGAAGATAAATAAGGAAGAAAAGGAAAAATAAAAATAAAGAAAAGGGGAAGGAATAGAAATAAAAAGGAAAATAATAAGGAAATAAAAGAAGATAAAGAAATAAAAAAAGAAAAAAAATAAAAGAAATAAATAGAAATAAAGAAAATGAAGAAAAAATAAAAAGAAATAAAAATGAAAAAAAAATAATTAAAACAAAAAAAAGAAATAAAAGATATAAAAGAAAAGAATAAAATAAAAATAAAAAAAAAAAATAAGAATAAAAGAAAGGAATAGGGAAATAAAAAGAAATAAAAAGAAGGAAATAAGAAAGAAAAGAAAAAAAAAAGAAATACCCGCCCATTCCCTCACTCGTCCATTCCCTCACCCGCCCATTCCCTCACTCGCCCATTCCCTCACTCGCCCATTCCCTCACTCGTCCATTCCCTCACTCGTCCATTCCCTCACCCGCCCATTCCCTCACCCGCCCATTCCCTCACCCGCCCATTCCCTCACACGCCCATTCCCTCACACGCCCATTCCCTCACACGCCCATTCCCTCACACGCCCATTCCCTCACTCGTCCATTCCCTCACACGCCCATTCCCTCACTCGCCCATTCCCTCACTCACCCATTCCCTCACCCGCCCATTCCCTCACTCGCCCATTCCCTCACCCGCCCATTCCCTCACTCGCCCATTCCCTCACTCACCCATTCCCTCACTCGCCCATTCCCTCACTCGCCCATTCCCTCACTCGCCCATTCCCTCACCCGCCCATTCCCTCACTCGCCCATTCCCTCACTCGCCCATTCCCTCACCCGCCCATTCCCTCACCCGCCCATTCCCTCACCCGCCCATTCCCTCACTCGTCCATTCCCTCACTCACCCATTCCCTCACTCGCCCATTCCCTCACTCCCTTCCCTCACCGCCCATTCCCTCACCGCCCATTCCCTCACTCGCCATTCCCTCACCGCCCATTCCCTCACCGCCCATTCCTCACCGCCCATTCCATACCATTCCTCAACGCCCATTCCCTCACGCATTCCCTCACTCGCATTCCCTCACCCTTCTCACCCGCCCATTCCCTCACGCCATTCTCACCGCATTCCCTCACCGTCAATTCCCTCACCCGCCCATTCCCTCACCGCCATCCCTCACCGCCCATTCCTCACTCGATTCCTCATCTCCATTCCTCACCCGCCATTCCCTCACCCCCATCTCACCGCCATCTCACAGCATTCTCATCGTAATTCCTCACCCGCCCATTCCCTCACCGCCCATTCCCTACGCCCATTCCCTCACGCCCATTCCCTCACGCCCATTCCCTCATCCCATTCCCTCACCCCATTCCTCACCGCATTCCTCACGCCCATGATCCCTCACCGTATTCCCTCACCCGCATTCCCTCACTCGTCATTCCCTCACTACCATTCCCTCACGCCATTCCCTCACACGCCCATTCCCTCACTCGAAATTATTCCTCACCCGCCCATTCCCTCACCGTCCATTCCCTCACTCACCCTTCCTCATCGTCATTCCTCACCGCCCATTCCCTCACGCGTAATTCCCTCACCCGCCATTCCCTCACTCGCATTCCCCACCGCCCATTCCCTCACCGCCATTCCCCACTCCCGCATTCCCTCACCGTCCATTCCCTCACTCACACCATTCCCTCACTCGCATTCCCTCACCACGCCATTCCCCCCACCGCCCATTCCCTCACTCGCCATTCCCTCACTCGCCCATTCCCTCACCACCTTCCTCACATTCCCTCCTCCCCATTCCCTCACTCGCCATTCCTCACCATTCCTCACTCATTCCTCACCGCCCATTCCCTCACTCGCCATTCCCTCACCGCCATTCCCTCACCGCCATTCCCTCACCGCCCATTCCCTCACTCGCCCATTCCCTCACTCCCATTCCCATCGCCCATTCCCTCACTACTCCATTCCCTCACCTCCCCATTCCCTCACCCGCCCATTCCCTCACCGCCCATTCCCTCACTCGCCATTCCTCACCCGCCCATTCCCTCACCGCCATTCCCTCACTCGCCCATTCCCTCACTCGTCCATGCCCTGACCCGCCCATTCCCTCACTCGGCCATCCCCTAACTCCTCTCTTCCGTCACCACTCTATTCCCTCACCCGCCCATTCCCTCACTCGTCCATTCCCTCACACGCCCATTCCCTCACTCGTCCATTCCCTCACCCGCCCATTCCCTCACTCGTCCATTCCCTCACACGCCCATTCCCTCACCCGCCCATTCCCTCACCCGCCCATTCCCTCACTCGTCCATTCCCTCACCCGCCCATTCCCTCACTCGCCCATTCCCTCACCCGCCCATTCCCTCACTCGTCATTCTCTCACCCGCCCATTCCGTCGCTCGTCCCTTCCCTCACCCGCCCATTCCCTCACCCGCCCATTCCCTCACCCGCCCATTCCCTCACTCGTCCATTCCCTCACTCACCCATTCCCTCACTCGTCCATTCCCTCACACGCCCATTCCCTCACTCGTAAATTCCCTCACCCGCCCATTCCCTCACTCGTCCATTCCCACACCCGCCCATTCCCTCACCCGCCCATTCCCTCACTCGTCCATTCCCTCACTCGTCCATTCCCTCACTCACCCATTCCCTCACTCGTCCATTCCCTCACTCACCCATTCCCTCACTCGTCCATTCCCTCACTCGTCCATTCCCTCACTCACCCATTCCCTCACTCGCCCATTCCCTCACCCGCCCATTCCCTCACTCGCCCATTCCCTCACTCGCCCATTCCCTCACTCGCCCATTCCCTCACTCGTCCATTCCCTCACCCGCCCATTCCCTCACCCGCCCATTCCCTCACTCGTCCATTCCCTCACTCGCCCATTCCCTCACCCGCCCATTCCCTCACCCGCCCATTCCCTCACCCGCCCATTCCCTCACTCCCCCATTCCCTCACCCGCCCATTCCCTCACCCGCCCATTCCCTCACTCGTCCATTCCCTCACTCACCCATTCCCTCACCCGCCCATTCCCTCACCCGCCCATTCCCTCACTCGTCCATTCCCTCACTCGCCCATTCCCTCACCCGCCCATTCCCTCACTCGCCCATTCCCTCACTCGTCCATTCCCTCACCCGCCCATTCCCTCACCCGCCCATTCCCTCACTCCCCCCTTCCCTCACTCTTCCCTTCCCTCACTCACCCATCCCTCACTCACCCATTCCCTCACCCCCATTCCTCACCCGCCCATTCCCTCCCCCGCCCATTCCCTCCCCCCATTCCCTCACTCGTCCATTCCCTCACTCACCCATTCCCTCACCCGCCCATTCCCTCACTCGCCCATTCCCTCACTCACCCATTCCCTCACTCGTCCATTCCCTCACTCGCCCATTCCCTCACTCACCCATTCCCTCACCCGCCCATTCCCTCACTCGCCCATTCCCTCACTCGTCCATTCCCTCACCCGCCCATTCCCTCACCCGCCCATTCCCTCACTCACCCATTCCCTCACTCACCCATTCCCTCACTCGTCCATTCCCTCACTCGTCCATTCCCTCTCTCGCCCATTCCCTCACTCGTCCATTCCCTCACTCGTCCATTCCCTCACTCGTCCATTCCCTCACTCGTCCATTCCCTCACTCACCCATTCCCTCACTCACCCATTCCCTCACTCACCCATTCCCTCACCCGCCCATTCCCTCACTCGTCCATTCCCTCACTCACCCATTCCCTCACTCACCCATTCCCTCACCCGCCCATTCCCTCACTCGCCCATTCCCTCACCCACCCATTCCCTCACCCGCCCATTCCCTCACTCGTCCATTCCCTCACTCGCCCATTCCCTCACTCGTCCATTCCCTCACTCGCCCATTCCCTCACCCACCCATTCCCTCACCCTCATTCCATCCTCCACCCTCCATTCCCTCACTCGTCCATTTCCCTCACTCCCCATTCCCTCACCCGCCCATTCCCTCACTCACCAATTCCCTCACCCCATTCTCCCCATTCCCTCACCGTCCCATTCCCTCACTCGCCATTCCCTCACCCATTCCTACTCGCATTCCTACCGCCCATTCCCACCACCCATTCCCACCTTCCCTACCTCACCATCTCCTCACCGCCATCCCTCACTCCCTTCACCATCCCCTCCTACTCTTCTCCATTCCCTCACTCACTATTCCAACATCTACGTCCATTCCCTCACTACGCCATTCCCTCCTCACCATTCCCTCACCATTCCCTCACTTTCCTTCCCTCACATCCTTCCCTCACTCGCCATCTCATTCCATCCCTCACTCGCCCATTCCCATCCTCCCATTCCCTACTCGTCCATTCCCTCACTTCCTCACCTTGCCCATTCCCTCATCCCACCCATTCCCTCACCGTCCATTCTACCCGCATTCCCGGTGCATTCCCTCACCCCCGTTCCCTCACTCTCATTCCTCACCCGCCCATTCCCTCACCCGCCTTCCTCACTCGTCCATTCCCCCCGCCCATTCCCTCCTGCCCATTCCTCATCCGCCATTCCTCACTTCCATCCCTACCGCCATTCCCTCACTCCATTCGTCCCATCCCTTCCTCACTCGCCCATTCCTCACCGCCATTCTCAGATAAAAAATGGAAATATTATTTATTGGAGAGTAAGATATGTATGGAAAGATAAATATTGGTAAATTTGTATTAATGATAGTGTGTGTTATGGATTGATATAAAATATGGTAAAAATATTATTGGATAAATGAGAGGATATGGAATGATTGATGGTATATGGATAAGATAGATATTATTAAGGGAAATAAAAATGGATTGATTGAGAATATGTAAAGATAGAGGAATGGATAAGTTAGAGAGTTGGAAGGAGTATAAATTGGGATATAGAGAGATTTATTGGGGGATTGTAGATTATTGGATTTGATTAAGAAAGGGTAAATGATTGATTTATATTGGAAAGATATAATAAATGGTTTGTTTGTTATGGGAATGTATATTTATGGTTTGTTTATATATGGTTTGAGTTATTATTATAGGGTTAGTATTATTATTGGTATGATTTGTTTAGGTTAGTGAGAGGTAAATGGTATGATTGATGAATGTATAGTTAGATAATGGAAGATTAGATTTAAGGAAAGTATAAGTTAATGGTAATGATTGTTTGGTAAAGGTTTAGTAGGTTTATGTGAGGAATGGGAAAGTTAGTTGGTATGGAAAGATTTGTGGAATTTGGTATGTTTATTATGGAAAGAGAGAGGTATTGGTAAAGTATTTTGGTTTGGATAATGTGTGATGTAATGGTATTTTTTTGGTATGGAAAGATAGAGGGTTGGTTGTTTGAGTATGGTAAGTGGTGTATATTGGGATTTGTTTAAGTTTTGGGTTTTGTTTTGTTTGGTATTGATAGAGTATTGGTTTTGTTTTTTAATGGATGATTGTATTGTGATTGGTTAGATTTAGTTTGTATGGATATAGTTTGTAGAAGGGAATGATAGATATTTGGTATAGATTGATTAATGGTTTGAGTGAGGGTTGGTAAGATGATTAATTGATAGTATTTTGTAATGGTTTAGTTGTAGGGTGTCTGGTATGATAGAGGGTTGGGCATAACTCGGTGTGTGTTTGGTTAAGTTTGTTTGGGGTTATGTTTTGTTTGGGAAGTATTGTGGGGATTTGGTTGTGTTAGTTTGGGATTTGTGTTGGATTGGTTTGTGGTGGTGTTTTGTTTGTTTTAGTTATGGGAGTAGTTTGTGTAAGGGAATGTGTGTTGGATATGTAGTAGTGTTTAATGTTTGTTTGTGGTTGGGTGTGATTATTGTTTGTGTGTGGTATGGTTGTGTGTGGGTTTGGTATGTTATAAAAGGTAATGTGTTGTGGGTTGTTAGTTTTTGGAGTTTGATTTTTGTGGTTTGGGATTGTAGTTGGTATGGATAGTTTTTGGAATTGTTGTGTGTATGGGTATTTTGTTTATTGGTATTGATTTAGTTATGGATTGTTGTGGTATTGGGTTAGTATAGGTAGTATTGGGTTTGTTTGTGGTTAGGTATTAGTTTAGATTTTGGGAATGAGAGTGGTATATATGGAAATGTTAGTGGGTTAATGGATTGTTATGATTGTTTTATGGTTTTTATATGATTATGTTTGTTAGTGAATGGAATGTGTTTTTTTGGTAATGATATATATGAAGATAGTGGGGGGGATATGGATTGGATAGTGTTTATGGATATTGTTTGTGGTATGGTTTGTTTGTGTTGGTTATGTATATTTTTATGTTTGTAGAGTGGTATGGATTATTTGTATTAATTGATATAGTTTGATGGATGGTATTTGTGTTATATGAATGATAGTTTTATTGGTTAGTTTGAGGTGGTTGGATATGTAAGTGGTAGGGTTTGTTGTTTAATGGGAATAGTTTGATGAATTGGATTGAATTGAGGGTATGGAATAGATAGATGGTAATGTATTGATGAGATTAAAGGGGATTGTTTAAGTGAATGGATTGATTAGATGTTATTTGGTTAGTTAGTGGATATGGAAAGATTATATTATGGTATTGATTGATATTGGAAATGAGAGTAGGTTTGGTAATATATTATTATGGGATATTGATGATGTATGGTATGTTAGATGGTAGGGAATAATAGTTTAATGGAATGATAGAGGGATTGGTTGAGTGATGGGTTGGGTATGTTATATAAATAATAGAAGATTAATGAAAGATTAGATAGATTGTATATGATAGTGAATGATATATATAGTGGGTTTGGATTGTATTAGATAAATGGAAAGTGTGATGGATTGAATAAGATAATAGGGTTAGTTGGAGGATTGGATAGTGTAGTTTTTTGGTTTAGATAGAGATTGGGATTTGTTTGTGGGGTATGGTTATGTGAGAGTAAGGGAAAGATAGATATATGGTTTTTGTGATGGATAGATAGATATAGATAGGGTAATTTGACACAAGAAAATGATTGATAGTGATATGGAATATAGTAGGTTTGTGGTAAAGAATTGTGATTTGGGTATGTGTGTTTATTGGTAAGTGTGAGTTGGTAAAGTAGTGTATGAAAGATTGTGTTTTGGTAGATTAGATGGGAGGGATGATGATAGTTTTTGGGTATTGATTATATTTTAATTGTTTGTTTGTGTATGGTTAGTTGAGTGATATGGTTAGTAGTGTGTTTTGGTTGTGTAATTGGTTTGGTAAGTTTGATATATAATGGAATAGTGAGAGGATATTGGTTGATTGATGGTTGTTTGTAGTTTTATTGGTATGTTTGTTTTATGGTTTGATTGATAGTATGGATAGATAGATAAATGGAAAGATTGAGGATGGAAAATAGATAGAGTTAAAATGGAAAGATATTAAATGGTTAGTTAGTAAGGTAAGTAGTGTTATATGGAAAAGAAAATGGTAAATGGGATTTGATAAAGGAAATGAAAGATATTATATTGAAAGATATTGATGAATGAGGAGATTAGTGGATTTGATATAAAAGGTTAGATAGTGGGTATGGGTTATAGTTGTATTTTTGGTTTATATGTAAGATAATGGAAAGATTAAAGATATGGAAAGATAGGATATATGGCTAAGAAGATATAGGAATAATAATGTAAGGGAAAGATATATAAAATGGAAAAGATAGAAAAAATGGAAATGATGTAATATATGGAAAGTTAGATATATGAAATTAAGAAATGGATAATATTTAGGAAATGTGGGATGATAGAGGATTGGAATGAAGATAGAATGGAAAGTTAAAAAATGAAAGATAGAGGGAATGGAATAGAAGATAAATGGATAGATTAAAAATGAAAAGATATAAGAAATGAAAGATAAAAAGGGAAGTTAGAGGGGAATGAATAAGAGGATGATAAAGGGAAAGATAACAAAAAATGGAAAAGATATTAGTTAGAAAGTGGGAAAGAGAGATAAATGGAAAATAGATTAATGAAAGAAGAGGGGGGAATTGGGAAATTATTAAAGAAATGGTAAAGATTGAGGGGGAGATAAGATTGAGGGGGAGGGAAGATAGATAAATGGATAGATTGATAGGAATGGAAAGAAAGGTAGGGATTGGAAAATAGATTAGAAAGGGTAAGAATAGAAGAATGGTAGATTGAGATTGAATGATAAGGAATGAAAGATTGTTGATATGGAAATGTATTGAGGAGGGATGGTAAGATATAGAAATGGAAAGATAGAGGAGAATGGAAGATATAGTGAAGGATAGATAGTAGTATGGTTAGATTGATGATTATGTTAGATGAGGGATGGATATAGTTTGGAAGGATGGGAAAGTAGATAAATGGAATTATATAATTGGATAATTAGTATGGATTGGAATTATAGAGGAATGGATTGATTCCCTCCACTCGTCCCAATTCCCCACTCACCGCCCATTCCCGTCACCGCCATTCCCTCATCGTTCCCCATTCCCTCACTCGCCCATTCCCTCACTCGTCCATTCCCCTCACTCGTCCATTCCCTCACTGTTCTTCCATTCCCTCACTCCGTTCCTACCCGCCCATTCCCTCACATTCCTCACCCATTCCCTCACTCCGCCCATTCCCTCACACCGCCATTCCTCATGTCCATTCCCTCACTCACCCATTCCCTCACTCGCCCATTCCCTCACTCGCCCATTCCCTCTCTCGTCCATTCCCTCACTCGTCCATTCCCTCACTCGCATTTAAGCCATTCCTACGAGTCCATTCCTCACTCGTCCATTCCCTCATCGTCATTCCCTCACTCTTCTTCCCTCACTCGCCATTCCCTCACTCGTACACGACCATTCCCTCACCCCATTCCCTCACTCACCATTCCCTCACACGCCATTCCTCTCCAATTCCCTCCCTCGTCCATCCCCTCACTCGTCCATCCCCTCACTCGTCCATCCCCTCTCCCGTCCATTCCCTCACTCGTCCATTCCCTCACTCGTCCATTCCCTCACTCGCCCATTCCCTCACTCGTCCATTCCCTCACTCGCCCATTCCCTCACTCACCCATTCCCTCACTCGCCCATTCCCTCACTCGTCCATTCCCTCACTCGTCCATTCCCTCACGCCCATTCCCTCACTCGTCCATTCCCTCACTCGTCCATTCCCTCACTCGTCCATTCCCTCACTCGCCCATTCCCTCACTCACCCATTCCCTCACTCGTCCATTCCCTCACTCGTCCATTCCCTCACTCACCCATTCCCTCACTCACCCATTCCCTCACTCACCCATTCCCTCACTCACCCATTCCCTCACTCGCCCATTCCCTCACTCGTCCATTCCCTCACTCGCCCATTCCCTCACTCGCCCATTCCCTCACTCGTCCATTCCCTCACTCACCCATTCCCTCACTCACCCATTCCCTCACCCGCCCATTCCCTCACTCGTCCATTCCCTCACTCACCCATTCCCTCACTCACCCATTCCCTCACCCGCCCATTCCCTCACTCGTCCATTCCCTCACTCGTCCATTCCCTCACTCACCCATTCCCTCACTCGTCCATTCCCTCACTCACCCATTCCCTCACTCGTCCATTCCCTCACTCACCCATTCCCTCACCCGCCCATTCCCTCACTCACCCATTCCCTCACACGTCCATTCCCTCACTCGTCCATTCCCTCACTCGTCCATTCCCTCACTCGTCCATTCCCTCACTCGCCCATTCCCTCACTCGTCCATTCCCTCACTCACCCATTCCCTCACCCGCCCATTCCCTCACTCGCCCATTCCCTCACTCGTCCATTCCCTCACTCACCCATTCCCTCACTCGTCCATTCCCTCACTCGCCCATTCCCTCACTCACCCATTCCCTCACTCGCCCATTCCCTCACTCGTCCATTCCCTCACTCGCCCATTCCCTCACTCACCCATTCCCTCACCCGCCCATTCCCTCACTCGTCCATTCCCTCACTCGTCCATTCCCTCACACGCCCATTCCCTCGTTCACCCATTCCCTCACACGCCCATTCCCTCACTCGTCCATTCCCTCACTCGCCCATTCCCTCACTCGCCCATTCCCTCACTCGTCCATTCCCTCACTCGCCCATTCCCTCACTCGTCCATTCCCTCACTCACCCATTCCCTCACTCGTCCATTCCCTCACTCGCCCATTCCCTCACTCGTCCATTCCCTCACTCACCCATTCCCTCACTCGTCCATTCCCTCACTCGCCCATTCCCTCACTCGTCCATTCCCTCACTCGTCCATTCCCTCACTCGCCCATTCCCTCACTCGTCCATTCCCT
>NW_028234414.1:39668747-39671247 GCF_977035675.1 Penaeus japonicus
CTAATTCCACAGTATACATAAAAAAGACAAAAATAATAACATAATGCTCTGTACTGAGAAAGAATAATAGTATACTATGATTAATTAATTTAGTTTAATCCTTGGTTCTCTATGGTGTCACTATATTTTTTGCATAAAATGTGAATAGTTGTAATAGGAGCATTAATGGTTCTGACTAATTCAAAGAAAAAATTGAAATGAGTCAATGTACTGTGGTAATCCCATGTTTTTCTTTATTCATTTTTTGAAATAATGACAAGCATATATTTTGAAATCAGTCCAAATGAAAGAAATATATATGATCATAATTTGGTGCTATCTTACCCATCCATTTCAAAGTATTGAATCCCATGTAACTCTCTTGGGATGGAAGAACATTATCATGCAGATCCTTACACAAAATAAGATTTCCTAAACAGAATAAATGTTCAGCAGCTCGGCAAAATTATCAGTGTCGTTAATTGCGTCACACTGAAGAGCAGATCAAATCTTTTGATTTATTTATTATGTACATGAATTGCTTATAGAAAATTATTCCTTCGTTCAGGATTTAAAATCAAATATAGAACATCGATCTAACAAAAATCTTTACAAAAGCCACATGCATAATATCATGTTTCTGCATAACTTACAAAAATAAATAGATGTATATAGTGTATATTAAACATCACTAGAATGTATTTCATAGTACATATAATTTCTACTCACAGGAAATAGATTTATTTATATAGGATTAATAGAACTTTCACATCTATCAAAAGACATAATAAATTCTATATTATGAGAGCTAATATATTTATCACTCATTACAGACACTGTACTGTGATCCTATGATTTTGAGTCGATGTTACTCAAAGACTACAACCTAGATATTAAGCTTCTGTACGTAGAAGCGTTTCATTTCTGTAGTGGCTTTGTTCGATTATTCTCATAATCCATATATATATACATACAAAACAAGTTCTGGATCCCTTCGATGATTCTGTTTACTATAGGCCCTACAGAAGTTGGTCCCATTCATATTGTAATGATTCCGCTTTTCTGTGGTTAGTGTACACAATATTCCATCGTTCTCACGGTTATCCAACAGGAAGGGGAGTTAGTAGACCACCCCCTTCTTCATGTAAATAAATTCCAGTTTTGTTTCTAGAATATTGTGTGAAATTATGGCAGGTTTAGTCATTGGAATGTGGAAGGACATTTGTTACTCTGTAATCAGTCTCGTCTCATAAAGGTTATTGAAGTGATTCAAGATTTTGCTAATATATTCTTTTCTTTTTTTAAATACTTATGATACATAATGTTAAGGCACGGTTTTAAGGTCATATGCAGTACAACAGTAAATAATCAACATTCTTATCATAATAATACTAATAATAACAATAATAATAATAATAATAATAATAAATTAGAATAAAAAAAAAACTTTAGTTATATTAATATACGCTCAATAATTACCGTGGGAGACAAAGATGTCATACAAGAAAAGAAAATCAGCTGGATTGTTTGATTATAGGATTTTATTTATCTTAAACACATGCATTTCAAAGCAATCAATAGAAACCCAGTATGTGAAGGAACACGCTACAGTCCCTCTTGGTCTCTTGATACGACCAAGTTAACAAATTGAAGAGGTGCATAATGACCCTGAACATTTAACTTTTCCCATTTTTATATCTATGAGAAAAACTTTCTTTTTACAACTTCAGTCAATCGTTTCTGTATGTACAATCTTCTTGGGTCATTTTTTATAACTTTTGATGCGGTTGTCATTTTAGGAGTGGTAGAGTTTAACTCCATAATTCAATTAAGGTTATAAGTTAAAGATTATCATCATTCACCTGGTTTTTACTTTCCTTGAAGTGTCTATTTTATGTTAGATGTATATATTGTAAATAATTTGCAGATGTACACTGCATATGAACATGATACTGTATAATAAAAGGTATATAGGCCTAGTTCCCCTAAACATGCTAGAAAGATGAATCAAAATATTTGTAATGAGTTATTATGAGTATGTTCAGGTTCCAACTATAAATCTACAAATACAGAAGACATCAAAACTCAAAAAATCCAAAACAGTATTGATAAATGTAGCTTTTTATCTTATGTGAAGAGTTAGAAAAGATGACATTTTTTTCTGATTTAAATTCTTTGCTAAGCTGGTAGGGTATAACATTCAAAACATGAATGTTAGTCTCAATAATAAATACAATCATATTAATGATCATGCTTTCATTTCAGTTTTGTTTAAAAGTATTTCCTAAAATGTGGTCATTGAAAAATAATCATGTATTTTTATGCTGGTTTTATCTTTTTTTGAATTAATTTCTTCTGCTTGCACAAAAGATATTTCTTTCTTTCTCTCTCCCTTTTTCAAAATAAAATTTAAATACATTTTTAATAATTCAACAATGAGATTCAAATAACCTTTTAAAAATAGTCTGTAAACACTCTTAATCATAATGAATATACAGGATTTTTTTCTCATCCCTCGAAT
>NW_028234414.1:39711247-39718747 GCF_977035675.1 Penaeus japonicus
GGTAAAAAGGGTTAATGAAAGCTTTTATACTTAAACTCATCAAGATCCATGGCTGGGTAGATGATAGAAAGAAAATGAACAAAAAAAGGTTACCTATGTCGTCAGATACATAACAGACTCACTTTCTAGTAATCATATATATATATATATACATGTAACCTCCCCTTTTCCTCAGACATTTGAAGAAAAAATATGTGCAACATACCAGTCTGGCACTTAATCTATAAATAGAGAAGAACCAACTTATAGGACTTGTTAGCATCGGAATGACTTGCATTTTATCATCTGTCTTTGATGACCTCTTCTGATAAAGTAACTCCAATAAAGTTATAAAAAAAGAAAGCCTTGTATCACTTTGTATCACCACAGTTCTTACATAATTAACTGAAGGAAAATTGCTACCTTGTGATTTTCCAAAGCTCAATGTTAATCTAAAATGTCATTTTATACCCTTTAGAACTAATAAAATATGAAAATAAGGACTAGATTTACTAAACTGCTGATTTACCTTAAAGATATTCACATCAATGCATTACAAAATGAAGATAAAACCTACATGAATCACCAGTTGCTAATCTATCAAGAGTGACTGACCAGCTTCCCCATTCTCCCTCACAGGTGGGTCACTAGGAGTAAATACTGCACTCCCAGATGGAGTAAGTTCAATGCTATCCTCCTCTTCGTGTTGATTTGCTAACTGGTATCCGGCCGGCACGCCTAGTGTTCGACTTCGCCTGGCGGTGTATATCACGCACATTGATAACAACAAACAGAAGAGGGAAACAAAACTGACAGTTACAAGGATAAATGAATATACATGTGAATTGCCCACAACTTTTGTAAGAAGGGAGTGTGTTAGTGAGTTTCCAAATGAAGCCAATATGATCATAAGAGCGCACATACGGTGGGTCACTCTCATGTACTGTGCCATCCAAAGGAGACTTGTAGGCAAGATGGGAGCAAGTCCAAGAGCCATAAAAATAATTCCAGACCACAGAAAATCATCCTTTCCATACGAACCAATGGCCAAGAAGACCGAGCCCATTGCTGCGAACAGAACTGATATCGTCAACAGCTTTCCTGGTTTCAGTCTCAAGCATCCAGACACTAATATGCAGAGAAATCTCACGAGGCACACAAGGCCCCAAAAGAGAGCCTGACCATCTATGCCTGTATTCTGAATAACATCGAGTCCCGTGCCAGTATCCGTCGTGGCTAAAAGGTGATGCACCGCTCCTTGTAAGGCTTCGGCCATAAACATGAACACTGAAAATATGACTGTAAAGACAACTACCCTGCTCTTGTTGATTTCACCCATGCTTCCATCGTCTTGCTTTGATCTTGGTTCCCTTGGATTGTGGCAGAGGATGACAACTGATATCAAAGCATTGAGAATAATAAAAATCCCAATGCATATGTAGGCCAAATGGACTTTGGTCACACCGTAATCTTTAAAACGCTGTGCCATATCATCCAGAAATTTACTATTTTCCTCACTTCCAATACTATAGGTACCAGGTTTCTGGGAATGCATGACTGATGATATCCCGCTTTTGTTCTGCTCATCCTCGTAGGAATCCTCGCTGATTGGCTCGTCACCCAAAGCCTCCTGTAGGCCCTGAGCCTCGGGCTCTTCCTCAGAATTGTTAACTAAACTTTCACTGCCAGTATCCTCTGGAGCTTCAAGCTCTTCTTCCGAATCTTCTTCATAATTATCTTCCCGATCTTTTGGCTCTGCTGCCTCCTTGGAGAAAGTTGCAAGAGGTAAAGTGGGATCATCAGTTGTCTCTGGCACTTGGGTTGTAGCAACTGTGGTTGGTGGAGGTGTGGTGGTGGTTGTAGTAGTTGTGGTAGTGGTAGTGGTAGTAGTAGTGGTACTGGTAGTTGTGGTAGTGGCAGGAGTAGTTATCTTTGCAGCAATGATTTTCACAGTTGTAGGTTCAGGTGTGCTTGTGGTAGTTGAAGGGATAGTTAATGATTTAACAGCAGAGTTTTCTGTTTCCACTGATCCCCCTATGGTTTCATTCATCATTGGCAGGTTTTCAGCCTGTACATCATCCTCAACTTGCTCTGGTATTATAGTAGTGGCACCATCATCGTCAGAACCTGTTGTCTGTTCAACTTCAACAGATGCTGCTGTAGTCACAGGTATTTCCAGGGTTTGATTCTTGGACGGCTCTTGCAGAGGTTTAGCTGTCTGCGGCGGGTTGACTTTGGTTTTCCCTTGATCTCTAGAGGGTGGTCGCTTCCATTTCGAATCTCCATCATCATGCAGTGCGTTGCCATCAGTAAAGTTGGGTTTCTTCATTGGGGGTTTTGTTGATGCAGCTTTTGCACTAGTTGTTGTCTCTGGCAGTGCATCATCTGGTTCCACGGTCACAGAAGTATCGTTTTCACTCTCAAAAGAGGTCAGGAGATGGTCCGATGTGCTGTTAACTACTGATATGGTGTCTTCGGTTGTGCTCTTAGGCTGTGTCAAAAGCTTTAGTCTTTCACTAGTAAGATTCACAAGAGGTTGTTCTCCACTAGAGCTACCATTATATACGTCGTCTTGCAAACTTCGGACAAACCTTGGTATGTCAGGAGCTTCTGTCATGGCTGTGGTCTCCATGAGAGACTGGTTGCTTTGGATCTCGAAAGGATGCAACCCGACAAAGAACGGATGGATTGCAAGTGGTGCGATGAAGGCTCCAACTGCAAAACTGAAGTGCAGCGCTTGCAGGGAGGCGCCACCAGCACGTCCCCACAGGTCTAAGCAAAGGACATTTCCACCTGCGGATTGAAAGCAATGATCAAATCAATGGAAAGTCCACAACAGATGTCTAGTAACCAAAATCTGGAAAAAAAGGGTGAAATAACATGATGGAAAAGAAGAAAATGCAAGTGATAAAAATAGAGAAAAATACAGGAAAGAAAATGTGAAGAAAAAAATTAGACTCAGATATCAAGAGTATTGAGAGAAATTGAAAAGAAATGAATCACAACTATTAAAAAAAAAAAAACATATGAGAAAAAGTGAAAATATCATTCATAATCATATGAAGACATATGAATCATGACAAAACTTACAACATGACATACTTCCTAATTTTAGAGAAAAAATTAGAGTAAATGGGAAAGAACTCATTAACATTTCAGCACAAAACCAAATTATTTCCAGAATTCAAAATGCAATTTACCCTTAAACATGGGATACAACTTCTCCAAGTTTTAAACAATGTCTGATAAGACCAGATCCTCCAAAGTCCAAAATGAATAAACAATAAGTAATTAATCTGTTAATGAATGCTGACTGTACTGTACAAATAATCTAGTCATTACTGCATGAATGTAAGAAGTATTGCATAAAGAAATTAGTGACAATGACAAATGCATGTCTACTAACATTATACTCCATAGTGATTAGTCAGAAGATCCAAACCAAACTTTCAAAAAGATATTAATTTCATATAAAATGTAAAGAATGTTAAATATCAACCGTATAGCAGATACAAAGAGTAGGATTGTCATATGTATTTAAAAAATTAAAGGTGAAAAGAATATTATCAAAACCATCCTCAAGAGTGAAACAAATCAAGAAATTAAATGACAAACACAAGATAGAGTAGGGAAAGTAGGAACAAATTGTAAACATGTCTAATGGCATTTAATAATAAAATCCCAAGCATCCAATAACGGACAAAAGTCTCGACAAACCAACCTGTGAACAAGAAGCCTAGCCCCATCCCTAAAGCAGCAGTTGTGGCAAATGTCCACCAGAGGGCTGTGGCAACGGTGAAGGGCATGACTGTGACACATACTGCTACCCATACCAAGCTGACGAACATCAAGAACTGACGGTTGTATACTTCAAATAGCAGTGAACCTGTTGGAAATTAACACATGTATAAGGGGCTGTGTCATAAACAGTAATAATTCTGGGTTAATCTAACACACAATCTTAAAAAAATTATCATATAATGTGTTTCAGTATTATTCATTAACCTTATCCTTTACTAAAAGCAAACAAGAGGCAACTAACTTTGTAAATATTTGACATAACACAGATAACTATTTAAGAAATACTGAAGAATAAATGCTTAATAAAATAAACAATTAACACCAATAAATGTGACTCCTATTAAATTACTACTGCAAACAAATATGCACACACAAATAAACTCACACAAATAAACACACACACACACACACACATACACACACACACACACACACACACACACACACACACACACACTCACACACACATATTCATTCATTCATTCATTCATTCATTCATTCATTCACTCACTCACACTCACACACACACATATTCATTCATTCATTCACTCACTCTCTATCTCTCTCTCTCTCTCAGTCTCTCACTCACCCACCCACTCACTCAATCTTCGTAAGTGACTCACCAAGGACTCCTCCAAAAAGTGTGCCAACAGAACGTGCTGTGAAGGTGTGGAATGCTGTGTCGACTGATATCCCCACTCCTAGTTCCAACTTGATAAGAGGCCCTCCACTTACGGACACACATAGCCCCTGAGGGTGGAAATATCTATGAGAAGCAAGACCTAGAGAGACTCCCTGTCACATACAGAAAAGAAGAAGAAGAAGAAAAAATGGGAAGACATTATCATTTTCTTTCTCGTATATCTCAAGGCTCCGTGTAATAGGAGCATCAAAAAGGAAAAGTAATTATTTCTTCTTTCATCAATTTAAAACTTCTAAATCTGACCACTGAACACTTCCCCAAAAGGAAGAAGGACGAAATTTTTTTTTTAAATAAATGCACAAAGAAACTTACCAAACCAATGAAGGCTATGCAAAGGAAAACAGTCCTTATGAACAGCATGAACGTAGGTAAGAATCCCACGGTGGACTGCTGCCTCGACCGCGGCATCTTCCCACCGAGGAGGCCCGCTTGGTCAAATACAATGTCCTCTTCAAAAGGATCATTATCTTCGGTGTGATCTGCCATAGAGATCCAGCGCTTAAACTGACGATAAATTGTGGAAGGGCCAGTGACTGCTGCTGTTAAGGTGGGATTCGACCTGAAATTGATGTTTGTTTTTGAAAGTGTCGTGGGTAAAAAAGGCATAAAGGTTTACATGGCTGTTCAAAAATGTAAAATCAATTAAGAACATTCACTGCTTTTGGGAGAACATATTTTAATGCACATCATTCCCCAATATATAATATTCCTTCTACTACAGGCACTTTTTGCAGGGTCAGATCACCTCCATACTACAGATTTTGGTTCAAAATACCAGCTAGTTATTCCTTTCCTTGTATAACTAACACACCATAGCAAATCCTAATTAGTAAGACTTTACTAATACATCATATACAGACTCATATATCATATCATAGGTCTAGAATATAAGAGAAAACACAACATCTTAAGATGCATAACCCAGGCTGTGATGTGGCCTGTCTCGGAAGAGTTAACACATATTCCAAGGGAGTCAAAAGTTATTCGGAATGTTTAACAGAAGGTGTTCTATAAGTGTGAAAACTGACTGTACAAACTGTTTGTTCTTTTATTCTATTAGTCTGCTATATCATAAAAAACTAAATTAGTCAATCAATCATAGATTTTCTTTGAATAATAATATCAATAATCATTATAATTATCGTAATCATTATAATCTAATAACAATAATAATAAAAAAAATAATAATGACAATAATAAATATCAATGCAAAAACAAACAAACAAACAACAACAACAACAACAACAACAACAACAACAACAACAACAACAACAACAACAACAACAACAACAACAACAACAACAATAACAACAATAACAACAACAACAACAACATATGGTGGCAATAATCCAAGTAATTCAACCTCCAAGGTAATTGGAGATTATCTAACATTAACACCTTTATTTGGTTACTCTACATAAATATGTAGTTGCAAGTTACTTCATAAAAGAAACATTTCTTAGGATTTACTGATCAATTTACCTCCTACTTTCTATATCTGTGAAACTGTAATTATACACTTATATATCAACACATTTTTCTTTATATATACATCTATCTATCTGTATAAATATGACAAGGGCATATAAATATAAATATCTGAGCTTCAGTCAAAATACAAGCTTTTGAACAGTAAGCTTGAAATTTGAGAAAGTATACACAAAATGCATGCACACACACACACACACACACACACACGCACACGCACACGCACACGCACACGCACACGCACACCCACACAATGCACAGCATTTAATGATCACTTGACCTAATTATGTAAACATTTATACTCAAAAGACACATTCCATCAAATATATTACGACCTTGCTTGTTGACCCACAAACAGAGGAAGTTAAGAATCATAAGATGAAAGTCAGTTCTCTTCTTATTACTAAACAAGCCTCCTTATTATATAAAAGATTACATAGATTATTCCCATGAATCTGTGAAACTAAATACATCAAATCTATATCAGAAATCTCCTTGGATATATATATATATATATATATATATATATATATATATATATATATATATATATATATATATATATATATATATATATATATAGCAACTACACTCACTACCCATTCAAGGTTGCATATCAATGAGGAGAAGAAAAACCCTTTCTTTAAGATTCCTTCGTCCTTTACGTCTGTGATATTGATGAATGCTATTGGCCACGTATTCTTGATGCCTTTTCCGACTTGTTATGTTTTATCATACCTTTCTTATCCACTGTTAAGTTTTGAGGCATCATTTACTCATCACATTTAGATAGCAAAATCATAAATTATATTTCAATACAAATACAGCTACTTGATACTCTATGATACAGAATAGTAGAAAATACATCCATAGTAGACACGTTTTTATTTATATTTTTGCTTCATCACGCTTCATAATTAATTACAATCTATAATATGATGAAAATTAATAACACTTCTATTCTCCCTTTTATTTTCAGCTTTCTTTTCTATCACTGAGCCACTCCTCCAAATAAATAGCCATATGAATCCCTAATTTCGTAATACAAATTAATTAAGAACATGCTAATAGCCATAAGAGTTAATAATTACAAAGGAAAACACGAGGAAAACAAGAATAAACAAAACAACGAACTATAAATAACCTCAAATGTAGTAATATCAAACTGAAAAATATTTTCTCTCCCACACACACAGATTAGAACCACGGTAAATATTCTCCCGAAATCACGATCGAAAACGACACTTTCCTCTTATCTCTCAGAATTAAAAAAAAATAGATTAAGAAAAGCGTAATTCACGACACTGATAATGATAACGTACGATACTGATTAACGGTCTTATCCAATTAATTCGCTCGTCATATCGCTCATAACTTCATAACTATTCTCCTTATACCCTAATTCACTTCACAAACGACTAGGAGGGGGAAAAAAGGACTAACTTGGAGACATAGAGGAGTCGGTAGCTCGTCCTAGAAATCCCAAGATGACAACTTCACCTTTCTTCTGTCACTGATAAGCGTCGTCT
>NW_028234414.1:39736247-39743747 GCF_977035675.1 Penaeus japonicus
GCCTAAAACACGAAATCTATCTTCTATAGGTAGATAGATGGATTACTAGAAAGAGTGTGAGTGAGAGAAAGAGATAGAGAGCGAAAGTAGGTTCCTTCTCCCGAATATGATTCTTTTTGTATTTGACTTCTTAGTCAATATTGCTAAAGGGAAAGTTCAGTATTGCACACAAAGGTCACATGAAACTTTTGGTTTCTTGTTTAAAGAAAGTTCGGCTAAAATTGCATCTTCGTCCGGAATATTTTGCGTGTGTGTGTGTGTGTGTGTGTGTGTGTGTGTGTGTGTGTGTGTGTGTGTGTGTGTGTGTGTGTGTGTGTGTGTGTGTGTCAAACAACGTAAGTAAGGTAATGGAAACAAGAGACAACAAATAACCACGCAAAGAAAGGCGTAAATGGAAGAGAAACAACAATATAGAATATAAAGCGAGTGAACGGTAGAGAAAACAAGGGAAGAGGCAGGGACGAGTGAAAATGGGTATAGGAAGTAAGAGGAAAGACAGATTGACTTTAAGTGATATATAAAAAGGTAAAGGAAAGAAATGGAAGATAAAAGATGCAGCATATGGACATTGCCGCGTGTACATGTGCCTTTATAAGTGAGTATGTCTGTATTCGCGTGTGTAAATATGTGTTTAAATATGTGTGGATAAATACGTGTGTATGTATGTGTGTAAATGGATGTGGAAAAAGGCGTGTGTATGTGTATGTAAAGTGTGTGTGTATGTGTTTATGTGTGTGTATATATGTGTGTGTGTACGTGTGTACGTGTTTGTATGTCAATATCAGTGTCAATCTGTATGTGTTCATGCGTACACCGACAAACAGATCATGATGTAGGAAACTTCACCGTAACCCATAATAGTAAAAAGAAACTATATAAACACCCAACAAATCATGAAATAACATAGAAAAAAAAATACATGAAGTAAAGATAAGGAAATCTTCCGAAGAAAACTGACACACACGAACCCAAGAGGAATGTCTACAAAAAGGAAAAAAAGAGAAAAAAAGAGAGACGGTGAGAGAGAGAGAGAGGGAGAGAGAGAGAGAGAGAGAAAGAGAGAGAGAGAGAGAGAGAGAGAGAGAGAGAGAGAGAGAGAGAGAGAGAGAGAGAGAGAGAGAAAGAGCGACATTTATTAATACCAGTCACACGCTGAGACTTCAAAACACGGCATTATGAGCGAGCAAGCATATCATAGAAAAAGAAAGAAGAGGTAGGGGGAAGGGTAGAGGGGGGGAGGGGAGATGAAATCCTTAGGGAAAAAAGATGACGGACAAGGGTCTCTTAGTGAACCCTCTGGACCTTAAAGTGATCCTTAGGGAAATTTTCTCGAGACCAAGCGAAGGATATAAAGAGTCAATTCTTCCAAGTTGATGGATCCTAGAGACGAAGAGGAAGTGGGATCAAGGAGAGAATTTTGGAAATTAGTATGAAATAAGGATGAGAATTGTGTAAGTAAGGATGTGTATGTAGGTTCAAGGCGTCGGGAAGAGGAGAGAAAGAGAGAGGATCGATAGTTAAGATGATATTAAATTCAATATGGGAAGGGATAACTTTGTTTTCTTTCATCTATGATAAAGTACTAAATAGATGAACTATCAACACTTTGATCATAGTCCAACGATTTATCAACACGAAACTTGGAAACAAAATAAAGTGAAAAAGAAAGGAAAAAAAAAAAAAACGATAACATTTTTAGATAATCAAGTGCACCATATACTGTCAGAGATGGTGAGTGTAAAGCTACCAAAAACTATGATCTGTTAATGAATATAAAACGTAAACGTGAATAATCTTGGTGTAAATTTCTGCAGGTAGGTTTTGCGTTTTCTCATTTCTAAAAAAAGAACAACAAGAATAAGGAGCGAAATAGATATTGAGGAAATAGAACGATAAACTATAAGGCAAAGCGAAATGAATTAATAACAAAACGAAATAAATCCATAAAGAGCCAAACATGAGAATAATTATATATACACACATAAAAACACGTATAAACAGATGTTCTCGTATATACTGTACAGTTTTTCTCTCTCTCATTTTCTTATAATTGTTATCTTTAATGAGAGTTTTTTCTTAATTCCTCGCACAAAAGTAACTTTGCTTGCCTTCTAGTCGTGTACCTGCCTGGTAAGATGTTGTTTCAGAGAGGCTTACTGCATGTAATGTTATTAAGCCCCATACCTTTCAAGTGAATTATCCATAACACGGGACAAAGTGATACACAACAATACTTGTCTTCAGAATGATCTTTTGAGACGATATAAAAATGTCAAAATATTTTGCATAGACATAACCATGCATCAATATATATATATATATATATATATATATATATATATATATATATATATATATATATATATATATATAATTGAAATGCATTGATATGATTTGCAATACTTCCTCCAGAGAGTAAATATTGGGGGAGAGAGAGAGAAAATAAAGAGATAGATAGATAAATACATAGAGATAGAGATAGAGATAGATAGATAGATAGAGAGAGATATAGATAGATAGACAGATAGATAGATAGAGAGAGAGACAGATAGATAGATAGAGAGAGAGAGTATAAACTAACAAGCGCAGTATAAACGAACTTACGAGTATATAATTGGTCAAACATCATCCTAAGTAAATTTAAAGTTTAACAATTCTTAAATGGCCACGGAAAAAAAGCAAACTTCAGGTTATTATATCAAATTGGATATCCTTTTACACACACGCAAATATAAATGAATATGAGATACACTGTGTGTACTGTATGGCCAGACAATGTAATCAAAACCACCTGAGGAAATTTATATGACTTTTACATATTCTGACTAGAATAGCTTTTGGTAACTTAACCCTAAAACATGTGAAGGACTTGTTTTGTGATCCATATGAAAGGGGTAAAATCGTTCTGTATTATATATTATATATTTTTTTCTGCCTCTGTCTCTATATTCGTCTCTCTCTCTCTCTCTCTCTCTCTCTCTCTCTCTCTCTCTCTGCGTTTCTCTCTCCCTCTCTATTTCTTCCCTCGTCCCCCAACACTCTCTCTTTCACTCTGTGTCCTTTATCAAGAAAAATCACAAATAAAATAAAGATAACTGAGGTAACCTTATGAATGTTAATAACTCTGTTGTTATCAACAAAAGTCCCAGAACGTGTTATGAACGCTGAAGGGTTATCAAAAGCTTAAGTGTCTTTATTACTGTGTTCTTATGATCTATTGAATATTATCTAGAGAATGTTTAAAGAAAGGTTACTCAGAATGGATAATGATAACATGACCAGAGTAAAGCGGAAAAAGACAAATATTCTGATAATATGTTTCGATGTGTATGATATAAACAGGAAAAAAATAAACAATTCAAAACAGACAAAAAAAAAAAAAAAAAATCAAGAAAAAAAATCAAGACAAAAAAAAAGCCACAAAAAAAAAAAAAAAAAAAAAAATCTTAATGCACTGAATACTTATTTTTCCTTCAACAGGTTTCTCTTGTGCAAGAGCGGCCAAGTGTATGAATAAGACAGAGCTGGACACATGTCTTGAGAAGGTCGCAGGATACATGCCGAAGTCGGGATTACCAGCTGATCGACAACAACTCATAAACATGTGCAGGTAAAAAAAAAAAAAAGAAAAAAAAAAAAAAAAAAAAAATTCTGGGAATGGCTAATAACATGTCGAATGGTTAGATGTGATATTCTGGAGTGTTAATATACAAGAAGCTTTAATGTATAGTATCATATGTGTTTTGTCGTGTGTTAAATCAGATTTTATTTTCTATACCATATCATATCACAGTATCAGATATAATTTCAAGCCATAGCATGCAGTATTACGTTTATTCTCAAATTGCTCAATGTACTAGAGTACCTTGCTCTATTAAAGCGCTACTCAAGTTACATTGCCGTGTGCAATAAGGAAACAGGAGTATGTTGAAATAAAGAACTTAAAAACGAGTAAAATTTTATTCTATAATTGACTCTGTTCTTTCTTGCATAGATACGAACGTTCAACTAACGTATGTTTTCCTTCGTAATGAATTATGATATTTTATTAATACGCTTCAGGTCTCTGAAAAAAAAGAAAGTTTATCCTAGAGGTAACTTCAGTAAAACTGTCTATCGCTACCATTCTATCTATTCTCTCCTTCTTATCTTTCATAATTCATTGTCTTTCTCATTTCGTCTCAGGTATTTTTATATCTCTCTTTCATTTTCCGCTAGTACCTAATTCTATATCTCCCATTCTCCGTCACCCGAAATGATTTTCTCTTTTCTCTTGTATTTTTTTTTCTATTATTCTCTGTCTTTTACTTTCTCTTTCTCTCTCTCTCTCTTTCTCTGTCTGTCTCTCTCTCTCTGTCACTCTCTCTCTCCCTCTCTCTTTCTCCCTCTCTGTTATCTATCTCTTTTTTTCTCTCTCTCTTAGTTATCTCCCTCTTTCTCTTTCTCTGTCTATTCTCTATGTCGCTTTTATTATCTGTTTCTTTCTCTTTCTTTGTGTATTCTCTATTTCTCTTATATGAACGTGTAGGTTTGACTGTGCATATTTCCACATTTGGACACACACACACACACATCCTAACATGCATGATTTTTGGCTTAAATGACAAAATGATACAGTGACCCAAACTATACAATCAAAATGATACACTATACAAAAAAAAGAAAGAAAGAAAAAAAAAAAAATATATATATTTTTATATATATATATATATATATATATATATATATATATATATATATAATTTCAATATACAAACTCATATAGTTCGACAAAGGCTGTTTTTACTTTATGAAATGATGGTATTATGTTCATAACTTTCCATCGAGCTACGGTTTCTGTCAAGTTCTCGGCGAGGGTTAAAACTAGATCGAGGAGCCTGTAGGAGGGACAAGCATCCAGTTATCCCTTTTGCGGGTTAATCATACAGTTTCTGAACCAACTTTAGCTTTATCAATTACCCTGGGTTGCTGCGTTCGTAAGTTTGGTTGCAAAATGACAAGGTGCAACCGCGTAGGGGTGACTGTCAGCTTCCTCCAATTTCAGGGTTCATGTACACACACACGCACACACACACAAACACACATAAACACACACACACACACACACACACTTACACACATACATAAACACCTAAACACACACAAATATTGATACACACTAATTATACACACACATATATGTGTACACATAAATATAAACACACATGCACATATATATATATATATATATATAAATACATATATATATATACGCGTACACACATAATCACACATCCATCCATATATCCATCCATCCATCTATTCATCCATCTATCCATCCATCTATCCATCCATCTATCCATCTATCCATCCATCCATCTATATATCATTCCATCTATATATTCATGTATATGAATATATATATGGTGTCGGGAAAAGCACTCTGCTCGCAGGTTATTTCATCTAACTAGTAAAATGTTTGTAATATATAATTCATATCATTTCGAACTCCTAAATCTAGGAATTCACATTGTATCTATATTCAAATTGCACTTTAACACATTCAAACAACAAAATAATATACTGCTTTGAATCATCGTGTGACAATATTGCAAGGCGTTACATCAGCTTCTTGTTAGCATCAATATTTACCTGTGGCTAAATAAACAATTGCACCAGCGGAGGCGGTGCTTGATTCGTTAGAGTAATTCCGGTCATGAGTCTTTTCTTTATTGTTCGTCAGCCCGCACTCGAAGACTTTTTCGGTTAGTTGCGGTATTTTTTTTCCCTCACAGGCATAAATTAAGGTTCAAAAGAGGTAATGTAGGGAATGGAAATGAGAAATAATATTGCGGGAAGATTAAGTTTGATTACTTTGTTTCAAGAAATATTAGAAATAGGGAATGGTGAATGGATTTATTCATAATCAGCGGAAAGTAAAATTTACCTTAGTCTACCCGTTAATTTGGATAAACAAAGAAATCCATTTAACGTCAGCCAATCACAGCGCGAGGATGACAGCCAATCAAAGCGTGCGGAGAAAAGCTGCGAGTATTTGTATTGTATTACCCAAGTAATTCACGCACTATTAAGATCTGGTTTGCAAATACATGTTTAGAGTCGTTTTCCCTCGTTTATTCCAATTTTCTTTCTTTTTACTCGCTTTATCTACATTACCATCAAGAGACCAGCCAACTCCCTCATGATCTTCATCCTTTTTACTAATCCTTGGCTTCCAATTCGTCTTTTCCCTCTTCTTTCCATTCCCCTCGACTGATATTCACACTAATAAGACGAAGGGAAGTGATAAACCTTGCCCCCCCCCCTTTCTTACAGGGCTTTCAAAGGCGGCATGAAATGTGTGGACAACTATACGGCGAAGTGCATGACCGCCAACCAGAGAGCTGCCTTGGAGGAACACCTGAAGGGCGCGAGGGCAACGCTTGCTTTCCTGTGCGATGACCCGGTTTTCCAAAAAGGTCAGATGAATAGGGACAGCCTTACGAGGTCAGGCATGTGATTGTAGCTTTGTAAGGTCGCGCATGTACTTATAGGTATATTGTACACAGGTAATTATTATGGTCTTGGTAAGGTCAGGCATATTATGGTGGTTTTGCAAGGTAGAAGTAAAATCAATATTTTGAGATGTTAAATCTTATCAATGTCATTATTGATGATAGACATATTGATGATAGTTAATGTTGATGACAAAATATTGCAATAATCATGTTGGTGAAAATGTTAATTAGGATAACGATAATTTTTGATATGTAATATACAAAAAAGTATATGAATCATGATGATTATGTTTATTATGAATACTAGGATGATATTGACTTATGTGATGGTAACAGTACTAATAATATTGATAATCTTTACGATAATCACAATGCATATCACATATTAATTACAGGACATATTAATTACAGTAAACACTAGTCATACCAATGATGATGATAATGAAAAAGATAATCTTCAATTCATATGTCTATAATAACTGTCTACACTATAAACTACTATACATCACACACACACACACACACAGACAGACACACACGCACACACACTCAAAAGAAAAGAAAAGAAAAGAAAAATATCACGTCTACCTCATCAACAAATTATGGTAATTGATCAAGTTTGTCTCCAGATTCCGGTCATATATCTAAAAAAAGAGAAAAAAGAGAGAAAAAAAAAAAAGTTTTGATTTAGCGTCCCAAACATCCCAACTCAACAAACACGAAACACCGGGCATGAAGCCCAACGATTTCCACCGTATCTAGACTAAAACGAAAACGTATTTACCGATGCGCCGATGTTCCGGACAATCATAATATGCCATCTTTAAACACTCTTCAGTTAGGGGGATAATGGTTGAAATTTCACATTCTGTATCATTCATGCTCCATACATACACACATAAATACAAATATATATGTATATATATATATATATACATATATATATACATACATATACATATATATATATATATATATATATATATATATATATATATATATA
>NW_028234414.1:39748747-39751247 GCF_977035675.1 Penaeus japonicus
CTGTGTTTTTTGTAACATCCTCTTGCCCCCCCCTCCTCCTTTAATTCCTTCTTACCCCCCTCCCCCCCTTCCCTGTCGCGTACTACTAAACATGTCAGTTCAGCTGCTCTATTTAGCTCCAGGCATACATTTATGTAGGTATATATATATATATATATATATAATATATATATATATATATATATATATATATATATATTGATATACATATATATATATATATATATATATTATATATATATATATATTATATACATATTATACATATATATATATATATATATATATATATATATATATATAATATATATATATATATATATTATATATACATATTATAATATATATATATTATATATATAATATATATATATATTATATATATATATATATATATATATACATGTGTGTGTGTATATATATATATATATATATATATATATATATATATATATATATAATATAATATATATATATATATAATAATATAAACACACATATATAAATACATATGAAAATTCACGAAAATTCACTTCGAAGTCATAAAGCTTTCGTATATTGCAAAGTACCAACACTATTTGGAAACTTGCAATGGCAACCTCCCGCCGTGGCCCCCTTAAATTCTTAATATGGCCCCCAGGGTGAGAACCACTGCTCTGACACATCACTCTTCATTAAGATCTATCTTATCTCACTCTTGACTCAGTTCATGTTGCATTTCACTTCAACATAATTTGCAACCTTGTTTATTTCTGAACACTTTATCTCCTTTGTTTCATTATCATTAGTTATTGATATTATCCTTTTTTTATCAATATTATCATCATTATTATTATTAATATCATTATCATTAAAATCAATATTATCATCATTATTATCAATATCATCATCATTATTATCAATGTTATCATCATTATTATCAATATTATCAATACTATTAGCATTATTTCTTTATCTATCAGTATCATTATCATTATTGTTATTGTCATTGTCATGATTATCATTATTATGATTATCATGTTATTGTCATTATCATGATTGTCATTATTATGATTATTATATGATTATTACTTTCATTGTTATTATTATCACTATCATTATTATTACCATCATCATCATTATTATCTTCACTATAAGAATCATCATTATTTTTCTTATTGTTTCATTATAATCATTATCATCATAATCATTATCACACGTGTTATTTTTACTATCATTGTCATTAACTTCATTAGCATTATTATCCTCATTGTTGTTATCATTGATATTATTTCCACTCTTATTACTATTACCTATTAATCACCATAATTTTCATCATTACTTTCATCACTATTATAATTGCTATACTTGCTAACATTATCGTCACAAGTGTTAAAAATTATCTTTATTAGCCTGATCATTATTATTTTCATCCTTATTATTCATTATCATTATCATTTTAATTGTCATTATGATCACCTTCATCATCATTAGCCTTATCATTATCATTAGTATCATTATTGATGCTTATCATCACTATCATCTTAAAGTATTTTCAATGGTATATTGGTTGTAAATACTTAATAAAATAAAAGTATAGGAAGTGAAAGAGTAAATAGAATAAGCAAATGAACAATGAATAATCAAATAATGTGATGACTAAAGGGCATAACAGGCGAATGAAAAATAAAATAAACAAAAAAGACCAGAGAAAGAAGTAAATTGAGAGAAAACTGAAAGAGAAAAAAAGTAGAGAAAGAGAGAAAGCGAGAGAAAGAGAGAGACAAAGAGAGAGAAAGAGAAAGACAAAGAGAGACAAAGAGAGAGACGAAGAGAGAGAAAAAAGAGACACAAATAAAGAGAAAGAGAGAGAAACAAAGAGAGAGAAAGAAAAAAAGACTAAGGTTAGTCGTCCATTTACTGACCATCAGTTTTCCCAATTATAAGTCGTATAGTTCCAATTACATGTATGTCAGTGTGTGTGTTATGTTAAATACAACCTAGTACTATTCGCGATACAAAAAAACAAAAAACAAAAAAAACATGAAATACACCAACAGATATAAGAAACATGCAACACCCATGAACAATAAACAAATCAGCCATAAGCACCTTCAGCACCGATCAATAACTCTGGTTAGCGGCCTCAATAAAGTTTATATTCAAGATTCAGATTGATCTTATTCTTTCCTTCATCACAAGACGGAAAAGGTAACTCAATCCCTTTGTATTTATCAATGTAAAATCAGAAATTCGCATATCTCCTGTGACATATGTATATGTACAATCACAGACGCTTAGATAATCGTGCAAGAGGGATTGCAGTTAAGCATCGCAGCTTAATACTTATCCCGGATTCATCGAACTTCATAAATCCGGGAATCCAATCAAATGCGAACAGGAAACCGCGAGAGAGGAGGTAGTGTCTTCAAATGGATTTGCCAACGTTTTGCAATTGCTCAACTAGGTGATGACGTCATCTTAGCAAGCGGAAGAATATAAGTGTATATGGGAGGATGGA
>NW_028234414.1:39776247-39778747 GCF_977035675.1 Penaeus japonicus
AGGGAGGGCGAGGGGAGGAGGGGAGGAGGGGAGGAGGAGGGGGAAGGAGAGGAAGGGGGGCAAGGGGAGGAGGAGGGGGAGGGAGAGGAAGGGGGGGGGGCGAGGGGAGGAGGAGGGGGGTGAAGAGGGCGAGGGGGAGGGGGAAGTGGTAATGAGAAAGTAAGGGGAGAGGAAGGGGGATGGGGGGAGGTTAAGAAGGGAGGGGGGGAGGAAAGGAAGGAAGGGAAGAAAGCGGGAGTGGGAAGGGCAGAGTAGAGGAAGGAGGAAAAGGATGGGGGTGGGGGGAAGGTAGGAAGAGAGGGGGAGGCTACAGAGGTAGGGAAGAGGAAGCGAGGGTAGAGGAAGAGAGGGGAAAAGTGAAGAGAGGAGAAGAAGAAGAGTAAATAAGAAGGGGGGGGAGTAAAAGAAGCAGCTAGGGGGGAGGGGGGAACAAGGGGAGGGGGGAACAAGGGGAGGAAGACAGAGAACAGAGAAAAGGAAGAGGAAAAAAAAGGGAAGGGGGGTGGAAGTTAACGAATCTGGGAGAATAAACATCATACAATCTTCTTCTTTTTTCTAAATTGATTCGTGTTATCGTTGAGAGAGAGAAAAAAAAAAGATATTTCAACTGCCTATTGTTTAGAAGAGCTGTCCGGATGTATTTTTTCGTGCCAAAGAATTTCCTATCAAGGGAATGTGTTATCAGGAATTAGGATAATGCTGATAACTCTATATCAAAATATAGAGTGACTAAAATGATTTACAACGACGGTTACATTAAAGTCTCTGGGCAGATTGACTTTCCAATCTATAATAATGATGTTGTCGATTGTAATAATATAAAGGACAATACAAAATCAGGATGAAGATAATGATTATGAAAATAAAAGTAATAATAAGCCTACACTTGCGTTAAACTTTGTTGTGCTTGGTGTGTTCAGTAACATATATATATATATATATATATATATATATATATATATATATATATATATATATATATATATATATATATCTATATATATATCAAGCATGGGGTTACGCCCGCCACCTTTTATCTCCCACTTATACTTCTTTTTAGGTAGCTATTTACCATCTTATATCTTCCTTCTTCCCCTCTTTCGAGAATCGCGATTCTCCACTTTCTTCTTTATATTGTGTGTATATATATATATATATATATATATATATATATATATATATATATATATATATGAAAAAACGTTGCAAGTTTTTCCTTTCTTTTAGTGGCAGTGTTATTAATAATATATATATATATATATATATGGCGGGCTCGCCTCAGTGCATACAAGCCCGGCGCAGCATCTGCTCCGGAAATCCTTATATATATATGTATATATATATATATATACATATATATATATATATATATATATATATATATATATATATATATATATATTATAATCTGCATCTTTACAAAAGCGTTTTCACACTATAATTTAGTAAATATAAGTAAATAGTTAACATCCTCTATACATGTTCAGGAGCTAAAGTAATTATAACTGCAGGAGCAAAAACGGAAACATATTAAAGACATCAATTCATTATTAGATTTTGGACAGTAGGACATGACTATAATTTATGATTACAATAGATATAATGCCAGTAGTATTTGCACTAAACTTCAATAAACGTTACCGATAACGGACATAACCTACAGTGACAACTCTAATAGCAGCGATAATAATGATAACACCATTACTACAATATAAACGACATTAAATTCCAATAACACCCTTTATCCTACGACACCCATAACCATACACACATAAATCATTCAAAAGAACAGAAAAAAAACAAAAAAAAAACAAAAACAAAACGTTGTTGATCAGGTATAATTAAGAGATCGACGCAACTCACCTTCTTTTGTTTCTGTTATGGTGGGTATGTAGTCATAGGTACAGGATATGCTGGTTTTCGTTTCATTCTGGATTAACGTTATATTCGACTCCGGGGTTTCCCAGTTGTCTGGAAGTAGAGAGACATGAGGTCTATTTTGGCTGGGTTTGTTAAGCTATACACACAAACACACGCAAACACACAGACACATACACACACTCTCTCTCTCTCTATCACACACACACTCTCTCTCTCACAATCACACACGCAGACACAGACACACACTCACACACACTCTCTCTCTCTATCACACACACACACACACAGACACACACACACACACTCTCTCTCTCTCATTCACACACACACACACACACACACACGTCCATGGTGATATGTCTGTTTTGACTGTTGAGATTTTGATGAACCTGCAAATATACACAAAGGTTCAATTTTTACATCAGTCTATACATATATTTCCTTCACATATAAATGAAAACGCACTTTTTTCTATCAACGTTTGTTTTATATTTTTCTTAAGAAAGCGGCAATGTGCAAAACATATATATTTTTTATACCACAACACAATAGCTCTGCTTGATTCAAAATATGAAATAAACTATATCTCTATAACTAGAGACAGCTGTTTTTTCCCGTC
>NW_028234414.1:39783747-39786247 GCF_977035675.1 Penaeus japonicus
CGCCCTTTTTCACCCCACAAAAAAGAAATCCCATGACTTATCATTCCTCGCTGATGGTGTATTGGGGACAGCAACCTGCGACAAAAACTGGAATTCCCCAGAAGTCCTGCAGTCCTGCTTGTATGACCCAGCCAAAGGACCCGAGGAAGGAAGACTGAACGCAAACAGACACACTGTGAACGCTCGCTAAAGAGGAGCTGAGTGAACGTACAGTGCGGCCCTTTTGGTGTGGTGTTGTTTCGTAAACGGTCGTTCGTAGCTGTTAATTGCAGGTAATTAGTAGGTTGGTGGATATACGATAACAAGGACTGGAGTTTTTAGATATTCATGCCGGCGCCGTGTTCTGCCGTTGGCTGCTTTGGCGGACCTTTCACATTCTCCAAGATCAAAGGTAAGCAAGAAGTGCGCTAACACGCACATGCACATCTACATGCATATCCACATCTACATCCACACCCGCACCCACATCCACATCCACATGCACTTCTACATCCACATCCACATTCACATGCACATGCACATGCACATTCACATTCACATCCACATCCACATCCATATCCACATCTAAATCCACACCCATCCGCCCACACACACACACACACACACACACACACACATACATACACACACACACACACACACACACACACACACACACACATATATATATATATATATATATATATATATATATATATATATATATATATATATATATATATATATATATATATATATATGTATGTATGTATATTTGTATACACAGATATACATGCACATAGCGATTTACATTGTTGTCACTTCAATTATATTCATGTTTTTTTTTCTCATCATAGACATTACAATATAGTGGTGTTATATTTCCGCTCCATAACACAGATTATTAAAAAGCGGAGTACATAGTTAATTGTTCGAACGAGAAGTAATAGTGTGAGTCTATTTTTGAACAAATTGCGAATTATTTCAGATTTTTAAAAATAGATATTGATACTCATAAAAATAAACTTATTAGACATGTATGGATATTTATTACTTTTTTTTAAAGAGAATATATTGATGTTTTCCGATCATCATGTTGGATATCACGTTCTCAAAGAGAAATAAATATTAATATTGTTTTCTGGCATGTCAAATTTACTAATTTTGTTCAGTATTTCTTAACGGGTTTTTCTTAATTAGAACTTCAGTATATATTCAAACTCCGAATGGTAACTATCTAAAATGATATAGTTTGTCCTATTTTTTGTTACATTTTCTATATATGTCAGCTCACGATGTAAGAGAATGGTATGTCTGGGGACACTTGCGTAATAACCACCCAAACTACTTACAATAATGTTTATAAAAACTGACTCTTAGAAACCGCCAATATGTTTAAAAGGAGATAATTCCAAAAATAAATATTATTTCTTAGCGATGGGAACTGTATTCTTTATCCGAAACGATAGCTTTATCAGGCCGTTTCATTTATGTTGACAGAAAATAAAATCCACTCATAAAATGATAAACCTGAAGTATAAACTTTACAACGTTGTTCATTAAACGTTTTTAATATCCTTTGACTTTTGTCTAAGCATTGGGGTTACTACTCGTAAATGAAGTTTTAATAATGCTTTAGAAATAAATTTTTATATAATGATGGTAAATTCTTTATTCCTTTCCTAGAATATGTGGCCTATTTCTGTGGTTTCCTCTTCCTACTATTTCCCCTTTGCTGACCCAAGGTCCGTTCCCTTTCCCTGTGCTTGGAAGTACCTGCATTTTTTTTTCTTAAGGCTCTTGCTGGTTTAAGTGATTATTTGTCTTTTATCAAAGGCATAATTGCATTTATTAAGGGATGGAGATAAATTTATAAGACACGGCGTGTAACGAAATAAGATATAATGATAATATATATCTAGTTTTTTATGATCAGCGGACTATCATTGTTTGGAATAGAGTGTCGTAAACACACACACACACACACACACACACATACACAATCATGAAGAACATTGACTCACTTTTCCTCACATAGACCTTATCCACATATGACCTTACATGCATCTCGCCGTCACAAAGATGACCCCACCCCCCTCAAGCCAGCCAACCATCTAGCTTACCGTGACCTTTGACATAGTTCATCTTCTTACATCTGGCACTCCCACAGGTGCCTCACCCCGGGGTGACACACATACACAGGACACTCAGTAGGACAGGTAGAAAACCACCCAAGGTTGACTGGGTGAGTTGCAGGTTGATATAGGGCAACGCGAGTGCATCTTCATAATCTTCTCTCACTAAGGGAACACGGCGATACACACACACGCACGCAATCACACGCACACGCTCACGATTTGATTACGAATGACAAGCGATGAGGACTTACCAGTGGTGGTGATGTCAGCCATGTTGGACATTGGGACTCTATTGCTGGCAGGGTACATCCGCGTGTCCAGAACGCTCTGTGGAAGGGAGGGAAAGGGTGTATTTGATCGTTACTACTTTCTCTTTCTCTTTC
>NW_028234414.1:39793747-39796247 GCF_977035675.1 Penaeus japonicus
TTTTAGATTATTTATTATTATTTATCATTCTTACCAGCGCGGGGATAGGTGAATAGAGCAGACAATTCCTTTGTCACTTTGTTTTTATATATTTTTATATGTAATATATGTATATAACTTTTCGTACTTTCCTTTTATTCATATTATTTTTTATATATATCATTTACCTGCTATATAGAAAATATTCCACGGAAAAGGATTATATCTATGCTAACAAAAAAAAGATGATTATTTCCCACATAATTACAGGATTAAGAATTATAGCCATATGTCACTGCTTCCCCCTTAATCAAAATAATCACCCGAGTATAAAACACATAGTAAAAATACGGTACAATTCGTGTGAAGAGCCAAGTTACACATATATAATGTCACTCGCATATAACTGGTTGTTTTTAGGCTTTGGTCTCCACTTGGGCTCTCTGCTCCGTTTTGCTCATGACGTCACTCATTACCGACTTGTTTGAGGATCATTACTAAAAGGTACGGAAAGGAAATCCCTTTTTATGTGGAGTTTCATTTCCCACAGTTAGTGGATGTAAAGCCTTTGGAATGAAAATAGATTAGTATGACCATAAGGGTAAAGACTCTGAGATCTCTACTTAACAGTTTGTCTAGAAAACTGAACGTAATTGAATCTAATTAAGATTTAACCTCAGCAAGACTTGAGTTCATGGCCGACCAAACAGACACACGTACAAGCACACGCACGCACATACGCACACGCACACGCACACGCACACGCACACATACACACACACACACACACACACACACACACACACACACACACACACACACACACACACACACACACACACACACACACACACACACACATATATATATATATATATATATATATATATATATATATATATATATACATATACATATACATATATATATATACACATTCACAGAAGGATTTCAGAATGTGTCTTGAAATCCTTCATTTTCCAACGAAATTCCTTTAATTCACATACACGTCATAGCTTAGCAGAGTCCACACCATATCCAAACCCTTTACGAATGTTAAATACACTCCAAAGGATCCTTGAACCCAGGGAGTGCGTTTTGGAAATATATTTCTTGACCTCCACTTAAATTTTTCTCAGCTTCCGAACTCCGAGCAAATCCTCACTAACGAGGTTAGCTTAAAAGACGATCTGCAATAAACATGGAGGGATTGATATTGAAATCTTCCACTGGGGATTAAGTCACAATCAACTCTGGTCACATTTTAGGTCATTTGTTTTTAGTTTATTAGATACGTCGATAGGTGAATGGATATTCAAATTTAAGATATATCTATCGATAGAGGTTTGTTAACGCGATTAATAATTGATAAGATTATGATAAAAAAAAAATAATGTCACTGTATTTGTTTCCTTTCGTTTCCGAATCCCTTGATAATATATACAAGATTAATGAAGGGAGATTAATCGGTCACACTTTGACAATTCTAAGCCATTGCATGTCATTGTCATCCATTGCAGTGTTGAAAATGTGAGTGTGCATTAGAACGGTTATTTTTTCGAATTTCGATTTGTTCTGCAGATATATTATGAGGTTTTGTGTAAACTTTAAAATATATGTTTCATGGGAGTCGGACAGTTAGAACGGGTAATAATTGTTATTTGTGTTGCTACACTTTTGGAGCTGAGTGTGGAGCCAGGCTTGCTAGCGGTCAGGTCACATCAGAGGTCACCTGTCACTTAAAGTCTGGCCTATGAGAGTGGATTTTGCATTTATTCACATGAGGGAGATTGTTGCAATACTTTTATTCCTGATTCACCCATCTTTCACTATGCAATTGCATTTCATCATAATTTCACATATATATGAAACATTCAAAGACAAAAAAAATCCTGGTGTAGATAAAGGCAGAAACGATACCGAATAACTTTATAATGCAATTAATTATCTCTTTTTCAGAATTACATGAATTGCATATAGTTCTGACGCATTAATTACATATCTTACTAAGGATAAGCCAATGTACAGAGCAGAATCTTCGGCAGCTTATATACACTATGGCAAGCTCGCCTGTGTCAGCGAGTGTTGACTCGACCTGAGCTTGGCCCTTACCCTCCATGGTGTCCAGCCTCAGCAGTGACCCCCACAATTGCATTCCAGATTGACTTTCATATCTTTAACAGGGGACACGCAAATGTTCAAATGCTGAAATTCAAGAGTATAATCCCACTCGCACGCAGGAAGGTCCACGAAACTGACCTTGATATCGAGTTTATGCACAAGGAACCACGAAAAGGAATCCCTGAATTTATCAAAGTGTCAGGATGAAACACACGTTCTCTAGGATTATGACACCATGGTGCCATAGGGCGGATGTTAGTATTTATCGGGCGTTGTGACGGATTAGTTTGCAAAGACAAGGTAAAACAACCTTTCAATTTAATTTAATAACGAATTAATACTTCTTTTTCTGAACAGTCTTCTGATTCACAGAAGATTTAAAAAAAATATTTTCTTCTTG
>NW_028234414.1:39813747-39816247 GCF_977035675.1 Penaeus japonicus
GAGTTTGCATAAGACATTGCAACTTGCTTTGTGTCGTGTTTTATTTCTTATTTTGCTTTCCCATTACAGTTGACAAACCCACACCCAACCCACACCCACACAAACCCAAACCCACCCACACCCAAACCCAACCCAAACCCACACCCACCCACACCCACCCAACCAACCCACACCCACCCACACCCACCCACCCACACCCACCCAAACCTGTACCCACCCACACCCACCCACACCCACAAACCCACACCCACACACCCACACACCCACACCCACCCACCCACACAAACCCACACCCACCCATACCCACAAACCCACACCCACCCAAACCCACAAACCCACACCCAACAACCCCCACCCACACCCTAACCCACACCCACCCACACCCACAAACCCACACCCACCCACACCCACAAACCCACACCCACACACCCACATCCCTCAACCCACACCCACCCACACCCCCCAACCCACTCACCCACCCACACCCCCCCACACCCAAACCCACTCCCACAAACCCACACCCACCCACACCCACCCAACCCCACACCCACCCACACCCAAACCCACACCCACCCCCACCCACAAACCCCCACCCACCCACACCCACAAACCCACACCCACCCACACCCACAAACCCACACCCACCCACACCCCCCCCACACCCACACACACACACACCCACACCCACCCACACCCACAAACCCACACCCACCCACACCCACCCAAACCCACACCCACCCACACAAACCCACACCCACCCAAACCCACCCAAACCTGTACCCACCCAAACCCACCCAAACCCAAACCCACACCCACACCCACAAACCCACACCCACACACACCCACAAACCCACACCCACACACACCCACAAACCCACACACACCCACACCCACACACACCCACAAGCCCACACACACCCACAAACCCACACACACCAACAAGCCCACACACACACACCCACACACACCCACACGCCCACACACACCCACACCAACCCACACCCACCCACAGCCACAACCACCCACACCCACAACCACCCACACCCACCCACCCCCACAAACCCACACCCACCCACACCCACAAACCCACACCCACCCACACCCACAAACCCACACCCACCCACACCCACAAACCCACACCCACCCACACCCACAAACCCACACCCACCCACACCCACAAACCCACACCCACACACAATCACAAACCTACACCCACACACACCCACAAACCCACACACACCCACAAACCCACACACACCAACACCCACACACACCAACAAGCCCACACACACCCACACCCACAAACCCACACCCACACACCCACACAAAAACCCACCCACCCACCCACACCCCCTAACCCACACCCACCCACACCCACAAACCCACACCCACCCACACCCACAAACCCACACCCACCCACACCCCCACAAACACACCCACCCACACCCACACCCACACCCACCCACACCCACAAACCCACACCCACCCACACCCACAAACCCACACCCACCCACACCCACAAACCCACACCCACACACCCACAGCCCTCAACCCACCCACCAACCCACACCCCCTAACCCACTAACCCACCCAAACCCACCCACAAACCCAAACCCACACCCACAAACCCACACCACCAAACCCAAACCCACTCACCCACACCCCCAAACCCACCCAAACCCACACCCACAAACCCACACCCACAAACCCACACCCACACACACCCACAAACCCACACCCACACACACCCACAAGCCCACACACACCCACAAACCCACACACACCAACAAGCCCACACACACACACACACCCACACACACCAACAAGCCCACACACACCCACACCCACAAACCCACACCCACACACCCACCCACACACACACACACACAGACACACACACACACACACACACACACACACCCACACACATACATACACTTACACACCCACCCACCCACCCACCCACCCACATAAACCCTTACCCACATAAACCCTCACCCACACACACTCACACCCACAAACCCACACCCACCCACACCCACACCAACACCCTATATCCTTAGCATAAAAAATAGAGGTTCTCCCACGTTAAAACAGACACTCGTCTTCGTTTTCCATTCCGGTTCGTCTCAAGAAGTTCATTAACCTTTGCTTTACGTCTTGCACTTGTCACGTTCTCTACCCCCCCCTCTCCCTTCCCCTCCCCTTCCCCCAACCCCCCTCTCCCTCCCGTCCCCTCCCTCCCCTCCCTCCCCTTCCCCCACCCACCCCCTTTCTTCTGCGAGTCTCTTTGAATCTGGTTTCTTTTAATCTTATTCGTTTCTTTTTTCAATTAGTTACGTGTGTTTTTTTTAATGTTCCATGTCATTCGGTATCATGATTAGCGAACAGAAAGAAAACATATGATTAAGATTCCTCATGGCATCTTTATGTTTACATTTTCTCCTTCTTATTTCAAGTTTCTTTTGTCTTTTGTAATGTAATGCCTTGTTGTAATTAG
>NW_028234414.1:39823747-39826247 GCF_977035675.1 Penaeus japonicus
CTAATAGGATCGAAACCTCTCTCTCTTTTGTTTTTGTGTTATAAAGTAGGTTATTACGGGTTGTGCTGTTCTGTCTCGGTTAAGTGCCTTTTCAGATTTTTGGATAGACTTAAAGGTATTTTATATATCAATTTACTTGTCTTTAATCAGGGGATACGACAAGTAGGGATGACAGGAATCATGCAACCCAAAGAATAATGCAAGAAGCAACCAGCTTCCCCTTGCAAGAAAACAAGCAATGGAAGCTGACTGAAATACCACAAAGTGTTGAATGTCCTTGCGTGCACAAATTTCTCCATACCTAGACAGCAGCTCTGTTTTTGTTTTTGCAATAACGATTTTTCCCTCTACGGTCAAGTATAACGTTAGATAAACTATTTAAGGGGTATTGTATCTTTATCTTTTATTGTGAGTGTAGATATAGATAAGTAAACGTAATTGTTTTTTTTCTTTAGGTTAGGTAATATATTGTGCCTTTATGCTAGGTGGAGCTGTCACACTTCAAATAACACACACACACACACACACAAACACACACACACACATACGCACAAACACGCACAATGCACCACCCAAACAAATTCAACGCAACACGAAACACAACCAACCAAACCCAACACCCACCCCCACAACCACCTCTTCCCACCCACACACACACACACACACACACACAACCACCCACACACACGCACACACACACATTAATTTATGAGATTCTGTAAAAGATATGGAAATAATAGCCCCATAAAAGTCATCATGCAATGATATGCAAGCTCCGGAAATATGTTGCATTCTTTAAGATAACCTTATTGTATTATCTGTCTTGCAATAACCTTAAAATGATAAAGCATTTTGTGACTTATATGTAGGAATGTCACATCAATGCCATGCTTTGAATATTCTCTTGATATGTTTTGGATCGTAGAACACACATAAATTTAGAAAAGATTGAAGCGAGGTACATACGTACATACGTACATACATACATGCATACATACATACATACATATATATATATATATATATATATATATATATATATATATATATATCTGGATAGATAGATAGATAGATAGATAGAAACATAGACACACACACACATACACACACACACACACGCACACACACACACACACACAAACATGAACATGGAGACACATTGTACAACAACAGACACACAAGACAGTCACACAGTACCCCTATGTATGTATATATATATATATATATATATATATATATATATATATATACATATATATACATATATACATATGTATACATATACCAAAACCATCCAAAGCATCCTATAAGAACCACAAAATCACGAACCAACTCGACCAAGTAAAGGGAACCACCAAGCCAGCTCGATTCCTATGCAAAGACGTCGTAGTTGCAATGGTACATGATTTTACCCCCCTCCACAAATACGCATAGTATCAGCTTTGGGGGGGGGTCTCGCGGGCGCCGGTTCCACGGACGGAGTTTTTCACTTTCCCCCCTTCCTTCTTAATGTTTGCATCACGTAACGTTGGTGTGTGTGTGTGTGTGTGTGTGTGTGTGTGTGTGTGTGTGTGTGTGTGTGTGTGTGTGTGTGTGTGTGTGTGTTTATGTTTGTGTGTGTGTGTGTTTATGTGTGTTTGTGTGTGTTTATGTGTGTGTGTGTGTGTTTATGTGTGTGTGTGTGTTTATATGTGTGTGTGCGTTTATGTGTGTGTGTGTTTATGTTTGTGTGTGTGTGTGTGTGTGTGTGTGTGACTAGTGGGCTGTGTAATGGAATTCGTGGAATGCGAGTGAATTATGTGTGTGGTGGTTGTGATGATGGATCAGTGCGTTTTACTGTAATGCTTGTAGGTACAAGTAAGGAACAGATTTTTGTTAATTTTGTTTCATAGTGTGAATGTGACGGTTCTTATGAATGCGTTGTATCGACCCAGGAGCTAATACATACACACACACACTCACACACATGCACACGTATTTATGTATATACACACACACATATATGTACACGTATTTATGTATATCACACACTCATATTTGTATATATGTAATATATATATATATTTCATATTATATAATATGGGTTGTTGTGTGTGTGTTATTTATATATATATATATAAATATTAATATGATATATTATATAATATAATAATATATTATGTATATATATAATATATACATACATTCATTTATATATATATATATATATATAGTATATATTAATATACATACATATATATATATATATATATATTATATATATATATATATATATATATATATATTTATTATATAATTCATTTAATGTAATAGATATGTATATATATATATAGTATTATATATATTATAATAATATATATATAATATTATACATTCATACATAATATATATTTATATTATATATATTATATAATTATTATTATATTTATATATATATTTAGATATAAATTATATATAGTACATATACTTAATTACAAACAACCACTAACACACACACACA
>NW_028234414.1:39843747-39846247 GCF_977035675.1 Penaeus japonicus
ACACCAGGAACACTACAAGACAAACACCATGAGCAGTTCATTAACATAATAATTTCTCTCCGTCCGTTTCTGCTTGCAAGCACAAAACTCAGCAAATGTGTTGATGTGCTTGTGTTGCTTTTTCGTGACTTCCCTGAGAGGAACTTCGTGTCATAGGGATTATGGGGGGGGGGGGAAGGGGGGGGTGGTGGGTGGATGGGATGGGGGGGAAGGTAGGGGGGGTTGGTTAGGTCAGAGCATAGAAAGAGAGAGAGAGAGAGAGGAAAATAAATAAAAGAATAAATAAAATAAAGAGAGAAATAAACAGTGAGGAAAAACAAATGCAAGAAATATTGTGAGGGAGAGTGGCTCTGGTTGAAGTTTTGTTTGGAAAGAGAGAGAGAGAGAGAGAGAGAGAGAGAGAGAGAGAGAGAGAGAGAGAGAGAGAGAGAGAGAGAGAGAGAGAGAGAGAGAGAGAGGAGAGAGGGAGGAGGGACGGAGGGAGAGAGAGAGAGAGAGAGAGAGAGAGAAGAGAGAGAGAGAGAGAGAGAGAGGGGGAGAGAGAGAGAGAGAGAGAGAGAGAGAGAGAGAGAGAGAGAGAAAGAGGGGGGAGGAGATGAGGAAAGAGGAAGAGGGGTGGATACAAAAAAGGGATATGAGGGAAGAATAAGAGGAATAGAACTAGGAAAGGGGGAAAGAAGAAGGACAAGAAGATCGAGGAAAGAAAGGAAAGGTGGAAGAAGAAGTATATTAGGAAAGGTCAGGGAAGAAGATCGAGGCAAGAAGGAATAGGAGGAGGAGGAGGAGAGAGAGGGGAAGTGAAGGGAAGGGATAGGGGATTGAAGAGGGAAAGGGGGGGGGGGTAAGAAAACATAAAACCCCTAACGAGGCGATAGCTATTGATTTTAGCATTACTCTGTTTTTGTTATTACCTTTTTACCTTCTTTATTGAGTTTCTTATTTCGCGCTAATACACCATACCCGTTTCTACTTCGTGTATGATAAGTACACGACGTTGCTTCAAGCATGTTCCGAACATGTCTCGAGGAGCAAATATAACGTGTAAAAGGTGTTTCGAAGCTTCGGTCATGTTAACTATGCCGTTTTCGAGAAGGAAAAGAAATTGGATAAAATAGAAATGATGATAATGATGATAGTAATAATCTCTCTTTCTTTTTCTTCTCTCTCTCTCCCCTCTCTCTTTTTCTCTCTCTCTCCCTCCCTCCCCCCTCTCTCTCTTTCTCTCTCTCTCTCTCTCTCTCTCTCTCTCTCTCTCTCTCTCTCTCTCTCTCTCTCTCTCTCTCTCTCCCTCCCCCTTCTCTCTCTCTGTCTCTATCTCACACACAAACACACAAAAAGATAGATATAAAAAGAAAAAATAATAATAAAAAGATAAAATACAGAACTATATCCGAAAAGGGCCTTCATCTAGCCTTCAGATTTCCTCGTTATAAGCGTGTTCTCAAATACTTGAAACGTCATCGTGAATCAGCAGTAAATTTGACCATTAGATCAGACAAAAACTTGAACTGAACGCGCCCACGTACTGACCCCCCCTCCCCCAGCCCCCTCCCATCCTCCCTACCCTTCCACCGCCAAAAAAGGTGCTCACATTATCCGTCTGACTTTGAATGGTTCTCTTGCATTCTGGATCTTCAGCGCGTACTCTCTCTCTCTCTCTCTCTTTCTTTCTTTCTCTCTCTCTGTCCTTCTGACTCTCTCTCTCTCTATCTCTGTCCTTTTAACTATCTCTCTCTCTCTGTCCTTCTCTCTCTCTCTCTGTCCTTCTCTCTCTCTCTCTCTCTCTGTCCTTCTGACTCTCTCTCTCTGTCCTTCTGACTTTCTCTCTCTCTCTATCCGTCTGACTTAATATCTCTCTCTGTCCTTCTCTCTCTCTCTCTGTCTTTCTGGAACTATTTCTTTGTCTGTCTTTCTGACACACACACTCTCTCTCTGTCCTTCTGACTCTCTCTCTCTCTTTCCTTCTGACTCTCTCTCTCTCTCTCTCTGTCCTTCTGACTTAATATCGCTCTCTTTTCTTCTCACTCACTCTTTAACAGGTCCGACTTGGACTCTGCATGTATATGGTAACGTGGCTTGGGGTGTGAAGAACACGGCAGAAACAGCTTTCTTGGTTTATTGCTAAGCTTGAACAGTAGGACGTTGGAGTGAGGGCTGCTCCTCCTCCGAGGAGCGAGGTGTTGCTCCTCTGCTCCCCGAGAGGAGACTCTCTACCACAATGTATGATTTGCCTCAGGATATGTGTGAATCATGTGTTTCCTTGTGACATGTGCCATTTGGAAATTGATGAGGGAACTATTGCATCAATATATAGCTCTTGCAAAGGGAAAGACAAAACAATACTGGTATGTCTGGCGTGACAATAAGAGATGGGTAGACATAGGTGAAGCAACGAGCGTACGTATATGTATGTAAATATGTGTATGTGGTAGAATATATATTTATAACAACTAAAATGACTTGACAGATACAAATTACATTGAATATTCCATTATATAGA
>NW_028234414.1:39891247-39896247 GCF_977035675.1 Penaeus japonicus
AGAAAATTGTGGTAGACGAGAGAGAGAGAGAGAGAGAGAGAGAGAGAGAGAGAGAGAGAGAGAGAGAGAGAGAGAGAGGGAGAGAGAAAAAGAGAAAACAGAACGATAACAAAAAGGTAAGCAAAACAAAAAGAAATATCATTAAAAAATAATAAAAAGTAACAAAAACACCACAAAAAAACAACAAACACACAAAACAAACACAAAAAAACTAGAAAAAACAGTATAACCAAGACAAAGATATCATCAAAGGCACAATCATCCGTGACCCAAAATTGGCACACATCCACGCGTAAACACATTAACCTCACAAACTCTCATTAACGAACATACTCGGGTTGGCATGCGCGCATATCCTTAGTGTGAAGTATGAATAGACCAACTCCCATCCTGCCAGTCACTCTAGAAAGACTGTGCATGGTGTCATGTATGGTTCAATGGCGGATGAGAGAAGTGTGATGTCTAATGGCGATTTTTTTTCGTGCTTGGTTAGTTTTTTTCGGAAGGGATTTTGATATAAATCTTCTATGTCGATGCTTTGATTTGTCTGTCTGTCTGATTGCTTGTATGTATGTCTGTCTCTCTCCTTTTTCTTTCTGTCTCTCCTTCTCTCTCTGCTCTTATTTATCTCTCCTTTATTTCCTTCTTCTCGAATATCCTCTCTCTCTTTCTCTCTCCTACCCTCCTCTCTGCCCCCCCTCTCCCCCCGGTCAGATTGAGTCACACCTAAGACCCCAAAATCCCCTTTCCTTCATTTCGAGTTATGTCACGGCCTAAATCGCATTCTCTCTCCCTCCCTCTCTTTCTCTGTATGTTTGTCTGTTTTTCTGTCTGTCTGTATATCTATCTATCTATCTATTTGTCTGTCTGTCTCTCTCTTTCTATCTCTCTTTCTCTGTTCTCTCTTTCTATCTCTCTTTCTGGATCCCTCTCCGTCTTTCTCTGTCTGTCTCTCTCACTCTCCCTCCCTCCCTCCCCCCTTCCCTTCCTCTCTCTCTCTCTCTCTCTCTCTCTCTCTCTCTCTCTCTCTCTCTCTCTCTCTCTCTCTCTCTCTCTCTCTCTCTCTCTCTCTCTCTCTTTCTCTCTCGCCGCTGAGCCTGAGAGGTGACGATGGAGGATTTTTCTCTGATTTTTCTCTTTCTCTTCCCTTCCTCCCTCCCATTATCTCTTTTACCTCCATTCTATTCCCATCAACACTCCTCTCTCTCTCCTCTACCTTCCTCTCTGACTCACTCTCTTTCTCCTCCCCCCCTCTCCATCCTCCCTCCCCCGTTAGATTGAGTCACACCATATCCCCTTTCCTCCATTTCGTGTTATGTTGCGGCCTAAATTGCCTTTTCTCTCTCTCTCTCTCTCTCTCTCTCTCTCTCTCTCTCTCTCTCTCTCTCTCTCTCTCTCTCTCTCTCTCTCTCTCTCTCTCTCTCTCTCTCGCTGCCGAGCCCGAGAGAGACGAACGGGGGGGAGGGGGGTCCCAAAATAGGAATAGATTGATGAAGGAAAGAAAGGCAGCAGAACTGACATCATTTGGGAAAAAGGATGGAGGTATATACATGTTTACATACATACATACATGTATATGTATTAATACACACGAACACACACACACACACACGTATATATATCTATATATATATATATATATATATATATTTATATATATATGTATATATATATACATATATATATATATATATATATATATATATACATATATATATATATATATATATATATATATATATATTTATATATATATATATATATATATACATATATATATATATATATATATATATATATATATATATATATGTATGTATGTATGTATGTATGTATTCATGCTAATGCATGTATATATTTGCGTATGTAGTTTCTTAGCAATTCCGGATATAGAAATAGAGACTTCATGCTTTAACTGATAACCTAGATACTTCCGCCAAGTATTTCACGGCCCATGAAGCGGCAGGATAAAAATAGACTTAATGAGTACTCTATGTAGAACGTGTGAAATTACATCTGTATTCACACCTAACACATACACACACACAAACACACACACACACACACACAAACAGACACAGACACACACACACACACACACACACTCACTCACAAACACACACACACACACACACACACACACACACACACACTCACAAACACACACACACACACACACACACTCACTCACTCACACACACACACACACACACACACACACACACACACCTTCATAAATATTTATCCTCTTCCATTTGTCCCCTGTTGCGTACACAGGTCTTGGCATAATATAGGCCAAGGTTAACTTTAAAGGTGGAAAAGGGATAACAGCTTATGTGTCACTGTCAGCAAAGGCATTTATTCACATTCACCCACATTCTCTGCGATGTGAATGCCGAGGATGCATTAGTGAATAAGTGAAATGTGCATGGCCACTCTTCTTAAATTCGTTATATTCCCCGATATGATTTCCATCATTTTATATCTCTGAGAAGACTAAGTGTGATAAGGAAAAAATAAAATCTTCGCAGGGATCAGTATTCAAAACGAAACAGCACATAAATATTCACAAAAGGTGTGGGAAGGATTCATATGGAAATCTGTTGCCATCCACGTTCTGCTCAGTGGGTTAAAAGCGACTAAATCTGTCCGAATGGCTCATTACCCTTTGGCAGGAGAGAATATTAGCGCTAATGTGTGTATAAAAAAACAATTTTGAACTAATTGCTTCAGGCTATGAGCTGGCGTTGATGATTGCAATTATGTCTGGTCGAGTTTTAGATACGAATAAGGAATATCTGTCGTGATGAAGAGAAGGAAAGATTATTTAAAAAAGAAATACAAGAGGAAAAAATCTGTAGGCAGACAGGAACGAAAAACGTAAACAAGACACCACGAACATCCAAACACCCTCGTTCACATCCTCCCTGACCCATAACGAATATCATAAACACCATTACATCCCTAGTGACTCAAGCACCACGGACAAACCACAAACAACAAACAACAGAGTGTTAGATCATCATTAAGTGCCTCGTGTCACGGGTATGCCATCCACACCGGGCACACCTGCGATAATACGATACCCTTGCCACCTGTCCCCGCTGACCGCTTTGGAGAAGAGCCAGTCGTTGGTATGCCGTTGTCTTCTTGTTTCCCATTGTCTTCCCCCCGGCCTTGGTGGTGTTATTTGTGCGAAGATAATGCAATCCTTCGTTGTAGAGGTCAATATCATGGCTCTGCTTGCTATTATCACCGTCCTTATGAAGGTTACGAACGAGCGAAGCGATCTTAAAAATAGCCAACCCTTTGCATGATCTAGGGATACGACCGCCACAGCCGTATCACTTATCCTTTGGCATTGCTATGGTCATCGTGCCGACTGTATTGCATGGCAGGATAATGGCGATGCCGTAATACTTTTAGTTTTTGTACACTCGCCTTTGTTAATTATAATAAATGACGGACGTAGTATTCGGTTTAATATCATATCGCAAAATGCGCTTAGGCAATACGAAAACAAATGCGATTCGGGATGCGACAGTGCGAAGCCGACGACGAAGAGACCATATAGCGGAAATGTCTAGGGATACGGCCATGTCCCATCCTCCCCTCAAAAGAAGGAATATTATTCCTCCGCCTTGATATATGCAAAGCTTTCCTTCCCTCACAAATATTATTCCTCCACCTCCTCTTCCTCCTCCTCTTTGTCCTCCTCCTCCTCCTCCTCCTTAGCTCCTCGTTAACCCCTCTCGTTAACATCGCGACCGGGGTAATTAACCTACAGGTCATCATCATCATCATCATCATCATCATCACCACCATCATCACCCTCATCATCTCTTTCCCTTTCTGTTCTCAGGTGTGGTGTGTCCTTGCGTGTGATGATTCAGCAGCTGCAGGCCCGTTACCCAACCGCACCCTGAGGGAGTTTCCCCCGGTGGTCGACGGGTAAGTTTCGACAGTGTATACTTTTCCTCAGATTTTGATCATATTCGTATCTGTCAAAATCTTTTGCATCCTTAGCGTTTCTTTTGTTTTGTTTTCTTTTTGTGGATGTTGTTTGGGTTGAGGTTGTTGTTCATGTTTTTTGTTTTTTTTTGTGTGTTTATGTTTGCGTTTTTCATAATTTGTTTTCCCTTTCGTCTTTTTCAGGTTTTCTTTAATTCATTTTTATACATAATGGTAATCATGATAATGACAATAATAGTGATGATAATATCAGTAATAATAGCAATAATGGTAATGATATGAATAATGATAATCATGATTATTATCATATTTGCTATTGTCATTACCATTATTTTTATTATCATCATTAGTGTCACCACTATTGTTATTATCATCATAAATATTATCATCATGATGCTCATCATTATTATCATTATTGTTATCATGATCAGCACTATCATTATTATCGTTACTGGCATCATAATCATCACCATGATTATTATCATTATTGTTATCATGATCATCACCATCATTATTATCATTATTAGTATCATAATCATCACCATCATTATTATCATTATTGTTATCATGATCACCATCATTATTGTTATAATTCTTTTCTCGTTCTGGATATTCCATTTCTCGTTTCTACATTTATTTCTTTTTCCTTTTATACACATTTTCTCTCCCTCTTTTCCTCCCATTTATCACATCTATCTATTTACTCCCTTATTTATCACCATCCATCTACCTCTTATCCTTTAAGATGAGTATAGTTGCAACCACAAGCAATGCCTCTTCTCATATTGCCACTCATTGCTTATGTTGCAAAGGATGAATTTCCTGTTGCTATTATCAATGTATTTTCAAGATTGTTGTATTTGCAACGTCCTATTTGTTACGTCTTCAATAAGATCCTATTTGTTGTATATTTTCAGTGATGTTCTTTTTATGTTATTTTTAACAATGCTATTATTTTTTATCATTGTCAATAAGATTGTTCGTCTCGTTGTCACTAATGTGGTTATTCTATTTTTTTCTTCATCATC
>NW_028234414.1:39911247-39913747 GCF_977035675.1 Penaeus japonicus
TCTATTTGTCTGTCTGTCTATCTCTCTCTCTCTCTTTCTCTCTCTCTTTCTCTCTATCTCTCTCTCCCTCTCTCTATCCCCCCTCCCTTTCTCTCTCTCTGACTTGGACCTAGCAATCTAGGTCCAAGACAGGGATGTTCTTTATCAGAAAGTTAGACAGAACTTCCAACTGTAAGACACAAATTTCACCAGCGACTCAAGTCAGTAGATAGTAAAAAATAAGCCTACAGAAGTTTGGTTCATTGTAAGTGAGACGAATCCTCATGTTTACATCATATTCAACTTCATATATTTTGTAAATCTATCATAACCTCCTCTGTTACATAGAGATATTGTCTATTCATCATGTGTTTTCTACACATCTTGCTAAAGACTTTTACTTACATGTCTCTGAAGGGGACGCAAGAACATCTGAACAGGACACCCGCTGTCACTGACGTATCGTACAATGAAAGTCAAGTAATTATGTTCTTCGTAACATGTATTGAATCGACATGAATGAAAAAAATGTTAAACAACATATATTCCCTCAGATAACACTTCCCATCTCATTTCTTCAAAAAGTCTATCGCATGTTCCTGAAAAAAAAAAAAAAAAAAAATGCTAGATTCCCTTCCCACATTCTTTGTTTCCATGAAGATAAATATCAGTCTACGGTATCACAAATCGAAGAAAAAAAAATCTCATTTTGTATTTCTTTAATGCAATGAGATCCGAGCACTCCGCTATCTGAATGAGAGTCAAGTTCACATCGAGCTAAGAACTCCGTGACGTCAGTGACCCAACGAAATATATTCACCATAATTATTTTTATTTTTTTCTTCTTCTTTCAACTGATTGCAAAGCTCATTGTTAATGCATCCTTTCTTCTTGGATCAGTGTTAACCAGGAACGAACCGCAGTTCTTTCTGTATTGTTTTCCTGATGCTGAAAACACTGGTTGGATTGGAATGAAAATAAAACATAATAAACGTTTCATTGTGAACCATACCTTAGTTGTATGCATAATGTACTTAAAGACACATACACATATGCACACACACAAACACAACCTCAAACACACACAAACACAAACACATACACACACAAACAAACACAAACACAGACACACACACACGCGCAAACACAAACACACACATACACACAAACACACACACACAACACAAACACAAACACACACAAACACAAACACACACACACGTAAACACACACACACACGTGACCATCCATACACATGCTTACTTCACAATATATATGACTAATTACTACCGATACATTGACCTCGTGCTCATAACAAGTTTCCTAGAAGTCTGGGAACGAGAGAGAGAGAGAGAGAGAGAGAGAGAGAGAGAGAGAGAGAGAGAGAGAGAGAGAGAGAGAGAGAGAGAGAGAGAGAGAGAGAGAGAGAGAGAGAGAAAGAGAGAGAACATGTGTATGTGTATTTGTACGTATGTGTGTGTGTGTGTGTGTGTGTGTGTGTGTGTGTGTGTGTGTTTGTATTTGTGTGTGTGTGCGTGTGTGCGTGTGTGGGTGGTGGGTGCAAGCCGACACGCGAATATGCAATCATACCCACAGAAATATATATACATAACATCATTAAAATACGAAACTTCACGTCGGCTCCTCTACCCACTCCCACTTCTCTCCTCTTTCCTCCTCCCCCGCTCACTCACCTCCGTCCTCCCCCACCCTCTCCTCCTCCCCAATCCCCCTCCCTTCCTCCTCTCCCTCTCCCTCACCCTTCCTCCTCCCGCTCTTACTCTCATCCCTCCTCCCCTAATATTTTTCTCCCCCTCTCCCCCCCTTCCCCTTCCCCCTCTCCCTTCCTCTTCTCCCTCCTGCTCTCACTCTCTTTCCTCCTCCCCCTCCCCTTGTCATCTCTCTCTCCCTCCCCTTTTCTGCTCCCTCTCCCTTTCTCTTTATCCCTACCGCTCTCACTCTCTTTCCCCCCCCCCCTTTCTCCTCCTACTCCCTCCCTCTTCCCCCTCCTCCCACACTCCTTTTCCCTCCTTCTCTCCCTATCCCTCCCCTTTCCTCCTATCGCTCTCTCCCTCCCTTTTACCCATAACACTCTCATCCTCTCTCTCCTCCCCCTCCTCCTCCTCCTCCCACACTCCTTTTCCCTCCTTCTCTCCCTATCCCTCCCCTTTCCTCCTATCCCTCTCTCCCTCCCTTTTACCCATAACACTCTCATCCTCTCTCTCCTCACCCTCCTCCTCCTCCTCCCACACTCCTTTTCCCTCCTTCTCTCCCTATCCCTCCCCTTTCCTCCTATCCCTATCCCCCTCCCTTTTACCCATATCGCTCTCATTCTCTCTCTCCTCCCCCTCCTCCTCCTCCTCCCACACTCCTTTTCCCTCCTTCTCTCCCTATCCCTCCCCTTTCCTCCTATCCCTCTCTCCCTCCCTTTTACCCATAACACTCTCATACTCTCTCTCCTCCTCCTCCTCCTCCTCCCACACTCCTTTTCCCTCCTTCTCTCCCTATCCCTCCCCTTTCC
>NW_028234414.1:39923747-39926247 GCF_977035675.1 Penaeus japonicus
CTTCCATTAGTCCCACTCTCTCTTTCTCTCTCTTCCCCTCGTACCTCTCTCTCTTTCTCTCTCTTCCCTTAGTCCCTCTCTCCCCTCTCTTCCCTTAGTCCCACTCTCTCTTTCTCTCTCTTCCCTTAGTCCCTCTCCCCTCTCTTCCCCACGTGCCTCTCTCTCTTTCTCTCCCTTCCCTTAGTCCCTCTCCCCTCTCTTGCCCACGTGCCTCTCTCTCTTTCTCTCCCTTCCCCTCGTACCTCTCCCTCTTTCTCTCTCTTCCCTTAGTCCCTCTCTCCTCTTCCCCCTTTCTCCTTCCCTAGTCCTCTCCTCTTTCCCTCGCTCTTTCCCTTCCCTTAGTCCCTCTCCCTCTCCTCCCCTCACCTGTCTCTCCTCTACCGTCGTCCCCTCCCTCTCCCCCTCCCCTCTCCCGCGTCAGAATCAATACCAGTCCTAGCCAGCGGCGGGCGGAACGACGCGAGGGTGGCGGCGGAGGTGCGGGGGTGGGAGGGGGGTGGGAGTTGGGTGGGGGGGTCGAGGGATGCTGGCGCACCTGCCTACACGCCCGGATAACACCTGTGGTAAAGAGGAAGCCTTCTCCCTTTCAAGGACATGTCCGGTTATGAGGGGAAGCTCAGTGTAAATTGTACACGAGAAAGGGTTGCTTGAGTGTTGGTGTGAGATGAGCTTGTCCGTCGGCTTACATTCGTGATATTCTTGTATCATTACTTTCGTATCATCTGAAAAAAAAGCAACCATGATAATAGCAAAGCAGATCGTATGATAATATTTGAATTAAAAAAAAACAATAAAACATTACACTACACTCGGCATATGAAAAAAATGTCACGTTATTACCATATGTTTTCCAAGGCCACTGCATATTCATCCACTTCACTATTCAATAATTCCACCTCGACTCAGACTGTCCATGACAACGACAATGACAATGACGTCAAGGTCTCTCACTTCTCCTTGGGACTGAACTCAGTCATCTTGCAATACGTGCAATGATTATTGGCTACATAACAGATTTCTTCATCCGTCGTGTACATCAGCAATCGATCTTCCTTCATCTTATGGTCCCACTTTAGCAGGCTATCATGTTCTTGGTGTTTTTTTTTTTGTTTTTTTTTTCATCCTCTACTTCGCCCTCTCACCTTCCTTTCGCTTCGCCTTCCTACACTTCCTGTGACACCTGTAGGTTCGTCCTCCTACGTTCAGCGGTTTCAGCTAACGTTTCTGTAGCCTTCTCTTCATCTCTCTCTGTCTCTCTCTCTTTCGTCTGTCGTTTTTTTTGTGGTATTTGTCGCTAAGGGTTTCTTCTTTTTTCGATCGATTTTCTCTTTTCATTTATTGTTCTCAAACTGCTACTGTTTTTTTTTTCATTTTTTAACCGTCTGTTCTCTCTCTCTACCTTTGCCTCCCTGTCCCCCCTTCTTCCTTCCTTCCGAACCAAAACTCTCATTCTCCTCCTCTCTACTCCCTCTTTCCAAACAAACTCCCCATTCTCTCCTCATTCTCTTTACCTTCCTCACTTCGCCTCCTCCTCTCACGCCCATTCCTTCCAAACAAACATACCCCCCACCCCACCCCCGATTCTCTCTCAATCCCATTTTCTTTACCTTTCCCCCTCTCTCTCTCTTCCCCTCATCTCCTCCCCACTCCACTCCTTCCATCCATCCATCCAACCCCCCTCCATAGAATTACCACCCCCCACACCCCCTATTTCATCCAACCCCCCTCCATAGGATTACCACCCCCCACCCCCCACACCCCCTATCATTCCTCATACTTAAAACACTTATATCCCAAGAACAGCATCTCCTCCCTGACAACCTCTCTCCCTCACCATCTCCAGACAGATCCCTTTATTCTTCCGCTCCTGTTGAGGTGACCTTGGCTAATGCTCTGCAAACATGGTCATATGATGAATGACTTCCCCCTCCCCCCTCCCCCCTCCCCCCCTTCCCCATGACTTTTCAGATGCGCCATAATTGCAGTGCATTTCTTGAAGGATGAAAGGCAAAGGATGCTAGAAGGAAAAAAAAAAGAATAAGAGGAATAAGGAGAGATAATGACGGTATATTGAATGGCGGACACTGAGTGACTGAGTTGGGGAAGGGTTGTAGAATAAGGGGCGAGTAAGAAATAGAAAGAAAAAGAAAGATTTAGAGATAGATTTATAGATAGATAGATAGATAGATAGATAGATAGATAGATAGATAGATAGATAGATAGATAGATAGATAGATAGATAGATAGATGAAGAGAGAGAGAGAGAGAGAGAGAGAGAGAGAGAGAGAGAGAGAGAGAGAGAGAGAGAGAGAGAGAGAGAGAGAGAGAGAGAGAGAGAGAGAGAGAGAGAGAGAAAGAGAGTGAGAGAAAGAGAGAGAAAGAAAGAGAGAGAGAGAAAGAGAGAGAGAGAGAGAAAGAGAGAGAGAGAGAGAGAGAGAGAGAGAGAGAGAGAGAGAGAGAGAGAGAGAGAGAGAGAGAGAGAGAGAGAGAGAGAGAGAGA
>NW_028234414.1:39936247-39941247 GCF_977035675.1 Penaeus japonicus
TGTATCTTGACCAGAGAACTGATTAAAACACAATAGATTAATTTCTTGCTTGTCTATACATGTACATTATATTCCTGGTAGAAATACCTATCTACTTCCCAAGAGTAGATAGGATGTATGCTATATATATATAAAAAAAATATCTAGCTTTCTATTTAGGCTCTTGTTTAAGATGAGATGCTTGCAATACGCTAATTAATTAACGAAATAGGAAGGAAATACGATAATTGAATGCGGTACGATACCCCCCCCCCCCTTTGGCACCGGTGTTTGTACGTGGTCTTTCCCTATTCGCTTATATTTTTATAAAGAATATAACTTAAGCAATGGATAGTCTTTCTTTTTTCCCCCATCTTGTCGTTTCTGTACATATAGATACATAGATAGATAGATAGATAGACGTGTGCATGGAAGTATGTATGTATGTATGTATGTATGTGCGAGCGTGCGTATGTGTATGCATGTTTCTAAATTATGCGCGTATATGTGTGTATGCAAATTTTGATATCATGTACGTGTGTGCGTCTATCCGTATTGCTATATCATGTGTGTGTGTGTCTGCATATCTATATCATATACGTGCGTGTGTGTATCCACATTTCTATATTAGGTAGGTGTGTCTATGCACATTTTATCTTCCGTACGTATGTGTGAGTGTACGTGTGTGTATGCCCAACTCTATGTACGTGCGTGTGTATATCCACATCTCCATATCATGCGCGCGTGTGTGTATGTACATTTCTATTTTATGTAGGTGTGTAGAAATATGCATGTACATTTATATGCACATTTCTATATCATGTGCATTTCTATATCATGTATCTATATCTATATTTTTCATTTTCTGATGACGGAGTAATCCGAAACGCGCCAATTACATATACGTTGTAAATACGATTCAATCTCATTTATACCATTTTTATGTATGTATATATGCACATATCTATATTATGTATGTGCGTATACATATCCACATTTCTATATCATGTGCTATCTGATTTACTTGTGTTGATATATCCACAATTCTATATTATGTGCAGATGCGCATGTAGGCACTATGGCACAACACACGGCATAAGCACAGACACGCCTAGGTCTGGCACGGAGCCAAAGCTGTTGAAGCAAAGCTCAGCTGAATGAGGTGAATGGTGGCCTGGCCTCATTAACGGAACAATAATCATAATGATAATTCCTTTTAATCTCTCTCTCTCTTTCCTATTTATCTATCTCTATCTATCTATCTATCTATCTGTCTGTTTATTCATCTATCTATCAATGGTGGCCTGGCCTCATTAACGAAACAATAATCATAAGGATAATTCCTTTCTCTCTCTCTCTCTCTCTCTCTCTCTCTCTCTCTCTCTCTCTCTCTCTCTCTCTCCTATCTATCTATATCTACCTATCTATCTATCTACCTGTCTATTTATTCATCTATCTACCTATCTATCCATCCATCTTTCTCCCTACACGCGGGCGGCCACACACACAAATGCTACGATGCAACGATTTTCTGAATGAACCGGAGCAGAGATGCGTCACTCTCTGCTGACGTCATTCAAGGGGTAGAACGCATTAGTAAGCAAAAAAAGAAAGAAAAAAAGATAAGAAGAGGGAACACGAGGGTGAGAGAAAGAGAGAGAGAGAGGGCGAGAGAGAGAGAGAGGAGTAAGAGATAGATAGATAGATAGGGAGAGAGAGAGAGAGAGAGAGAGAGAGAGAGAGAGAGAGAGAGAGAGAGAGAGAGAGAGAGAGAGAGAGAGAGAGAGAGAGAGAGAGAGAGAGAGAGAGAGAGAGAGAGAGAGAGAGAGAGAGAGAGAGAGAGAGAGAGAGAGAGGAGAAAGATAGACAGACAGACAGATAGATAGATAGATAGATAGATAGAGATAGATAGATAGATAGATAGATAGATAGATAGATAGAGAGAGAGAGAGAGAGAGAGAGAGAGAGAGAGAGAGAGAGAGAGAGAGAGAGAGAGAGAGAGAGAGAGAAAGAGATAGATAGAAGATAGATATATAGATATATAGATAGATATATACATAGATAAACAGATAGACAGATAGAAAGAGATAGAAAATCAGAGCACAAAGCCAAGCGATGCCTTCCATTCTGAGAACCATCGAGATGAAATAGAAGGAGGAGGTTGCACGTCAGACAGTCGGCACACAAAGGCCATCCTTCTCTTGCAGGCCCTGGGTCTCGTCGTGTAGAGATGCGATGTCCTTTTGAGCATTCACGAACATACGGGATACTCACCCGCGCGCGCGCTCTCTCTCACTCTCTGGCTCTCTCTCTCTCTCTCTGGCTCTGGCTCTGTCTCTCTCTCTCTGGCTCTGGCTCTGTCTCTCTCTCTCTCTCCATCTTTCTTTTTCTCTCTCTTTCTCTCTTTCTCTCTCTCTCTCTCTCTCTCTCTCTCTCTCTCTCTCTCTCTATCTATTTATCTATTTATCTGTCTATCTATCTATCTATCTATCTATCTATCAATCTATCTATCAATCTATCTATCTATCTATCTGTCTATCTGTCTATCTATCTATCAATCTATCAATATATTTATCTATCCATCTATCTATCTATCTATATATTTATCTATCTATCTATCTATCTCTCTATCTACGTATGGATGTTATAGTGAAAAATAAATAAGAATGTTGATATGAATAAAAAGAAAGAGAAAAAGCAGGAGACACTTTCTTCTTACGGTAAAAAATAAAAAAATAAAAAAAAATATAATCGAGAAATTAGGGAGTTACGTATCAGGAATAAAGAAGGAATAAAGAAAAATGAATATTATGTGTAAAATATGTTTTATCTTTACGTTTTTTTTCATGTTGATTGCTATAGATGTTGCACTATGCAATTCAGTAAAGTTTTGTAATATGGGAAAATTATGTAGAAGGATTCAATTCAGATGATGGAAACGTAGTATTTACTTTATATTTTCATTTATTTTGATGAGTTTTCTCACTCTGTTTTTTTTACTTTCTTTCATTTATATATAAATGTTAGATTTAACAAAACACAATATCTGAAGATGAGATCGTTCTGATAACATTTATAATTATACATCATTTATATATATATATATATATATATATATATATATATATATATATATATATATATATATATATATATATATATATATATATATATATATATATATATATATATATATGTATGTATGTGTGTGTGTGTGTGTGTGTGTGTGTGTGTGTGTGTGTGTGTGTGTGCGTGTGTGTGTGCATGTGTATGTATGTGTGCGTGTGTGTGAGTGTGTATGTATAACATATTCATAACATATTCTCTTCACACACATAGTATATGTAAATACTATATACTTTTATGTGTGCTCTGTATGATAAATTATCACAACACCATTAACGTATTTGTTATCATTTCTTAAATATCACTGTTAAAACTGTTAATATGGATGATTACGGTGTTCCAAACATCAGATACACATTGCAACTGCTTGAAAATTGCTTTCTTTCAGTATGTGTAAATGTAAAATATTAAAATCAGATTATACATTACCATACAAAAGTTGGCTGGATCAGCATACCAGTAGACGTACAGTATATAAAACAGGAAACAATCTTTGAAATAAAATCACAGTAAATAGGAAGACATTTATTGAGAAATATGTCTTTGTATATAAACATTTTCATTTTCTTATCATGAACCACGTATGTGACAACAGACGGGCAAGTATTCCCCTCAACAGAAACAAACGTACAGATGAGAGAGAAAGCTGAGTTACATTGTTGTTGTTTTCGTTCGTATCTACATGCTAATACAAGTGTCACAGCATGTGTTTCTAGATAGAGTAGTCATTAGAGAGAAGAGAGTGGCGTAAACATTTCAAGGCACAATTTACTATTCACAATTTTTTTTTTTCCCATTTTTACGCGTAATGTGGTAAACGTTTATGCTCATACACGACATGTATACCTCAATGGAACTAATATGTTATGTACAGACATCTATAATCGTGTTCTTACTTAATCAAATCTTTGGTCGAAAGCATAGACGTAATACAGAATCATTCAGTCAATTGGGAGATTTCAAGGGAATTCATCGGATATGTACGAAAAGGTTCAAATATCTATCAAAACTGGTATATGCATTCGCAAGATGGAACCGTTCAGTATCCTTAAAGAAAAAAAGGGGTGACTCATACGACTCAAAATTGACAGTACAAATGGCATTTCTTCCAAATAGAATCTTTAGACTCACAAAGCGGAAATGCAGGGGAAATTATATCACTACAAAGATACTTAACATAAAACAGCATTACATTATGGTAGAAAAAATTCAACACAGACAACATTGTAGATTAGAATAATAATGGATTCACAGAACCTTACTTATTGGTTTTATGGCTCCTATCAGCTTCAAACTTCGTGAAGTTGATAGGATATGAAGATGACATCTACCCCTATCCATCTATAAGATACAGATAACAAACAGCTGTCTAACTGTAGCCTCGTAGATCGATAACAGAAATGTTTTTTCTTCACTCATAATTGGCGCAAAATGGCACTCTGTTTTCACAAACTCTTCTACTACTGTGTTATCTATAACCAAATTCATGAATAGTACATAGCATTGTCTACACCCAAGTGAGAGTATGGAGAGTTGTAATGCCAAGCTTCATCTTTTGTTCTGAATAACAACAGTGGCTTAGGGAAAAGACCAGGACAAGGGAAAACCACATATGGGCAATGCCATTTTTTCAATTTTCCTGTGTGTCAGGAAGGAAAAGTGACACCACCCCCCCGTAGCCTCCTCTTGCACTGCCCCCTCCCCCCCTCGTAGAAAGCTGATAACTTCTCACAACATTGGGATAACGAGGCAACAGTATCACAGAGAGAGTTCCGTGCCAGCTATGTTTCCCAAATGCGCAGAAAATACCACAAGTTGGTGAAGATACAGAAGTACAATGTTAGTTCGGATATATTTACAAAGATTTTTTTGTCGATTTGTTTTTTTCATTCACT
>NW_028234414.1:39966247-39968747 GCF_977035675.1 Penaeus japonicus
GTCATCATAGCTGTTGACTCGCCGAGCTGATCCTTTCAACATGGATGAAATAAAACTCAGAATTAGATAAACAAACGCATTTCGAAACGTTGAGATATTCCCGGACTTCCCAACCCCCCTTCTCCCTCCACCCCCCTCCTCAATAAAGAAAAATAGAAAAAAAAAATAAATAAAAGACAAAACTGCAAAATTAAATGTTGCAAACAACCTCTCACTCCTTTCCGATGACGTCACTGAGGGGGAATTATCCCTCGTGTCAATAAGACAGCCTGAACATCAAAGGACTCCTGCAAGAACGGGGGGGGGGGGGGGGGGGTGAATTCACATTTTTTTTCCCCTTCTCCCATCCTTATTCATTCCTTTCAACCCGTTTCGCCCAACTCCCAAACGTGTCATTAAAAAAAAAAAAAGGTATTCATCTACTTTTTTTTTCACCATTCCCTAAAATTTTCACCCGTAGAGGATAAAAAAAAAAAAAAAAAAAAAAAAACCCGCCGTGTTTTTATATACGGGCGTGTTTCTTGAATGGGGCCAGAGTACAAGTGTGAATGGAGCCTCTCAGGGAGTGGAGGCTACGCAATGGCCTGAGCCGAGAGTGGGAGTCGTGTCGTGTCGTGACTGGCACCGTGCCAGCTCACCATGGCGACCTGCCAAAAGGTATTGGTTTTGATATTCGAGTAGTCTCCTCGCATCCTCCTCCCCTCCCTCCCTCCCCCTTCTTCGCTTCTCTCCTCTTCCCCCCTCCCCCCCCCTGAGATAGCACCCTCCTCCCCCTCTTCTCTCCTCTCCCTCCCCCCTCCCCCCTCCCCCCCTGAGATCCTACCCTCCTCCAAGTGCCATCCTCCTCCTACCGCTGTCAGCCCAGCTCCTCCTTACCCTCTCCTCCTCCTCCTCCTCCTCCCCTCTCCACTCCCTCTTACCTACCTCTCTCATCCTCCTCCCCTACTCTCTCTCTCTCTCTCTCACACCCCTCCTTCCCCTCCTCCCTTCTCCCTCTCACCCTCCCCTTCTCACCCTCCCCCCTTACCCACACCTTACCCCCTCACCCTCCCCCCTTCCCCACCTCCCTTACCCACCCCTTACCTCCCTTACCCTCCCACCTCCCCCCTTACCCACCCTCCCCAACCCACCCCCATCATTTGTCCCCAAGGCTGCCAAGTGGCGCGGGTGAGTCAGTCAAACAAATCCATAAGCCTGGTTTAGTCAAAGGAAAACTCTCCTTTTATTCTGTCGTTGCTTTCATGCTGTTGGCGGGGCAGTGAAGGGCAGATGGATTCGTTTGTTGGAAGGGAAGTGCGTAAGAGATTTGTAGATTAAGTGGGAGGGAAAGAGAGAGGTAGTGAGGGAGAGAGGAAGAGAGATATAGGAAGAGAGAGAGAGACAGAGAGAGGGATGGAGAGAGAGAAGAGAGAGAAGAGAAAGAGAGAGAGAAAGAGAGGAGAGAGAGAGAGAGAGAGAGAGAGGGAGAATAGGAAAAGAGACAGAGAGAGAGAGAGAGAGAGAGAGAGAGAGAGAGAGAGAGAGAGAGAGAGAGAGAGAGAGAGAGAGAGAGAGAGAGAGAGAGAGAGAGAGGAAGAGAGAAATGAAGAAAGAAATAAGAAGAAAAAGAGATATATATAGAGAGAGAGTTAGTTAGATAGATGTATAAACAGACAGACAGATAGATAGATAGATACATAGATAGCTCCTCTCTCTTTGTTTCCACGTGAGCCCTTCTTTGATCAGTCCCTCTCCCCTTTCCCTTTTTTATCAGTGGTCAAGTTCCGGTGTCTACCTCACCACATGCGGACATACGCCCACACAGACACAGACACACATACACAGATACACACACACATACACACACGCACACACACACACACACAAACACTTATACACATGCACACAAACACACACGCAAATACAAATGCACACAAGCACAAACACAAACACAAATATACAAACACCCACGCAAACACTCACAAACACACAAACTCAAACACACACACACACAAACACACACAAACTCAAACACACACACATAGACACCCAAACCTACACACACACACAAACACAAACACAAACAAAACACACACTAACACAAACAAACACACACACACACACATTATTATTGAAACTATCATCCATCTTTTATAGTCTTCCAGCAACCACCCTTACCCCTCCCTTACCCCCCCCCCCTCCTCCACTAAACCCTCCCTCCCCTAGTATCTCCGCCCACAACAGCGCGTAGGCGGTCTCTGGCGTGGGTGGGGGATCGCTTCGTAATGACGTAAGGGTAGTCGACCCGTAGAGTTAGTCATCACGCGTGGGCGTAGTTGTGGAAGTCGTGGGCGGGGGAAAAAGGCGTATGGGGAGGGGGAGCATAGGAAGAATGAGAATAAGAAGAGGAGGAGTAGGAAAACCAGTGAGAAATCGTAGTAATAATAGTAGTAGAGATAATGGTAGTTGTAGTGATAGTGGTAGTTGTAGTAGTAATATTAGTAGTAGTGGTTATAGAAGT
>NW_028234414.1:40033747-40038747 GCF_977035675.1 Penaeus japonicus
CAAATCCAAAAAAAAGGAAACACACAGAAAGACCTCCGAGAGCGTATACACGAGGACGAGCAAGAGAAGACTAGGAAGAGAGAAAGAATTGGTTTTAGAGAGAAGGTGGAAGAGAGGTGGCCAGCTAGGAGAGGCACGCACCCCTCTACTTCCCCTTTAAGAGCTATGTTTACACTCTTCCTGTGCCATAGTGGTGGTAGGGAGGGTCTGGGTGGGTCTGGGTGGGTCTGGGTGGGTCTGGGTGGGTCTGGGTGGGTCCGGGTGGGTCCAAGTGGGTCAGGGAGGGGTGAGGCACCGCTTGTGGTTAGTGTGGGTGAAAGTGTGGGTGGATTAAGGTGGGTCCACGGTGCGGGAGGAGGAATGGTGGTAGTGTGGGTGGAGGGATAGTCTACGTTATAGTAGAGATTGTGGTGGTATTGTGGATAGATAGCCTAAGTTATAGGAATTGTGGTGGTGTGGTTGGAGGGGTAGTCTACGTTATAATAGGGATTGTGGTGGTGTGGTGATTGTGTTGGAGGGATAGTTATTTATAGAAGGAATGGTGGAGGGATAGTCTTGGTAATAACAGGAATAATTAATAACAGGAATGGTGGTGGTGTGGGTGGAGAGATGGCCAAGGGCATATGGATGTGCGATTTATGGTGATGATGTTGCTGGTGTTGTAATATTGAGATGATGGTGATTGCGTGAGAGAAAATGGGGATATGCATAGCACAATAAGGAGAGGAACGTGCCCGCCCGCAGGCGCAGACCCACACACACACACACACACACACACACACACACACGACTTAATCATACGATCCCCTTAAATCGTACGCTACCTGGATTCTCCCATTAAATTCGGAGCTGAGTATGTCAGAGCACTATAACAGACTTGAGGCTACCAATTACCTCGAAGCAACGCTATTGTCAAAGTAATGTTGTTGCAAGGCTCTACAAAGCAGTGAGGCAATAGAGGAAAATGTGTTTAGCATTCTGTAAACTAAAGGAGATATCTTACACTTGTACAATACTGTCCGGGTCTGAACCTCATAAATGAAACGGAGATTATATATTTTTTGTCTTTCCTCTCCTGCAAAAATTCATCCCACTGCAGAACATGTTTATTAACTGCAACATTCATGAAACATATCAGACCCCTTGCAATATCAGAGAGCCCTCAGCCATCATTGTTTACATGTGACGTCATAACCAGCAATAACCTAACCTCAGAGAAGGTAGGAATATATTGGAATGAAAGGCAAGTGGCTTAGAGAGGGCATCCTTGAAGAATCAGTATTGAAGATCTCGAAGAAGAATATTTTGGAAAGATGACACTCTCGATCATAAGTCTGGAAACAGGAATGAAGAAATTAATTATACGTGAGCAAGTTATATTCCTAGGAAATGAAGTAAAGAAAAGGTGTATTTGATGATTTCCACTTTGTAAACTTCGCCTATCCTCTACATAATAGGGTTTATGTACCTAGATTCAGAAAAAAAAAAAACTATTTTTGCTTCCATTATGTTCTGGAAATGTGATATGTGTTATCATCAATTGTAACCAATCAGATAAATAAGGTTTACAAATACAAAGCACTATATACCGTCCAATGAGAAAGAAGAAGAAGAAGAAGACGAAGAAGAAGAAGAAAACACGAAAAAATAAATATCTAACATCCAAGCCTTGCCAAATAGAACAAAAGCCATATACTTCTTGTTCTTGTCTCCTAAAATAGATGAACTATATTGCTAAAGTTTTTCTCTTGCAAGGTTTTGAATTGCAATAAAATAAGAAAATGTAGAACGCTAGGAAAACAATCTAGAGAAGTAAGCAGAAACTTGCAAGAATTGCAGAAGACAGAGATGACAGAGAAGCTGCAGTTGTATCGGTTCAAAACGAGAGAGAAGAAATAGCAATAAAACAGGAATGATATGGTAATGGATAAATGATAATGATAATGATAATCAAGAGGATAATAACAATGATGATGATGTTAACGAATGAATAATGATAATGATGATGATGACGGTAATAATACTAATGATAATTCTAGTAAAAAGATGATAATAATAGTAATAATCCTTATGATAATAACAGTAATAATGAAAATAAAAACACAATAATAGGGATAACAGTGATAACAGCAACAACAAAAATAATAATGATAACAACAGTAATAATAATGATATCAAGATAAACAATATTGTATCTATAGTCACTCTCCTTCGTCCTATTTTATCGTATCTTTGATTTGTGTAAAGAAAAAAAACAAACAAAAAAAAACTAGAGGAATAACATAACAACTTTGCTCTTAGCATGATTTACATCCTGTTACATAGCTTTATATAACAATATAATCGCAGTAAAAGAGATACCACACACACACACACACACACACACACACACACACACACACACACATATGAATGGTATGGGAAGCATGCAAAAACAAAAATGCGAAGATTAGCAATTATAATTGATATATCATTAAGCAGGAAAATGTCTTTGTATTATCCTTTACTGGGCTAGCAACAACAAATAGAATTTTTTAATTTTTTTTGAGAATAAGAAGAAGAAGAAAAAAAACAACAACTTTACTCATGTTACACGGAAGTAAAAAGTGATATCGTTAACGTTTTCAAGTTTTCTTAATACTTGTATAGTGTTTGAGACTCAAGAAACATTTTTCAACAGGAATATAAGGATGGAACAGGATAATGTTTTTCTTTAAATTAACTTTTTAAGAGACAGCAGGAAGAGTCGCACCGCTCATCCACCTACCACACATCCACACATCTACACATCCACAGATCTACACACACACTCATACACACACAAACATACACATACACACACACACACACACACACACACACACACACACCCACACACATCACCGTACCCTTCATTTCCTAGAACCTCTTAGGCCCATCAAAGACTCCCGTTTCAATATCTCAGTTTACGTGTAAATCTTAATACCAGCATCCTGGTTAAGCTGACTCTCCTTACGAGGCGATACCAAGAATCTGTATGAATAAAACATATTTATTAAGAGGAACAAAGGCTTTGATACATATATATTTGCTGTGGCGTTTTGGAAACATATGAAATATGGAATCTGTAGGTGTAGTGAGAAATATTATGGGTAATGTTTTTCTGAGAAATGAGACTTACAGCTTGCCGTGGAAAATAATGCATGGCTTAGTCGTGATATCTCATTCATATATTCAAATGAGGTTGAAAATCGTAAACGAACGCAGACACCACTTATTGTTGAATAAATCTTTTCGCTTATTGATGGAATTATCAAATGATAAATAGATATAAAGACGATTGATGGTTCATGGATTTAAAATGGTTTCATTGATTAATCACACCTGGCATATAATATTTGATAATAGGCTAACAAAGAAATCTATAAATAAAATAAAAATCAAGACCAAGAAGGTATAGGAAATCTCCAACAATTACCAGAAGTAGTTTTGAGGAAACCAAAGTTAATGTGTAGCCTTGCAAGACAATTCAACAATGTTGAGTAAAAGAACATGTCGGGCGTGAAGTAAACTATTGAAGAGTTGAAAACACTGTCTGCAACACTTGGTCCAATCGGTGAGTGGTCGTCTCCATTGCTAATTGGAGTGCATTGACAGTCCAAGTATTAGCAGATAAAACGTCGACTTCATCAACATTTAGACAATAATGATTAGCGTAAAGTGAAGCTAGAAGAAAAAGTTATAATGTGTATTTAGAATGAATTGACAGTCCGCGTATTAAAAATATATATACATAACACGGGTGTCATCTTCAGTATTAAGACAATAATAATATATGTCTAGAGATTCTTGAGGAGAAGGTTAAAACGTCGACTTGGAGTACAATGGCAGCCCAAGAATTCGAAAACATACCGTGGGCTTCATTTTAACCAACAAGAACAATAACAAAACGTAGACATCCTCTTCTCAATTAGAAACACTAATAAAAAGGTTCTAAAAGAGTAAGGCAAAACGTATATCAATAATAATAAAGTCGAAAAGAGCGGCGCGGCGGTGACCTGAAATCGAGGCTGTGTATTAGTTCCAGGAGGTTCCACGCCAGCGAGGCAATCGATAAAGGCGTCAGTTCCCTTCAATGCATTGGGCTCTTCGTAAGCGTCCCTCTGAATGGCGTCACCAGAGAGGAGGGAGGCTGTTGTGAGGCGGCTTTTCCTCAAACCTACGGAGCTTGTCACGGTATCTTACGCCTTGTTTCCATGGCAACGGAGACGCTTTGCTTTGTTTACAAGTATGCTAACAAGAAGACAGCGAAACGACCCAACTTACGTAAGAGTAACCACTTTTGATCTACCGTACAAGCCTGTTTTATAAAAAAAATAAACATTTTATAATATGAATAAACATTTATATATATGTACTAGATGAAAAAAATAAACTAATTTTGACCTCAATATAAGGTTCAAAGGAAAAAGGTAGTTTGACACGGAGTTCTTACATGACAACGTAAAACTAAAGACTTTTATGTGAGTCAAATCTTTCTTATTTTTTCTTGTATTACTTCTCTCTATGTGTATCTTTATACAATGTGTTTTCCATCACCGTTGCATTTTTTCTCATCGATCCAGCATATATCCAAGCGGTACCTAACGCTACCAACACTGCCTAAAACTACCAAACACAACCAAACGCTACCAAAAGCTACCAAAAGCTACCACACACTACCAAGAGCTACCAAAATCTACCACACACTACCAAGAGCTACCAAAATCTACCAAACGCTACCTAAAGCTACCAAAGGCTACCAAATACTACCAAGAGCTACCAAAATCCACCAGACACTACCAAATACTACCAAAAACTACCAAGAGCTACCTCTCAATAGTCGTTCTGCCAAGATGGATATGATAGTGACTGCCAAAAGAAAACTTTCCTATTCATGAGATGCGATGAAGGTTAAAAAACGGAGCATAATTGTCTTCTCTTTTTCATTTCTCTTCTTCCTCTTTCCTCTTCTCCGTATT
>NW_028234414.1:40053747-40056247 GCF_977035675.1 Penaeus japonicus
GGAGGAGAGGAAGAAAAAGAAGAGGGAGAGGAGAGGAAGAAGAGGAAGAGGAAGAGGTGGAGGAGGAGAGGAAGAAGAAGAAGAAGGAGAGGAGAGGAAGAAGAAGAGGAAGAGGTGGAGGAGGAGGAGGAAGAAGAAGAAGGTGAGAAGGCGGAGGGAGAGAAAAAAAAGAAGAGGAAAAAAGAAGAAAAAAAATGAGGATACGTTGCTTTTTCTTCTTTATCTCTCCCTTCCTTCGCATCAAGTAAGAATAAAAAAAAAAAAAATAATAATGACAATAACAACAGTTAGAAGAAGAAAAAAAGGAAAAAAAGAGAATCTGCTGTTTTATAAAATAATAAAAAAATAATAAAAATAAAAAGATGTCTTTTTTCTCCATCTTTCTTACATCCTTCATTAATCACATCAAGAAAGAATAATGATAAAAACAATGATGAAAATCACAAAAATACAGTTAGATGAATATAAAGATAACTTTGAGATAACACTAGAAAAAAATTAAACTACTTGAAAAAAGAAGGAAAACACAAAACTAACCTAGGAAGAGGAAAAAGACAAATAAAAAGAAGAAAAATAAGAAAAGAAGAAGATGAAGATAATGAAGATGAAGAAGAAGACGAAGAAGTAGTAGTAGAAGAAAAAGAAGAAGAAGGAGAAGAAGAAGAAATAGACGAAGATGATGAAGATAAAGTAAAAGGATCAGAAGAAGAAAAAGAAAGAAAACAAAAAACAGTAGAAGAAAACGACAAAGAAGAAGAAAAAAAAAAGAGAAAAATACCATCCGCAGAAAAAAGAAAAAAGAAAAAGTTCTCCCTCTCTCCTCGCACCCCCCCCCTTCCCCCTCCCCTCCTTTCGGCTCTTTGCCAAACCAGAAGCACTCACTCCTGGCAGCCAAGTAAGCCGACTCTGGAATTACCAAGAGATCACAAAGCACCTCACTGCAGACGTCATTTCTGGGAACTCGAGGCGAAGGAAGCAAGGGGAATCACGGGATAGAGGGCGTTGGAAGGGAGAGAGAGAGAGTAGTAGAGAGAGTTGAGGGCTGGTAAAGAATTGCTTGGTTGGGTGTGGTGATGGTTAGTGAAAATAAGGTCTTTGTGATTTATTTTTATTATTATCTTTTTCTTTATTTCGTTATGGTGGATATTTTGTTGTGATGTGAGATTAGAATGTGGGGGATTTGAGAAGGGGTTGTTTATAGGTATGTTGCTTAATAGTCTTGGATCAGGAAACATAAGATAACTAATAAAAGAGACACACACACACACACACACACACACACGCACACACACACACACACACACACACACACACACACAGGCATACTATAGAAATCCTTCAAGTAGAAAGACGTGACATCTGGAAAATATACAAGATATTCAACACAAAACACACAAACAAACAAACAAACACACTCACACATAAAAAAACAAGTCACATCACATATAAGCTCTCCCTCCCCCTGCCTTCCCTCCCCTCCCTTCCTCCCCACCCCCTCCCCCCCAATCGCCTTCAAAACGACGCCCTTAAAAAAGGCTTTCACGTGATTGTCTCGTAATCTCCCTGACACTCCTCTCGCCCCCCTTAACCTCCTCCCTCTTCTCTCCCTGCGCCCTTGAAAATCGCCGTGGCCACGTGGGCCTCCTTCAGGGGGCTTGAAATCGAAGCTGGACCGAGTCGAGTTTCTTCAATTGTCTTGCACTTTTATGTTGTGGGAGAGTGAAGGAATCTCATGTTGGGGAGTTGTGCTTTGCGGTTCCTTGGATTGTGTGTGGGGATGTTGGTGGACTTTGCTGTTGTGGCATTTTTGTCCGATGTGAAGATGTGAAATGTACGTATGATTATGCATATAAGTTAATCAATGTTTATAATTGTATGGATATAAATATGTGTATATATATATATATATATATATATATATATATATATATATATATATATATATATATATATATATGTATAAATATACACACACACACACACACACACACACATATATATATGTATATGCATACATATACATATATATATATATATATATATATATATATATATATACATATATATATATATATATATATATATATATATATATGTATGTATGTATATGTATATATATGTATATATGTATGTACATATATATATATATATATATATATATATATATAGATATATATATATATATATATATATATGTATATATATATATATATATATATATATATATATATATATATATATATATATATATATATATTCAACTTGTCTGCTGCTGCTTAAATATTCTCAGAAGATAAAATGAATCTCAAGTAAATTACTACTATTTCTTATTACCTAATGATATTGGCTTATTGCATATAATGTTTCGCATTCATACGAAATAATAATTTCATTATATTTTGCAGATAGTTCCTGCTTGTTATTTACCATAGCTGCTGCCGACTCACAGGACCATACCTGATGCAGCCAAATCTTTGCATTGTTGCAACTTTCGGGTTCA
>NW_028234414.1:40091247-40096247 GCF_977035675.1 Penaeus japonicus
CATGAAAGAGAGAGGAATAGAGAGAATTAAAGAGAGAGAGATAGATAGACAAAAAGAAAGACAAAGAGAGAGAGAGAGAGTAAAAAAAAAAGTGAGAGAAAGATAGAGAGTGGGGGGATGGTGGAAAGAGAAGAAGAGAAAGAGAGAGAGAGGAAAAAAGAGAAGAGGGGGGGTAAGATAGATAGAGAGAGAGAGAGTGTAACCCGCTAGCTGCTGGCAGTTGTAACCCACTAGTTTTGCCCGTTGTAACTCAGTGGGAAAGACAGATAGATGTTCAAGTGTCATGGTCTTTACTGGTGGAATCGGTTAATACACTTGGCTCCGACAACCGGAGGTCAGAGCTGTTCGCTCAGCCTGTCTGCGTCCCTCTCTCTCTCTGTTTTATGTCCTTTCTTTGTGTGTGTCCTGGCTTATGTATGCCTCTTGGACTACTTTCTATGCTGCAAGGGGTGACTGCATACTTAGAGACAGAAGTGGACACAGGAAGCTGGAGGTGTCAGCTCAAGAGTGAATACTAGCATATAACAATGAATTATAAACTAAAGCATAATCAGTGCCTTAGGTCACATGAATATGCTTTATTGTGCCTTGCATAGAGCAAGAGAGAAAGAGAGAGAGAGAGACAGAAAGAAAGAGAAAGAATAATAAAGAAAAAGAGAGAGATAGAGAGATAAACAGAGAGAGAGTGATTTTAACTTGGTAGTCGTTGTGACATTCAATGACTTCTAATAAAACAGGTGTAAGTAAAAGTACATTATACATATATATTTTAATAAAGAAACAATTGTAGACTACATAACCAAGACCAAAATGTATTTACACATCAGCTCAAATGCCTAATAACACAACTATAGAAGCCCTCTGTGAGTGCAGTCTACATTCAACAATGAAGCATGTGGAATTTACAGTAAATACACAAAACAGCAATAAAGGTATACTCAACAGAATAATACAGAACATCTTTTCTTTTTTAGAGATTTGGCCCTTTCACTGATTTCATACCGGTCACTCACAGCTGAACAATCTGTTTTCTGTTGAAATCCGAGAGAACAGAAGAAGAAACATATTTATATATTTGTATATACACCCGTCAAATAGGCAATTCCTGCCACAAAGCATGGTCGTAGTTAGGTAAAACATTCACCGACCAAATTGACTGAAGAAACAAGACACTATCCCCTTGTTCCTTTTGGTAGAACTCTTTTTATAATGAAGATTCATTCTTTACCTCAACTTCTACTACGAGGAGGTAATCAGTCCATCTAGGAAGTAGTACCATGTGTAATCCCAGCTTTAATTTTGTCATGAAAATGACATTGTAATACACATTCAGGTAACAGAGACAAGAAATCATTGAAGCACACATTCGGCTGAAAGAAGTCATGCAGTTTGAGTGATAAGTTGTTTTTTGCTCTACTTTGCCATGGCTATTTATGACCACGTTCTTTTAGCTTAATTTTACTAAGAGACAAGAACGCCAAACTACGGAATATTTCTGTCGCCTGATATCCATTTGATTTACTATCGAAATTTAAGTGACATTTAAAATTTAAAAGAATAAGTTAGTAAAAGTTTTATCAGTTTGAAAAATGCAAAGGCTATTTGTACTACCATTATGCAGTCTTCTGCAGGATACGTCCTTCACTATAGGTTGAATTGTTCAATATTCAGACAATGCCTTCGATACACAGCAAGATCTTGCCCATGATGATGGCCTGTCATTTGAACCACATGAAATATCCGCAGGTCAATGGGTAAACGGGAATATCTCTATAATTGGTAACTTGAGGATATAGCCAAAAGAAGTAGCAAAAAGCAAGTAAAGAGAACATAAAAAGCATAACAATCAGCAGTAGCTATTCTTTTGTACAAAATCATGTTACATGTATATATCTGTCTCTATTATTTTGTGCTCTCTCTTGTGAAGCTGAGATTATTTATCCTACTGCAATTCTCCGTCACTGAGAACGAAAAGATAGGATTAAAAGGGATGACTAGTTGACTGAAATTAAAATACTGAGAATTTTGGGAAATACATTCGAATGGACAGCCTCAAAAACTTCTTTTTTTTTCTAAAATATGAACAACTTTCCCTTTGCAGTTGATAATGAGTATAAATCTACTCTGAGAAATAAGTCCTGCTTGCGATGACCCAGACAAGAACTTCGATGGTTTTAGTTCTGGACTTTTTCACCCCACTGGTCATCAGCGAATAGGTCAGCGAAAGAAGGGAAATTGAAATCGTTGCCAAAGAAGCCATTTCCTGAGGGAGAGAAGGAGTTTGATGATCCGTAGCCATCAGATGAGCCAGCTGGTGCTGCAGGAGCTCCATACTCGCCAGATGGAGCTGCTGGAGCCGGGCCTGCCGGAGCTCCATAGCCTCCAGATGGTGCAGCTGGAGCTGGAGGAGCTCCATAGCCGCCAGATGGTGCAGCTGGTGCTGGAGGAGCTCCATAGCCTCCAGATGGTGCAGCTGGTGCTGGAGGAGCTCCATAGCCTCCAGATGGTGCAGCTGGTGCTGGAGGAGCTCCATAGCCGCCAGATGGTGCAGCTGGTGCTGGAGGAGCTCCATAGCCTCCAGATGGTGTAGCTGGAGCTGGAGGAGCTCCATAGCCTCCAGATGGTGCAGCTGGAGCTGGAGGAGCTCCATAGCCACCAGATGGTGCAGCTGGAGCTGGAGGAGCTCCATAGCCTCCAGATGGTGCAGCTGGAGCTGGAGGAGCTCCATAGCCTCCAGATGGTGCAGCTGGAGCTGGAGGAGCTCCATAGCCGCCAGATGGTGCAGCTGGTGCTGGAGGAGCTCCATAACCGCCAGATGGTGCAGCTGGAGCTGGGGATTCATAGCCACCAGATGGTGCAGCAGGTGCTGGAGGAGCTCCATAGCCACCAGATGGTGCAGCTGGTGCAGGAGGAGCTCCATAACCACCAGATGGTGCAGCTGGTGCTGGAGGAGCTCCATAACCGCCAGATGGTGCAGCTGGAGCTTCATAGCCACCAGATGGTGCAGCTGGAGCTGGGGCTTCATAGCCACCAGATGGTGCAGCTGGTGCTGGAGGAGCTCCATAGCCACCAGATGGTGCAGCTGGTGCCGGAGGAGCTCCATAACCGCCAGATGGTGCAGCTGGTGCTGGAGGAGCTCCATAACCGCCAGATGGTGCAGCTGGAGCTTCATAGCCACCAGATGGTGCAGCAGGTGCTGGAGGAGCTCCATAACCGCCAGATGGTGCAGCTGGAGCTGGGGCTTCATAGCCACCAGATGGTGCAGCTGGTGCTGGAGGAGCTCCATAGCCTCCAGATGGTGCAGCTGGTGCTGGAGGGGCTCCATAGCCACCAGATGGTGCAGCTGGTGCTGGAGGAGCTCCATAGCCGCCAGATGGTGCAGCTGGTGCTGGGGCTTCATAGCCACCAGATGGTGCAGCTGGTGCTGGAGGAGCTCCATAATCGCCAGATGGTGCAGCTGGAGCTGGGGCTTCATAGCCACCAGATGGTGCAGCTGGAGCTGGAGGAGCTCCATAGCCTCCAGATGGTGCAGCTGGAGCAGGAGGAGCTCCATAACCACCAGATGGTGCAGCTGGTGCTGGGGGAGCTCCATAGCCGCCAGCTGGTGCAGCTGGTGCTGGAGGAGCTCCATAACCACCAGATGGTGCAGCTGGAGCTGGAGGAGCTCCATAGCCGCCAGATGGTGCAGCTGGTGCTGGAGGAGCTCCATAGCCGCCAGATGGTGCAGCTGGTGCTGGAGGAGCTCCATAGCCGCCAGCTGGTGCAGCTGGTGCTGGAGGAGCTCCATAACCACCAGATGGTGCAGCTGGAGCTGGAGGAGCTCCATAGCCGCCAGATGGTGCAGCTGGAGCTGGGGCTTCATAGCCGCCAGATGGTGCAGCTGGAGCTGGGGCTTCATAGCTATTGGATGGTGCAGCTGGTGCTGGAGGAGCTCCATAGCCGCCAGATGGTGCAGCAGGTGCTGGAGGAGCTCCATAGCCGCCAGATGGTGCAGCAGGTGCTGGAGGAGCTCCATAGCCTCCAGATGGTGCAGCTGGAGCTGGAGGAGCTCCATAGCCTCCAGATGGTGCAGCTGGAGCTGGAGGAGCTCCATAGCCGCCAGATGGTGCAGCAGGTGCTGGAGGAGCTCCATAGCCGCCAGATGGTGCAGCAGGTGCTGGAGGAGCTCCATAGCCTCCAGATGGTGCAGCTGGAGCTGGGGCTTCATAGCTATTGGATGGTGCAGCTGGTGCTGGAGGAGCTCCATAGCCGCCAGATGGTGCAGCAGGTGCTGGAGGAGCTCCATAGCCTCCAGATGGTGCAGCTGGAGCTGGGGCTTCATAGCTGTTCGATGGGGCAGTTGGAGCTTCATAAGAGTTCGACGGGGCTTCAGACTGCGAGTAACTCTCAGTGGGAATGGCTGCGTCATAGTCCAAGGGAAGAGGGGGAGAGGGAGGCGGCCTGTAGCTCTGTTCTGTGGGCGAGGAATAGGACTGAGATGGAGGAGAATAGGTAGGCTCGGCAGCTGGAGATGGTGGTAGGTAAGACTGAGATGGCTTGGGGGCTGGGGAAGGCGCTGAATAGGAAGGTGAAGGGGCTGGCGGTGAATAAGACTGGGAAGGTGAGGGGGCTGGGGCCGGGGGTGAGTAAGATTGGGATGGCGTTGGTGATGGGGCCGAGTAAGATGGCGAAGGAGCTGGAGGTGAGTAAGACTGAGATGGTGCGGGTTCGGGAGCTGAGTAGGACGGTGCCGGAGCAGGTGGTGAGTAGGACTCTGCTGGTTCGGGAGCTGGTGCCTGATAGCTCGGCGAAGGAGCATCAGTTGGCGCATCGTAAGAATCCGGGAAAGAACCAAAATCAGAGAAACTGGGGAAGGGAGGGAACGTTGGCTCAAACTGCGAGTCTCCTTTCGGAGGGCCGAATCCTATCGATAAGTCTGGGGCACCATAGCCTGGTGCAGGAGCTGGGGGACTGTAACTTGGTTCAGGAGCAGGAGCACTATAACTTGGTGAAGGAGCAGG
>NW_028234414.1:40103747-40106247 GCF_977035675.1 Penaeus japonicus
TTCTGAACTTCTCTCTCTCTCTCTCTCTCTCTCTCCTCTTTTCAACTTCTCTCTATCTATCTCTCCTCTTTTCAACTTCTCTCTCTCTCTCTCTCTCCTCTTTTCAACTTCTCTCTCTCTCTCTCCTCTTTTCAACTTCTCTCTCTCTCTCTCTCCTCTTTTCAACTTCTCTCTCTCTCTCTCCCCTCTTTCTCACTCTTACATCACTCGTACGCTTCCCACTCCCCCCCCTATTACTATTAACTTCCACGTGCTCCCTTTCTCTCCCTCTTTACCTCTTTACCGACTCCCACTGTCTACTCTCCCCCTCTTCCTACTTTCCCTTCTCCACCCCCATCCCTCCCTCTCACTCACCCTACATCCACTTTCCACTCCACTCCCTACCACTCCTACTCCACACCTAATCCACCACTGGAGTTTCATCGGTTGATATTTATTTATTTATTTATTTATCTATTTATTTATTTTTTTTTTTTTTTACGACGACGACACTTTTCTGAAGGTCACTCGAGAAAGCCCAAAGCGAGCGATGCTATTTTGTGAAAGTGGACAGCGCGAAAGGGTTTCAAAACTCCTTCGCGTGCTTGTGTGGTATCTTGTGAAATTCAGATTCAGGCATTTATAGATTCTGACCGTGACGCTGTACGAATGTATAGCGGTAGAAAAACTGAACGAAGAAATCTGACAAACTTTAAACAAATGCCTTCGCTCGATATGGTAATTCATTCCTGCTATGTTTATTGTTTTACTGATATCAATATCAGTATTATGCTCATCATTATCATTTTAACTGTTATTATCGTTATTTTTGTTGTTCATGTAAATTTTACCATTATTCCTATTATTTGTGATATTATCCTGATCATCAATACCATTATTACTATTATTTCTATTATTATTATAATTATCAATATGATTGTTAATATTATCATTATTGATACTATCATTATCATTATCATTATCATTATCATTATCATTATCATTATCATTATCATCATTATCATATTTTTACTACTATTATTATAATCATCATCATTATCTGAATCATTATTATCATCATCATAATCACCAATATTTTCATCAATATCATTATTACTACGCTTATCATAATAGCAATAGCAGTGCTGCCATGGCTTCAATGATCACCACACACACACTCTATTCATATATACAGTATAAAAAGTAATCATACATAATCCTAGTAATCATAATTACAAAGTACAAGAACGCGAGGAAGATGGAGTGAAACAGCCCCTTATATAATCACAGCCATAAAAAAAGGTGAAACGACCCCCAAGGTCATAAAGTTTACCTCTCGACACTGACCAGACAAGAGGAGGAAGGCACCTGACTCTTACTCTTACTTTCCATCAGTCTTAAACTTGAACTTCTTGGTGTGGTTTGATCCCGCGAGCTCTGTTTCACGTCCACTCCAGTTTTTTTCCTTTTTTTTTTTCTTCCTTGTACAGTGGGTTGGTGGGTGGGGTGGTGGGTGGGGTGTGGGTGGATGGGTGGGGGAGTGGGGGAGTGGGAGTGAGTGGGGGTATGGGGGAATAGGACGTGGGGTGTGAGTTGGTGGGCGGGGGAGTGGGGATGGAGAGTGGGGGAGTGAGAGGGGGTGTGGGTTGTGGGTGGGGGAGTTGGTGAGTGGGGGTGGGGGTGGGTGGGTTGGGGAGTGGGGTTGTGAGTGGGTGGGTGGATGAGTGATTGGTTATTGGAGACTGGGGAGTGGGGGAGTAGGGGAGTAGGGGAGTGGGTGGGTGAGTGACATCACGCCTGTTACGCTGGTATTCTCATAACCTCGTGTTATATGGGCGTGTCACCAGGATGCACGAATGAATGGGACTCGCCTACAGTGCGTCAAAACGAGGAGGTACTAAATGAAATGACTTTCTCCAGGTTGTAGATAATTGATGTAATTACGGTTATTGGCCAGTTAATGACCGCCTGCACGTCCGGAATTGACCCGGGTATATGGCCGTTTTATGATTTTTTTTTCTGAGATGTGTTTGTGTAAAGTTTTATGGCCTGAGGATCATTACTTTACTGAGGCTATGACACGGTTTCATCTGGGAAATTCGAAATGATTCACTCCTTCTATCTCCGTCTCCTTATCTCTCTCTCTCTCTCTCTCTCTCTCTCTCTCTCTCTCTCTCTCTCTCTCTCTCTCTCTCTCTCTCTCTCTCTATATATATATATATATATATATATATATATATGTGTGTGTGTGTGTGTGTGTGTGTGTGTGTGTGTGTGTGTGTGTGTGTGTAAATGTGTGCATATATGTGTGTGTGTACTTATATGAATATACATAATATATATATATATAATATATATATATATATATATATATATATATTATATATATGATATATATGTATATATATAATATTTATATATATATACATATATATGATATACATACATGTTTATATATATATATATATATATATATATATATATATATATATATATATATTATATATATATATATATATAT
>NW_028234414.1:40181247-40183747 GCF_977035675.1 Penaeus japonicus
TGAACTTTAGACGTGGGCATTTGAAGAGGAACGTAAAAAAAAAAAAAAAAAAAATAGAAGCAGGTTCGCTGAGGAAGGGAAGGCGCAAGAAGAAGGCATGGGATGAGAGTAGAATAGTAATGTGGACGAGATGAGGATGGCCGGCCGGATGCTGTTCCTCCGACGATCTCTGTTGCAGATGTTGAGTAAGTCAGCTAGCTAACGGAAAGACACCGGCAAGCTGGAGGGAAGCTGGTTCATGTGTGTGTGTGTGTGTGTGTCTCCACTGAATGAGCTTTAATAGGAGTCAAAATCGAGTAAGCTTATTCTTTTGTTGAATAAGCTTACCCGAATACACGCTTGGACTACGAGCTCCACGCGAAAAAAAGGGTGAACTCTGAACACTTCCCGTCCCTCTGTCGCTACCCTTGTGGACGTGGGTATAGTGTTATAAAAGTTTTCGCTTCCGCTCGCTCGCACCAACTCGCTGTGGACATGGCCTAGGTCATTGCAAGGTGATTGCATCGGGATAGACTCGTCTCTCTGTCTCTATTGCCTCTTCTTCTTCGTTGTTTCTCTGTGCTTTGCTCTTCCTCTCTCTCTTTGTCTATTTCTTTTTTTCTTATTCTCTCATTCTTTATTCCTTTCTCTTCTCGCTTTCTCTATTCGTTTCTCTTATTCTCTCTTTCTCTATTCTTTTCTCTTAATATCTATTTGTCTATTCATTTCTCTTTTTCTTTTTCTCGATTCCTTTCTCTTCTCTCTTTTTTTTATCACTTCCTCTCCTTCTATCTTTCTCTATTCCCTTCTCTTCTTTCTCTCATGGTAATGGTAATAACAATAATAATCAAAATGATAATTGATATGATAATGCTATTGATGCTACTGCTGATGATGCTGAAAGAGATGGTGATGCTGAAGGGAGGGATAATAATGATGAAAAATAATAATTATACAAGTTGTAACGGTTATGACGGTGGCACTAATGATGTTGAGGATGGTTGAAAGGATGATAACATCATTAGTGATATATTTTATACAAAACTTTTATCCTCTCTCTCTATCTATCTATCTGTCTCTCTCTCTATCTATCTGTTTGTCTCTCTCTCCCTCTGTCTCTCTCTGTCACTCTCTCTCTCTTTCTCTCTTTAAGTGTGTGTGCTTGCATGGATATTCCTATATCTATCTTTCTGCTTGTTTATTCATATTTGAACTGTTAGTATCCGTGTTTTTCATTTTATAAAATGCGTATACATGAGTGGGGGTATGTGCCCGTATGTATGTATGCATGTACTATTAGTGTAAGTGTACCATATATGAATTATTCTTCTGCGTCCTAATGTAATGTCCAGTTATGTGTATATTTAGCATCCGTTTGTGAGTGTGTGATGCTAAATAAACTTTTAATCTCCAAATGAAATGCGGGATATTTGTATTTAATTTCTTAGAGTACTCAGTCTAAACAATTGACTAAATATTCTGGTTATAACTGATTTCTAAGATTCTTGAATAAACAATTAATCCATCAGGATTAGTCTTAGCTAAAACTTTTTTTCTTCTTCGGAGAGACGTGCTTGTAAATCTTAATTATTTCATGAGGTACATACGAAGCTTTCTGTCGAATACTAAATCTCATAAAATTGTATCTTTTATCTATTTCTACCAATATAAAAAATAAAAGATGCATTATTTTTTTTTTACCTCACTTACGATATACGGCGCTTGCCTCTCCAGGCGTGTGTCTCAACACAAGTACGCTGTATCCAGGGGCCACACTAACAGCGCTCTCTTCGTTCACCGATGAGAAACAGGCCACCGCATGGATTGGTCAGCCGCCCGCATTCTGCTTCCTTCCGCCGATGTCCACGCCCGCAGACTGCTGGAACCCTCCCTCATCAACAGCCTTCCTAATTTCAACCCTAACAGTGGTTTCTCTCCTGCCGACAGTATTTCCTTCCCATATTTTTAGCCTGTTCCCTTACGCCGGCCACTCATCTCACATACCGCCCGACCTGGTCTGCAGTGAAAAGGCAGAACGCATTAACTCCAAAAATGCGATTTTTATGAATTTGGTATCTGTGGAATCGTCATTTCAAGACGAAGACGATACAACCATCATAGTGTCTGAATGTCAATAAAGGTATGGTCAGTTTTGTATATCGATAACAATGATAGGAGTAAATGTACATGCAGCCAAACCTTTAACATCGATTTTCTCAAAACATGGATTTTGGAGTTAATGCGTTCTGCCTTTTTGCTGCAGTGGTGACCTGTCTTGATGTCGGTCGTCTGCCCGCCCCTGCCTTCGTTTTCGTTCACTTGTCCTCACCTGCCGTTCATATACCGCTTTGCTTCACCTTTGCCCTCCATATATACCTGCTTCTCTCCTTTCTCCTCAGACCTGAAGATGAAATCCAGGTGGATTTCGAAACTGTAGTCTCATCTTCTAATAAACATTTTCTTGTGAATAGTGTTTTTTTATGCCATACAGACACACACACATACACACACACACACACAC
>NW_028234414.1:40331247-40333747 GCF_977035675.1 Penaeus japonicus
AACAATGGCTCCCACTTCAATTCATTTCCAAAAGAAGATCCGGACAGCGATATAATACGAGCGAAGAGGTTGTTCTCTCCTTTCGACACAACTGAATCTCCGGTGAAATATGTAAACGACAAAATCACCGTGGCGAAGAGAGAGAAAATCGACGCTGGAGATCAGAGGGGAAGATCACCTCTCTCGCCTGGCCAGGAGAACGCCGTGCGAAGCTACAGTGTCAAGCCCGGCGAACGGATTCCAGCAATGAAATATGAGAGACCTAAGCCATTTATAGTGTGGAAGGGAAAATCAATACACGACGGGGCTCCATCGGGAAAGCAAGACGAACAAAATGCAATAAACTATCGAAGCGAGCCTCGCTTTCTGCGCGTGCTCGCTGACATCGAGCGGAAACCCTTTCCAAACAAAGGTAAACACAGAAAAGGAAAACATACATCCGAGAGGAAAAATGCAAAGAGAATGCCCCTTCCAGCTCCAGCCTCCTCAAGCCTCATAGAACCCAGCGAGTATAAAATCCTGAAAGTATCCCCTCGGAGAAATATGACCAATGGGGAAGGGGTCGCAAGAAAGAAAATCTCACCGTCAGGCAACAGCTCAGGGATGAAAGAACACGAGCACATCGCTAACATGAGTCATTTTAGTGACAGCACAGATAAAAGTTTATTTGGGTCTACTCACCTCCACGTCCCAGGAGCTGGAAGATTACCTTTCACAGAGAAGAATACCAGAGCAGCTTCAAACAGACACGACGTAGCCGGTGTTGGAATGCAAGCTGAAGAGGAAAATATCATAGTAGCTGTTTCCAAGAGGAGAGTTCTCAACCCCATTAAACGGGTCGCAGGGAGAATGCAGTCCACTCCACTGTCCTCCAACTCCTTCTCACTAACTGGAGAGGTTCATAAGGATTACACGAGAAAAGGCTCTCATTCAAGAAAATTACTCCAGTTCCAGGAAGACACACAAGACAAGGGAGAAGAAACGCCTCGACGCAATATCCCAAAACCAAAAAACAAAGGAACAACGACGACGAAAAACAACACCAGGGAACACGACGTCACCCAAGAAACCTCGCCATCCCTTCGGAACACGACGCGAGGAGTGATGGACGAAAGAGGAAACACGACAGGGACTTCATTCTACTCCAAGGGCGAGGGACATCAAAAGACACAGGGCATCAACTACAGCCACTTTCCCCCGGGGTTCGGAGGCATTGACGAGGGGGAAGGGTGCAACTGCTGGCCAACATATGATGAGAGTTTCAAGCATGAGGTCGAGTGTCGGTGCCAGGGGGAACACCTTATCAAGTTGCCGAAGAACATTTCGACGGACGTGGATAGACTGTGAGTGTTCTCTTTCTTTGCTTTTTGTTGTGTGATGTGTAAAGTAAAATAAAGTAAAGTAAGTGTAAAAAAAAAGTAAGATAAAGTAAGATAAAAAAATAAAGTAAACTAAAAGATTTTAAAAAGTAAAAAGAAAGTAAAATAAAAGTAAAAAAGAAAAATAGAAATAAGAAAATTAAGAAAGTAAAAAAAAAGTAAAAAAGGTAAAATACTATAAAACAAAAATAAAAAAGTAAAAAAATAGTAAAATAAAAGTTTTAAAAGAGTAAAATAAAGTTTAAAAAAATGTAAAGTAAAATAGGGGGCCTGTTTTTGTAGCTGTTGGTCTGTAAGATTTGTATAGTGTATGTGGATGTGCACACACTTACATATATACACGCATGCGTGTGTGTGTGTGTTAGTGTGTGTGTTTGCGTGCGTGCGTGTGTGTGTGTATGCGTGTGTGTATGTGTGTGTGTGTGCGTGCGTGGATGCGTGTGTGTGTGTGTGTGTGTGTGTATGCGTGTGCGTGTGCGTGTGCGTGTGTGTGTGTGTGTGTGTATGCGTGCGTGCGTGTGTGTCTGCGTGGATGCGTGCGTGCGTGTGTGTGTGTGTGCGTGTGCGTGTGAGTGTCTGTGTCTGTGTATGTGTGCGTGTGTGTGAGTCGGTGAATAGAATTCCCTCTCGGGTTTAAAGGGAAAGTCCTCCACCGAAAATAAGTGTGAACAAGATACCTCATCTTTACGGCAACGTTAATTACACGTTTCAGACGAAGTACTAGCCATCCATCTTCACAACGCCATTGCTTTGCATAATGAGTGCGGAAAGGTTGTCTTTGCCATGAGAAAAGTCCCGGATCAAAGCAGTGCTGGTTCTTAGGGGGTTCTTATGCTATCAGAGGAATGCAGAAGGTTCACTTTATAAAAGAGGATGCCTTTAATTAGCCTATAACTCCGTGAACAAGGACATGAAAGAGGTGCCATGAAAGTGTGTCATCTCATAACGACCAAAGAAGAAAAGGAGAGAAAAAAAGGAAGAAAATATCTTTATGGGTTCATTAATCTGAGTTTTTTTGTTTTTTTTCCTTTACACTTATTCGAACAATATTGTATTAATTCCAAATTGTAAATTATAATCAAGGCATATTCAATTTAGTGTAGAATTTCTAATTCAGTAAA
>NW_028234414.1:40393747-40403747 GCF_977035675.1 Penaeus japonicus
CCTCCTCCTCTCTCCCTGCAAATCGTCTCTCATTCTCCGTCACTCTCACTCACGCCGTCCTTTCTTCTCTCTCTCTCTTTCTTTCTCTCTAAATAAATAAATAGATAAATAAATAGATAAATATATAAATATATAAATAGATAAATAAATGCTGTATACATATGCACAGTAGATATCCATTGTATTTATAGTTTTAGTATCCCATATTCCTTCACACCCTTCTCTGCTACTCTCTCCTCTTTCATTGCTCTCTCATCTAGCTCTTTATCCTCTCCTTCCCTTCTCTCCCTCCCCTTCCCTCCATCACCCTAATCCCTTCACCCTGCTCCCTCTTCACATACTCTACCCTCCCCCTCCCTCACCACTGCCCTCTCTCCCTTCTCCTCCTATGCTTCCCTATTCCATTCCCTTCCCACGAATGCTTCCTCTCCCCTTCCCTCTACCCCCCCCCTCCTTCCAATTTGCCTTCTTCCTTCCAACTGCCCTCCCTTATTATCCTATCCATCCTCCTTATCCTTCTTCAACCTCCCTCTATCGAACTTCCCTTTCTATCCTCTTTCCTTCCCCTTTCCCATCCTTCCATTAGGTCTACTTAACTATCCCTCTCCTTCCCTTTCCCAAACCTCTCTCTATCCATTCTCCCTTACTACCCTCTCTTCTTATCCTATTCCCCCTCCTTCTCCTCCCCCTCTTCCCTCCTCCCACCCTTCCTTGCGATCCCCCTCCGTCCCCTTCCTTATCCTCCCTCCTCCCTCCCCCCTCCTCCCTTATTACCTCCTCCTCTCTCTCTTCTTCTCTCCCCCCTTTCCCTTCCCCTACCTCCCTCACCGCTCCCGTCTCCTCAACCCCATCCCTTTGTCTTTCCTTTTCCCCCTCCCTTTCCATCCCTTCCTCCCTCCCCTCCCCCCATTTCCCCATTTCGCCCTCCACCCCCCCTCCTCCTCCTCTCTCTTTTCTTCTCTCCCCCCTTCCCTTCCCTTCCCTCCCCTCCCTTCCCTCCCTCACCGCCCCCGTCTCCTCAACCCCTCCCTCCCCTCCCATCCCACCTCCCTCCCTTCCCACCCCCCTCCTCCTCTCACTCTTCTTCCCTCCCCCCTTCCCATCCCTTCCCTTCCCCTCCCTCCCTCGCCGCCCCCGTCTCCTCAACCCCCTCCGTCCCCTCCCCTCCCCTATCATCCCACCCCACCACCTCCCCATTGGTTAACCTTTTGCATCCACGAGGAATGAGGAAATTTCGATGTAATGTCATCAGCCTCTCCATTGTCCCGCGCTGGGAGTTATGGCGGCCTGAGCGGGTCCCAGTCTCGCACTCTGAATTACAAATTACTGTCCTTTCTCGCGCCGAAATTTAAGGCCTGCGGAATTTGGGCCTTGTGAGCGTGACCTCGGAAAATCAGGCTGTAAGCTGAACCGACCCTCGTAAAGCGGCGAAGTCGGTAAACCTCGGAGAGATTAAAGGTAATGAGATATCAAGCTGAGAAATGGCGCGCACCTGCTTTCTATTCCGCAGCGATGGTCGAACGAGGTCTCCCGAAAAAAAAAGTATTTCTCTTGCTGTAGTTACTCATTAATGAAATGATAATCAAAGCTAGATATATGAATTAAAGAAAGGAGAATAAGATGAAGAATGATGTTCCAATAAAAATGAAAACAAATCTAAACAAAATGACATAATCGAAGGACAGTAAACATTTAGACCAAATTTAGCAGATAAACAAACAGATGTCGACGCATTGTCGTTCGCGTAAGGCTGGATTCACGCGGATTCACGGAACTAATCAGATCATTCGTTTCTGTAAACCGTTCGGAAAACAATGGACATGGCGGAATTCTGAGGTGATTTCCGATTGAATTATCTCTGCCTCATTTTACTCTTTCTTTCTTTTTGTTCTTTATTCGTAGTCTTTCGTTCTTTTTGTTTGTTTGTTTTCTGTCACTCCTGCCCTCATTCTCTCTTTTTCTCTTTCTCTTTCCCTCTCTCCTTTCTCGCAATTCTCTCTCTCCCTATCTATCTCTCTCTCTCTCTCTCTCTCTCTCTCTCTCCCCTCACTCTTCTCTCCTCTCGTCCTCACTCCTCTCCTCCTGCTCCAATCCTTCGCGTCTTTCTCTCTTTCTCTCTCACTCTGACCTCCTCTCTCCTCCTCCTCTCTCTCTCTTCTCTCTCCTCTCACCTCTCCTCTTCCCCTCTCTCCCTCGCATCACCTCCTCTTTCTCCTCCCCCTCATCTCCTCTCTCTCTCCCTCTCTTCGCTCTCCTCTCTCCTCCTCTCTCACTCCTCTCCTCCTCCCTCTCCTCCCTCTCTCTCTCTCTCTCCTCCTCATCTCCTCTTCTCCCGTCTCTCTCTCTCTCTTCTTACTCTCTTCTCTTTAATCTGTCTCTCTCTCTGTCTCTCTCCTCTCTCTATCCACTCCTCTCCCCTTCCTCCTCCCACCCCCGTCCTTCCTCCCTCCTCTCTCCTTCCTCTCTCTCTCCTCTCTCTCGCCTTCTTCCTCATCCCCATCTCGCCCTCCCCCCCCCCCTCGTCTCCCTCTCTCTCTCATACTCTCTGCTCTCTCTCTGATGTCCTCTCTCTCCTCGTCTCTCTCTCGCCTCTCGTCCTCTCTCTCTCCCTCCCTCTCTCACGCTCTTCTCTTCTCTCCTTTCTCGTCTCACATCTATCTTCTCTCTTCTCCTCCTCTCGCTCTCTCTCCAACCCCCACCACCCCCTCTTCGCCTCCCCTCTCATCTCCTCTCCTCCTCTCTCTCCGTCTCTCCTCTACCTCTCCTACTCTCCTCCCCTCACTCTCCTCCCATCCTCCCCTCGCTCCTCGGTCTCTCCCACTCTCTCTCCTCTCTGTCTTCCTCTCTAGATCTCTGCTAGCTTCTCTCTCTCTCTTCTCTCTCTCTCCTTCCTCTTCCCATTTCCTCTCTCTCTCTCTCTCTCTCTCTACTCTCTCTCTCTCTCTCTCTCTCTCTCTCTCTCTCTTTCTCTCTTCCCCATCTCTCTCAAATCGGTCCTCTCGTCTCTCTCTCTCCTTCTCTCCAGCCTTCTCCCTTCTCATCTCTCCCTCTCTCCCTTTTCCTTTCTCCCTTACTCTCATCTCTCTCACTCCTCTCCCTCTCCTCCTCTCCCTTCCTCTCTCTCTCTCTCTCTCCTCATCCTCTCTCTCCTCTCTACTCTTCTCTCCTCTTCTACCTCATCACCCTCAAATCTCTCCCTCTCACTCCTCTCTCTCCTCTTCTCTCTCTCTCCTCTCCTCAACCTCCCTCCCCCTCTCTCGCTCTCTCTCTTCTCTCTCCTCTTGCTCTCCTCTTCCTCATTCGCGTCCTCTCTCCTCTCTCTCTCTCCTCTTTTCCCCTCTCATTCTCGATGCTCTCTCTCTTCTCCATCTTCTCTCCTCTCTCCTATTCCTCTCCCCGCTTCTCCTCTCTCTTCTCACTCTCTCTCCTCTCTCTTCCTCTCTCTCTCCCACTCTCCTCATCCCCTCTCTCCTTCTCTCTCTCTCTCTCTCTCCTGTCTTCTCCCCCCCCCCCCTTCCTCGCTGCTTCCCCCCACTCTCCCTCTCCTCTCTCTCTCCATCTCCCTCCTTCTCTCCCTCTACTCCCTTTCTCCTCACCATGCACTCCTTCCCTATAAACTTTCTCTTTTCCTCTCTCACTCTCCCTATCTTCACTCTCTTCCTCATTCTTTCTCTCACTCTCTCTCTTTCACACATAATTATTATCAATGTACTAGTTTTGATATGAAGAATTATTGCTTCGATTATGTAATTACTAATGACAATTGCCACTTTCATTATCCTTATCATTCCATTATCATTGTTATTGTTTTTGAGTAATATCATTCTTGTTATTACGATCAGCTTTGTTATCATCATCTTGTCACGATTGTCGTTAGATAACTAATGTTATTTTTTCTGCTTCTGCTTCTGTTGTTTTCATTAGTGTTGTTATCATGATAATGAAAAGAAAAATATTAATAATGATAATCATGATGATATTGATATTGATAATAATGATAGCAAATATGATAACAATATTGATAATGGTTATAATGAAATTGATAATAGTAATGGAAATGATAATGATAATAAAGACAGTGGTAAAAATAATCATAATGAGGGTAATGATGATGATAAGTAAATAAGATAATGATTATAAGTATTATGATAGTAAAATGATTATAAGAATATCACTGATAACGATAATGATAATGATAATGTTTATAATGACATCATTATTGTTATAATAACAACGATTATGAAGATAACAATAATGGAGAATAATGAAGATGATAAAGATGATAATGATAATACTGAAGATAATAATGATTATGATAGTGATAATAATTGCGATGATTATATTCATGATGACTATAACAATTGAATTATTAATGATAATGATAATAATGACATTGAATAATAGTTTGATAATGATAAAGAAAATAATGATGATAATGGTGAAAGGAAAAAAATATGATAATGATATTGATAATAATAATGGTTATTGTGAGAAAGGAAAAATATTATGATATTAATAATAATAATGGTATTGTAAGAATGATGATAAATGGTAGTAACAAAAACAGTAATTCGAAGAACGAGATAATAAGGATCACAATGATAATGTTAATGATGATAATGAGCATCAGAATCATGACAATAATAACAACAACAGTAACATTAATGATGATGACGATAATGATAATGATAATTAGTATAAGGATAATAACAATAATGACAATAATAATGATAATGATAGTAACAATAACAATATTGATGATAATGATAATGATAGTAACAATAACAATATTGATGATAATGATAATGATAGTGATAATAATTTTGATAATGATGATGGTACCTACAAAACGAATAATAATGATGATAATTATAACATCAATGATGATAAAGAAAATTATTACGATTGTTAATCATTATCCTTATTATTATCCTTCTATGATATATTCTGATGACATTCATTTGATATAATGTTGCAATAATTTCGGCATTAAAGCATCATTATCATTATTTTCATCATGTTTGATCATCAATATAATTATCGATATTAATGTTTTGTTAATATTACTATTGTTTTTCCTCATATGTTGTTGTTTTTGTTCTTGTCATCATCACCATCATTATGATCATCATCATTGTCATCATCGTCACATCATCATCATCATCATTATCATCATAATCAGTCATCATCATCATCCCCAATCAACATAATTATCATCATCATCATCATCAGTATCGTTATCCTTATCATCATATTTACAATCATCATCGTCATCATCACCATCACCAATCATCATAATTATCATAATCACCATTACCCCCGTTCTTTTTATCTGTAACGATATTTATAGTTGTTATTAGTAACACCATTACCACGACTAATAACTCCTTTATCATTATTCTTATCATTATTATCATCTTTCAATCATCATCTTTATCGACATATCATTGTCATTACCTTTACCATTAGTAAGAAGTCACGAGTTAATATAAGTAGAAAAAGGTTTAATTGAGACTAAATTATTTCATAATTCAAGAGATTGACGCTTTTCGATAATCTGGTCCTCAGACCTACATGTAATTAATTATATGATTGTGAGGACGATATAACTGATTAATTACATCTCTTGCATTGTGATCTTATTCAGTCTCGTTTCTTTTCTTTGTGAAATTATTATTCATTCATTATTTCATTATCATTTATGTATATATATCTTTTTCTTTTCTTTTCTTTTTCTTTTTTCTTTTTTTTTCTATATCTCTCAGAAAGAACACTAAGGAGAAAGGAACACTAAGAAATTATTATTCATTCATTATTTCATTATCATTTATGTATATATATATTTTTTCCTTTTCTTTTTTTTTTTTTTTTTAATTCTATATCTCTCAGAAAGAACTCTAAGGGAATGCATTTTGATAATCTGTTTTGTTTTGATTTATTGCATACACCTGCTTGGAACGTCTGAAATAATGAATATACATATATAAAAGAATATCATCAATTAAATAAATGAATGAAGCGAAGAAAAAAAACACAAAAAAACACAGATAGTCAAACACGAAACAGAATATTACGTAAAAAAAAAAAAAAAAAAAAAACAGAGCGCATGACAAGAACGGTAATAATAATGATTAAATGTGATAAAGTACAGGAAAATAAACGTGATAAAAGGGGGGCAACTGGGCCTCATTAAGGGGAGGTTATCGCTTAGTAGGGCCAGGGAAAGAGGTTGGGGGAGGGGGGGAGAGAAGGGGAGGGGAGGGAAAGGGGTAGAGGAAGGGAAACCGGGCCTCATTCAGGAAAGGTTATCGCTTAGTATGGCCAGAGAAAGAGGTTGGGGGAGGGGAGGGAGGGGAAGGGAGGGGAGGGAAAGGGGTAGAGGAAGGGAAACCGGACCATTATGGGTGACAAAGGGATGCGAGTATTTGGAGAGGGTGGAGAGGGGGTGGAGGTGAAAGAAGAGGGGATATGGGGGTGGGGGTGAGGGTTGGGGGTTGGGGGGGTTGTAGAATTAAGATAGGGGTGAATGGGTGGGCTTAGGGAGTCAAGAGGAGGACGGAGGGGGAAGGGGAAGGTGGGGGAAGGGGAAGGGAGGGAAGGGTAAACAGGTAGGCATGGTGGTAGTGGTGGTGGGTGGGTGGGGGGGGGAGGGGAGGAGGGGGGAGGGGGGAGGGATAGTGAGTGAAAAGGTACGATAGGGGGGGGGGGGGGGGGGGGGGGGGGGGGGGGGGGGGGGGGGGGGGATGCGTGTGAAGCAGAGTCGAGTATAAAAGATTAGGGTTTAGTTAACACTCAGGGAATTATACAAACGAGGGGAAGGCGCCATCACGAGGAAACAGAGAACGAAAGAGAGGGGAGGAGAAGGAGAGCAAGAGCTAAGAGAGGGAGTGGAAGAAGGAAGTAGGCTAAAAGGCAAGAAATGCTATCACCCAAAAAAGAAAGAAAGAAAAAAAGGAAAAAAAAAAAAAAAAAGAAAAAAAAAAAAATAAAAAAAGATCACAAAAAAAACCAGATAGTGAAAAAGAAGAAGAAGAAGAGGAAGAAGATAGCGAAGAAGCAGAAGAAGAAGAAGACTAAAGAGAGAAGAAGAATAAGCTTTATGAAGAAGAAGAAGGAAAGGGGGAAAAAAAGGGGGGGAAGGCAGAATAAAAAGTAAAGAAAGAATGAAGAAGAAGAAGAAGAAGAAGAAGAAGAAGAAGAAGAAGAAGAAGAAGAAGAAGAAGAAGAAGAAGAAGAAAAAGAAGAAGAAGAAGAAGAAGAAGAAGAAGAATGAAGAAGGAGGAAGTCGTCTCGGTAATAAAGCGCAGGTGATCGAATTAGATCGCCTATTACGACCGAACGAGGGAAATCGAGGGTCCATTTGGCCTCTCACTCGAGACTAACATTGATACAGGGAAGAGTTTTCCAAACTTTTCCAAGCTGGCGCCCGCACCCTTGGCCTTTAGGGGGATTCCTAGCGCCCCCCTCCCCCTCTACTCTCTACCCCGTACCTCCACCCCTCATACTCACATTTTTTTTTTTTTTTTTGGTATGGTTAAAATGAAAAAGTTAAATATTACTTAACTGCTCCTAATGCCACCCTGGAGCCTTTTGCCTCCCCCCCCAACCCCCACCCCCGTATCTTTCCATCGCCCACTTTGGGATCCATTGATATAGAGAAACGGACTCGGATTTCCGTGAGCTCGTCTGGGTCTCTGAAAAAATAGATAAAAAAGGAATAAAATAAAAAAAAACAGTTTTTTTTCCATATTCGAATGTTATTTGATTTGAATTCATGAAATATATTTCCCTTGCTTCAGTTTATGTATATTTTGATCTTATCATTTCTATGTTCCTAACTTTATTGATTTACCTACCGATTTATTCCAATAGCTGTTCCCCTTCTAACATTCTTAGACTTTCTTCATCCTTCTCATTAACATAACCAATTTCATAATGAAATTACAGAACTTTTTCACCACATTTTTTTTCTTTTCTTTTTTCTTTTTAGAAAATTGTCGAGTGAGCTCGTGAGAGATGAGAGTCCGTCCGAGCTGAGAGTAGGACTTGGTGAGTTAGAGTACCCGTTTAAGAGAGAGAGAGACGAGTCGGAGAGTCGTGCAGAGAGAGAGAGAGAGTAGAGAGAGAAAGAGAGAGAATGCGAGAGAGAGAGAAAGAGGAGAGAGAGATGAGAGAGATTGAGCGGACGATAGAGAGAGATGATGTAAGTAAACGTTCGAGAGATTTAGGAATAGAGAAGAGAGGAGATCGAGTAGAGAGTAGCGTGAGGGGAGTGAGCGGAGGGATCGAGACGGCGAAGAGGAGCGTGACCAGAGAGTGAGTGAACCGGAGACGAACGAGAGAAGACGAGAGATGAACCCGCATAGAGATGCGAGAGGATGAGCGAGAGACGCAGCGCTGAGGAGAAGAGTGTGAGAGAGAGAGAGAGGAGTGAGAGAGTCGTGCGATGTCGAGGCCTTAGATCGAAAAGAGACGGCGAGGGAGAAACGAGAGAAACGAGAGGTGAGGACGTGCAACGACTGCGTAAAGCGTACGGTCGAGGAGAGAGAGAGAGACGTCGAGAGAGAGAAGAAAGGATGAAGAAAGAAAGAAGGAAATGAAGAATGGAGAAAAGTGGCTGAGCTAGAGAGAGATGAAGAAGGGATGGAGGAGAGGGAGAGAGCAGTGCTAGAGATGCTTAGAGAGAGATGAGAGAGAGAGGAGGAGAGAGAGCATGAGGAGAGATGCGAGAGAGACGAGAGAGAGAGAGGATCAGAGATGAGAGAGAGAGAGGGCACAAGCCGATGGAGAAGAGTAGTTGAGAGAGGAAGAGTGAGGATACGAGGAATTGATGCTGATGCAGACGAGAGTGGAGGATGAGGTTATGAGAGAGAGAGAGAGAGAGAGAGAGAGAGAGAGAGAGAGAGAGAGCGAGAGCGAGAAAGAGAAAGAGAGAGAGAAAGAGAACAAACAAGAGCAGAGCAATTTGGTTAATGCTCTCTCGACCTGCGTCAACGCCCGTGATAAAATTGTTATTGTTGGGCGTATAAACCCACCTGTGACTGGTGTCGCCCTTTGATTCATGGCAAAGTTAGGTGCTGTTGTTGAGGATAACGACAGCGGACACAACTGTGGAATCGCTATGGTCATTTGTACGGTTCTGTTCGCTGCTGTTCATTACTCAATGTTTTTCACAGCTGGTTCGATTTTTGGCTTTTATCATTTTTGTTGAGGACCTGAGCTTATATATGTGTGTATATGTATGTATATATATCTATATAGATAGATAGATAGATAGATAGATAGATAGATAGATAGAGATATATATGTATATATATATTTATTTATTTATTTGTTTATATGTATATATATACATATATAAATCTATCTATCTATCTATCTATCTATCTATCTATCTATCTATCTATCTATCTATCTATCTATGCATATCTTATATATATAATATATATATATATATATATTAGAAATATATTCTATATATATATAGATATAGATTTACATATTTGGCGTTGGCTGTGCACCTTGCTGTGTAACTTAAAACTCTCTCTACCGCTACACAACCACTCACACACACTCACACACCAAGAGAGAGAGAGATGACCTCTGAAGAGATTGTGAGAGAGAGACTATGGAGACAGAGAGAGAGAGAGAGACAGAGAGAGAGACAGAGAGAGAGAGAGACAGAGAGAAACAGAGAAAGAGAGAGAAAGAGACAAACAGAGCGAAGCAAAGACAACACAACCACACACAAAACTTCTCACCACACACAGCATTAACACTCATTCCTTCATATCATACACCCTTCCCTATCAACCTATCAACCCTACCTACCCATCCATTAATCATTATCTTCTTCATCATCTCTTATCCGCACACACGCGGGACAAAAATATGACGCAATGTTCTCATCCCTCCCCTCCCCTCCCCTCCCCTCCCCTCCCCTCCCCTCCCCTCTTCTCCTCCTCTTCAGGATTTTCTCAAGAGTCTGCAGGACGGAAAG
>NW_028234414.1:40416247-40421247 GCF_977035675.1 Penaeus japonicus
GGATGGGAGGGGGTGGTGAGTTTGGGTGGTGGGATGGGGGATGGGGATGGGGGGATGGAGGGATGAGGGGGGGATGGGCGGGGAGGGATGGGGGGATGGGGGATGGGTGGGGGTGGGGGTGGGATGGAAGGATGGGGATGGGGAAGGGGATGGGGATGGGGATGGGGGTGGTGGTGGGTGGGGGGTGTGATGGAAGGTGGGTGTGGGTGGGTTTAGGTGGGGATGGGTGGGTGGAGGAGGGGGGGATGGAAGGATGGGGATGGGGATGAGGGGGGGATGGGTGGGGGTGGAGGGATCAGGGATGGGGGGAGGGTCATTGTTATTGTTTTGTTGCTGGTGTTGATATCCTTGGTAATATTGTGATCTAAATCATTATTATGGTTATCATCATTACTGCTGTTGTTTGATTGATGTCAATGTTGTTTTGCTATTATCTGTTGTTATTAAGGTTTTTTTTTTATTGTCCTTATTAGTGATATTTTCTTATATCATTATCATGGGATAATTGGGAGAACTCCATTATTGTTGTTATTGTTGTTATCTTTGTTGATATTATTATCTAAATGAATGCTGTTGTGTTGATTACTATCATTGATATTGTTGATATTTGTCAACAATATCAATGTCAACATCACCACCATCATTAATATTGCAATTGCAGTATTTTTGCCTGTTTGTTTGTCCATGCATCCAAATTATCACTAAATTCTTCACAATATCGTTATCAAAATTCGACAAAGAATTAGTAGCGGCAAGTCCACTAAAGTCAGTATTGTTGTTGTTGTTTTGTGTTGTTGTTTTTTTAAGCAAATTTAGATCTCAGAAGCACAGATTTCAGAAGGAATAAAGGTGGAGCTGCATCTTGTTTCTTCTTTTTTTTCTAATTCATGGTAAGATTTTTCGATATGAGATACCTCATGAATAAAACATTTATTCTTCATTTCCTCCTTTATTGAATTCTTGCGTCGGCAGCGGCTTCGCTTTAAAAAACCGAACGCTGTCTCGGATACTATTGGTTGATCTTACATCTATACATTTTTTTTTTAAACTCCTTTCTAGTTTATCCTTATTCCTAGCACCGATGATGTTTTTTTTCGGAACTATCTCCCCCCTTTTATCATTCTCTATGCCCTTGTCTCCCCTGCAGCATCTGCCTGCCCATGGAGACCCAGGACGTGGCCGACCAAGCCTACCTCCTCATGCTGCTCACCACCAACGGCCTGGCCTTCGTGCTCATCTGCGTGTGCTACTCCAAGATGTACTGCTCCATCGCCGGCAACAACCTGGCGGCCAACACCTCGGACACGACGGTGGCGAAGCGCATGGCTCTCCTGGTGTTCACGGACTTCGCGTGCTGGGCCCCCATCGCCTTCTTCGGCTTGACGGCCGTGCTGGGCTTCCCGCTCATCAGCGTCACCCACGCCAAGTTCCTGCTGGTGTTCTTCTACCCGCTCAACTCCTGCGCCAACCCGTACCTGTACGCCATCCTCACCAAGCAGTACCGCCGCGACCTCTTCATCCTGCTCGCCCGCTACGGCTTCTGCACCAAGCGCGCCATCAAGTACAAGGGCGCGTACTCCACCAACACGTGGCTCAACCACAACAACGTCTGCGTCAGCGGGGGCGCCGGCGGGAGTGGCGGCCCCAGTCGCAGGATCTCCACCCTGACGCAGATCACCACGTGCGGGGACGTCAGAAGTCGTCTGAGAGACGGCTCAGAGGAGAGCCTCGGGCGCCCTCTGTCGCCCATCCGCGTTAGAAGCATTTCGGCAGAGCTGACCGTGCCAGGAGCCATGACGCTCGGCGCCACGGACCGCCGCTCGTCTGACGTGGGTCGGAGGCTGCAGCCGGTGGCGGAGATCCGCGACGGACAATCGCCGACGAAGGCCAGCTCCGGCCCCACCGGGGGGTCGCCGCACCCGATCAAGAACTGTCACGCCCGTATGAGCTTCACCCCCGAGCAGGAGGCGCTTCTGCTCCGATACGCGTCGAGTCGACAGCCGCTCGCGAAGCCCAGCCGCCCCCGACGCCAGGAGGACGACGACAAAGACGAAATCGTCCCCCTGTCCACCTACACGCCCAGCACGCCCGACACGCTCACGACCCCCGTCTCGCCCCAGCGGGAGAGACCCGTGTAGTCCTGCCAGACTCTTTAATCTGATTTTGTAAGATTCGTTCAAGGAACCAAATCCAAAACACATTCAAAGATATGAAAAAAATAAAAAATATGAACTGGAAAATAGCATTTATCTGGATTTCACGTCGGAATCCATCACTCCAAAAAATAAAATAAAAAAATCAGTAACACAAAGACCTGCAGAGGAAAAAGGAAATCAGTTAATAAAGGTTTGAATAAAAGACAGACGTAGGATCTCAACGTTAATAAACGCATACGTGACATAATGGGTTTGATATCTGTTTGCGCTCTTGTATGTGTGTGTGTGTGTGTGTGTGTGTGTGTGTGTGTGTGTGTGTGGACGTGTGTGTATGGGCGTGTGTGCGAGTGGTAAACGCATTTTCATTGTTTCCTATGTAAAGAATTCTTTCATATGTAAATCCAACCACTGAATACCCAGACCTGATTCTACAATTCCCGACATAAATCTTGTCGTAGGTAAAGGAACTGATTTCCTTTCCTTTGTCTGTTCCTTCGTCTGCAGATCAATTCCACTGTTGACGACTTCAATGGGCTCATTTTACGGCCCTTTGATACAGTTTAATCGATTCCTGATTCCATCGCAGGGAAATATTGTGTGTGTCTGTTCTTTTCAAACGTGGGCTTCGCAACATATCTCTCTGTGTCAAAAACCGAAATAGAAGTCTTCCAAACATACACAAAATAAAACGATTCAATAAAAATCAATCAATTAAAAATCAAGAAAACTGAGGAAAAAGATTTTGATCTTTTTGTTTGTTTCATGTATCTTTTTGGTTTTGTTTTTTTCAAGAGTTAACATGTGATTTTAACCATGGCATATTGCATAAAACATAATAGCATTCAGTTCATCATCACCATACGTTTTTGATACATAATCATCATAATGATATCAATAAGCAGTTTTAAAACCCGCCTGTGTTATATTTTGATATATTTTAAGCTTGTTATATCACACTACATCAAAGAAATACATTAATAAGCAGGCGAAATTTTCCGTGTTTAAAACACCCAAGCATAATTCATCACATGTAAGTGTAAACAAATCGTTAAAAACAATCGTAGACCTGCCCCATAGACATATGTAAACAACACAACAAACAAAAAAAAAACAAAAAAAAAAAGCATATGGTATTTGTATGTATTTCAGACAGCATAAGCATTTATAGAACAGAATAATTTATTACTGAATCCAGCGAGGCATTGTTGTGGTGTAGGCATAATGTGTAGTACACTGAGAGCGTAAATCTGTTTGCTTACATAGTATTGAAGACAACGATTAAAACACCCAGTAAATAGGTCTCACCAGTCATACTCACTTGGAAGCTCGATTGATATCATTGATCACGGATTTTTAATACGAGTTGGTTTTTTCTGCTAGTGGAGCCATGATAGTTATACAGATATATATATATATTATTTATATATTATATATATATATATATATATATACACAAAATAAAACGATTCAATAAAAATCAATGGAAACGACAACAAAGAAAACTGAGGAATTTACTTTTGATCTTTTGTTTGTTTCATGTATCTTTTTGGTTTTGTTTTTTTCAAGAGTTAACATGTGATTTTAACCATTGCATATTGCATAAAACATAATAGCATTCAGTTCACCATCATCATACGTTTTTGATACATAATCATCATAATGATACCAATAAGCAGTTTTAAAACCCGCCTGTGTTATATTTTGATATATTTTATGCTTGTTATATCACACTACATCAAAGAAATACATTAATAAGCAGGCGAAATTTTCCGTGTTTAAAACACCCAAGCATAATTCATCACATGTAAGTGTAAACAAATCGTATTTTTTTGTATTGACCTGACCAGCAACATATGTAAACACACACACAAAAAAAAAAAAAAAAAAATCAACAGCATATGGTATTTCTGGAAACAGTCAGACAGCATAAGCATTTATAGAACAGAATAATTTATCACTGAATCCAGCGAGGCATTGTTGTGGTGTAGGCATAATGTGTAGTACACTGAGAGCGTAAATCTGTTTGCTTACTAGATGAAGACAACAGAATAAACACCCAGTAAATAAGTAACACCAGTCATACACTTGGAAGTCTCGATGTTATGATGAAATCACCGATATTAATACGAGTAGTTTTTTTTCTGCTAGTGGAGCCATGATAGTTATACAGATAAGTATATATATATATTATATATATAATATATATATATATATATAGTATATATATATATATACATACATATACATATATACACACACATGGGTGTATATTTATACATACATACATACATAAATATATATATAAATATATATATATATATATATATATATATATATATATTATATATATATATATATAATTTATTCATTCATTTATCTATGTACATATTTATTTATATAATCATACATGTATATGTATGTGTGTGTATGTGTGTATCTATATGTATGTATGTATATATATGTATATATATATATATATATATATATATATATATATATATATATATATATATTATATATATATATATATGTATATATATATATATCTATATATCTATATATCTATATATATATATATATATATATATATATATATATATAGATATATATATACATTTGTATCTATATACACATATACATATAAACATATAAACACACACACCATTATTGTCGTTTTAGTGTCATTTTTTTCAGAGAATTATGTATTCTTGTAAAAAAAAAGCGTAAATATTTAAAAACTGTCCCACCACATTACAGTATATGTGTAGCCATTCATCAGTGGATGATTTGTACACGTGGCTTGATATGTGTGTGATAAATGTTTATACAGTAGATAGATTATGA
>NW_028234414.1:40444598-40447098 GCF_977035675.1 Penaeus japonicus
TACATGCAACCAAAAACACCAAAGTTTAAATCCTTCCTTTCAAAACTAAGGAAGCCGAAATACCCTTTGCAAGTCAAGTTCTTACGAGTCACGCAGCAGGCCACCAAATGCATGAAGGTTTCCGTGGAAACGCTCACGCAGAGCTGAAGGAACGCGCAGCCTGCTGCAGCGCAACCAGCCGGCACAGAGCGCCTAAGCCATGGGCACTTCATTCTGCGACGGGAAGCAATCGGCAAAGCAAGCGCCAAGGCCCGCATGCGGCAGAGCCCACAGGACCACAGGCCAAGAAGCACAGCGGAGAAGAAAAGGAGGAGAAGCCCCTTAACTCTCCGAGGGCGACTGGCATAACATCCTCGTTAAGGGCCGTGGGCCCCAGAAGGAAGAGGACAAATAAGAAGAAGAATAAGAAGAACCAGGACAGGCTTCGGCGAAAGGGCGACGCATAGGTGGGGGGTCGAAGTACTAGTGGTGATCACTGCCGCTCACGCTAACTCCAGAAGCGACAGTATGCTTTAACGAAGAAAATGTAAAAAAAAAAAAAAAAAAAAAAAAAAAACAGCCTCCCGGTTCTCGAGAAGCGACATTTTTATTGTAAACTAAAAAAATGAAAATAAAAAGTTAAAATCAATAAAAAGAGAAAAAATATATATATATACATATGCAAATGCAAATAGATTTCCCCGCAATTTAAATATAAAGAAACCCACACACGTGTGTGTGTGTTATTTCTTGTGTACGTTTGAGTGAGTGTGTAATATATAAATATTATATATAAGGATATATATATATATATATATAATATATTTATAATATTATATATATATATATAATATATACATATATATATATATATATATATATATATATATATATACATATGTATAATATATGTATATATATATATATATATATATATATAATATAATATATATATTGATATAATATAATATATATATCTATAGAGAGAGAGAGAGAAGAGAGAAGAAGAGAGAGAGAGAGAGACATATAGATGTTATTATTGAATATATATTATATATAGTATATATATTAGATACATATATGTAATATATATGTATACATATATAATATGATATAATATATATATATATAGATATAAAATTTATATAGATAAAATATATAAAGAATAGAAGAGAAAGAAAAGAGAGATACAGATATATGAATGTAATATTTATATAATATATTATATATATAGATATATATATATATATATATATATATGTATAATATATATTAGATAATATGTATTTTAGAGTCGACATATATATATATATATATATAATACTGTATAATATATATATATATATATATATATATATACTATATATGTATATACATATATAGTGTATTTATGCATAATATAAATATTTTATTTTTTTTTTTCCAGCCTGTATCATTCCAGCTCGCAGGACGTAGGCCTCTCAAGAGAGGTTATGGCTAGGGGGTACCCCACCTACTCTGCCCTAATTGTAACTGTGGTGGGGGGTATATATCACGCATATTGTGGTATACACCATGTAGGGCAATCGAGGGTAAAAGTTCCTTGCCCAAGGTAACAATCTCACCGGGATTGGCGACGGGATTCGAAACGCTCGAACTTAGATTGCTTCGTCAATTCAAGTCCGATGCTCTATCCCACTTCGGCGGTTACCGCGAGCCCGCATATATATATACGTATATGGATATATATAGTGGTTTATGAGGTTATATATATATATATATAGTTATAAGTGAGTATATATAGTAATACACATATATATACATGTAGTTATATAATGTAAGGTGTGTTATATATAATATATATATATGCTATATATATAATATATTGATATATATATATATATACACGATTATAATATATATAATATTATATATCTTTAATATATTACTTATATAGAATATATATATAAAGTAATATATATATATACCTCCCTATATATATATATATATATATATACTAGTATATTATATATATATATATATATACGAGTATAAGTGTCTGTGTGAGAGATTACGTGTATGAGTTAATATGTGTACGTGTGTGTGTGTTTGAGTGTTCGAGTTTGCGCACGAATGTGAGTAAATTTATGTGTGTGTGTGTGTGTGTGTGTGTGTGTGACAAGTATGTATTTAAGAAAGTATGTATGAAAGCGCGCGCGCGCGCGCGCGTGTGTGTGTGTGTGGTTGTGTTGGAGGAGTGTGTGTGTGTGTCTGTGTGTGTGTGTGTGTAAAAGGGAGTTTGAGTGTGTACGTGAGTGTGAGTGTGTGTGTATGAGATAATATGTGTGCGTGTGTGTGCCTATGTGCATGTCTCTGTAGGCGTGTGTGAGACTGTGTGAGCATGGAGGAGTGTGTGTGTGAAAGTGTGTATGTGTGTGTTCGTGTCTCTGTGTGTGTGTGTGAATGAGTATGTTTGTGAGTAAGTGAAATTCTATGAATGACGCGCAGTGGTTAAGTGTGGTGTGGGCAGCGGGGCGGGTGG
>NW_028234414.1:40464598-40465948 GCF_977035675.1 Penaeus japonicus
TCGACAGAGAGATAGCGATGAGGGAGAGAAGGATAATGAAAGCGACAGAGAGATAGCCGAGAGGGAGAGAAGGATATGAAAGCGACAGAGAGAATAGCGAGAGGGAGAGAAAGATAATGAAAGCGACAGAGAGATTAGCGAGAGGGAGAGAAGGATAATGAAAGCGACATAAGAGATAGCAGCAATGATGATAACGATAACGAGGATAATAGTAACAGTAATGATAGCAAAAATCTATTTACAAAAATGGACAAAAAAAGGGGAAAGAAAAAAAGCGGACACTTGGCATATCTGTAAAATGCAAGTCATGCTCATCGCCTTATCCGTCATGCGAATTGCTTCCAAAGAGCTTTCTGATTAACCTGATATTATGAAAATTGTCAATCGTCTGTTATCTAAAGTTCACTTTCAGAGACGTTTTGTTAATATTTCCTTATTTTCCCTAATATAGATTAATCCCATTGAATATGCTAATCGATGGTCTGTAAAACCAAGTTGACGAATGGTTCCCCATGAAGCGAGAGGCGCCATATTGTTGCACAAGTATAAGGCATAGATTGTCATCAATATTACTCTGTCCATACTTATCTTTATCATCAATTAACATGATTAATTATTATTATGTAAGAATTAGCTGCAATAAAACTATAGATGGCAATATTATTGATTATATCTAACCATTGAAAAATATTATTAAGGCCTACATATCTAAGTTATACACTATTACTTTTTGTTATGATGTAATTGTCGTCACTGTCCCATGGTTTATCATAATATCATAATACATAATTCTTGATTAACGTCTCTTTGTCTTATAAGCCATTTATGAATTTGTAAAATCATGCATGCAATTAATGATGATTTCCTTTCCATCATCAAATCCCCATTAATGGGCCAATAATAAGGTGGCAAGTGGCAAATAGTTACTGTGCTAAAGTTTGGACATTTTCCTATTTACAAAGTTTACATGAAAGAACATTTGGATGATTACTATATCTCTGATTATTTATGATGTTTAATTCTACTAATTTCCCTTATCCCTTCTTGATCTATTTGCTTGATCGTGTATTTAACTGATCACATGTATTTTTTAGCACAATATATATATATATATATATATATATATATATATATATATATATATATATATATATATATGTATATATATGTACTTATATATGGATATATACATTTAAATATATATATATATATTTACATATATATATATACATATATATATATATATATATATATATATATATATATATATATATATATATATATATATATATATATATATATATATGAGAGAATTTGTTATTATTAATTTCTCTTCAAGTGTCGTATTCT
>NW_028234414.1:40589632-40592132 GCF_977035675.1 Penaeus japonicus
TGATATGCTTGTCTTTTGCATATCCCAGAGGTCGGAAAGGCAACACACCAAACCTTTCTCAGACACAACCTGAAGCAACCAACACAAGATATTAATCTTTCTTTTTTTTTTTCCTAAGAGAAGGAAGATATATGTAAATTTTATTTTTATTCATTTGCGAGTATATCCGTTTATATAAAACCCGCTGGTCGTATTCGATACCTCGAGCCTCGCCTTACGGGTGTACGAAACAGATTTGACGTAATGAATGCACGTCCGGCTGGCGGCACCTCGGAGGAGTTAGAACGAATCTTTACTCTATGGCGACAGAGAATTTTAACATATAGACGACTACACGAAGGCTCGAACCCAACCATGGCTTATAAAAACAACTTGTCATTGAATTATTTCTATATGTTAAACTCAAGGCCGCGATGGTTATTAATAACGTCTGTCTGTTTTGAACACCCGTGAGGCAAGGGATATATCAACATCTTGTTATAGACTTCTTTCTATGCGAGTATAACTATCTATTAAGTGTTATCTGATTATCTATTAATGTTTGCTCTCGCAATATTGATATCAGCGATGCAATAAATGTAGAAAAGGTATGAATGAGAATGATTAATTACAATTTGCCGAATTGAAATTTCAATATCACATCCTCATCAGATTCACGTAATTTAAATTCATATTTAATATCGAAACGTTAATTACAATTCGGTCATTGCAGAACTAATCATTGTTATTCAGACTATAGTTAAATGTATCCATGGGAAATACTAGTTGCTAAAACCAGTATAGAGAAAGTTTTTATCGTTTATTTATAACAGTTATGCAATCCGGCTAATTGATCTTATGGCAGCAATAAAATTTAGTGTAAAATTAAGGCTAAGGGAAATATGAATAGAAATAGAAATAAAGGGATCTATAACAGTTAGAAGATCCACTCAACCAAAGACTGGATGTGATCATGCATTATATTTTTCAACAATTTAGCAATTTGACGAAATGCTTTTAGATAAAATAGATGAAATAAGCATATGAATGCCTATAAACGCAAAAACTGATGCCTTTATGTCTTCAGAAAACAAAACAAAAACAATCGATAAGAAATAGATAAATTATAAATATTCGGACCAAAGTGACTAAAAGAAAGAAAAACATTAATACAATAACACAGTTGGCAATAAATTAAATAAGGGAGAACACTTAGCTAACATTTAAAGATATTCAAATTGATTCTTTTAAAAAATAATTTAGCAACAAAATTGAAGAATAAGTATCTAAATAAGGAAGCAAACAAACCAAAGAATTAAGAGCAAAAATCATTATTTGATAGAATTTATGAAAAGCTATATGGAATAGATATACAATAAGACGTAAAGTCAAGTAATAAGTTGTGCTGAATGTTCCTGCAATAATTGGAAATCAAGAAATTAAAAAAAAAAATGGATAGAGAAATATCAAATAAATCTAACATATATACTTCGTTCATAACAGAATTAAATCATTTTCTTAAGCAACGTAAAAAAAATAGAAAATAAAAAAATGAAATAAAAATAAAGAGAAACCAGAACATAAGAGAAATTAGGAGAAAAAAAAGCAACAAATCAGAGTGACATGTAGAATAGAGTCACTAGTCAGAACCTTAGTGTGCAATTGCAACCCCAGCGGTAATGCACCTTTTGTCACGTGCATTACGGGCCCTGTGGCTGAGAGGTCATAGACGTTTGCTAATCCTTAAGGTCTAGGCTTTGATTTCTTTGTTTTGTTTTTCTTTTAAGGGAAGATTAAAGTTTTTGGTACTAATGTGCACCTCCAGGTCTCAGATTGTATGTAGTTTTCACAGTAGATGTGATTTAGTGTACAAACACTTACGCACATACACACACGCACACATACACACACACACACACACACACACACACACACACACACACACACACACATACACACACACAAACACATATATATGTGTGTGTGTGGGTATGGGTGTGTGTGTGTGTGTGTATATATATATATATATATATATATATATATATATATATATATATATAAATATCTATAGATATAAATATGTATATATTGTATACACACAGTATATGTTTACATATAGATAGATAGATAGATTGATAGATAGATTGATAGATAGATGTGTGTGCGTGTGCATATATTGTGTACGTACAACATATTTATTATATATATATGTATATATATATATATATATATATATATATATATATATATATATATATATTCATGCACGAACATGCTATAAGTGCATACATCATCTCTATTGCATCAACGCACGTGAAGAACCACATTCATATTTATCTCACCATTCTGCATTAAAATAGCAACGCGCAAACTCTCCCAAAGAGAAAAAGAAACACGTATCTTCCTTGTGTGTATCTGTACACATAAACTTAAGAACACACATGTACACAGAAGGACACACGTACGTTTAAGTGAAAGTTTTCGTATGCATAATAGCACGCGGACATTTGCATAGTTAATG
>NW_028234414.1:40617132-40619632 GCF_977035675.1 Penaeus japonicus
TAAATACATATATGTGCGTACGATATGTGACCCTCACCTCGTGAGTACAGCTATAGCTGTCTTATTACGCTGGTACATATAGCGTGGTAATATTGTAAATACACCATATTCATATTGTATTTCAATTCTTTTCAGTCTTTTTTGTATTTGGTTATTCTTATAACGTTGACGCCAGGCGCCACTACAGTGTGCCTCTCATGTCCCCCGAAACTCTAATATTCGGAGGAGCGCCAAGCTTTAACAAGCCCCGTGACACCTGGGCGGTTTGACACGCTCGAAGGGACGTGATTTCTGAACTATTATCATTTGTAATGTACATATGTTTTTGTAAATATAAGGTGAATGGTATCTAATCTTTATATAACCCCTCTTTGGAAGTGAAGAGTACGATAAAGTTTAAAGTGCACTACTACCAATGATAAATTACCATATAAAATGAAAGATCCTTTTTACAGTGTGATTGTGTATGTGTATATATATGCTCAAACCATCACATACAGCTAATTTAGTACTAGCTCATAAATCTAAAATTTATTTGTCATTAGATTCAATTACCAAAACAGCATGACGGTGATATACTTTTCATATCGAAATCAATATAGAAAATCGTGTTACATCTATAAACACATAATAATCAGTATCAATACAGAAGAATTAATGGAGTAACAGGAATGTCATTGAAAGAAAAAAAAAACATTCATGATGACATGTTGCAATCCTAATAAGATTTACACTCGTATCCCTTGTCCTTTTTGGCCTATGATCTACGTCGTCATTTTATTAAGAAATATTATTGGAACGATTGCCACGTCCTTCGTCTGGGGTGGGGGGGGAAGGTTGATCGAGGCAATTGTAAAAAATAATAATAATAATAATAATAATAATAATAAAAGAAATACAGCATCTTCACTGTCCTTTGATTGAGTGATTCCCAAAGTGTGTGTCGCCATGATCTCTTTGGTGTGCCGCGAAAATGGTATGATTTTGCTAGGTTTCGAGAATTCCTCACATGGATCGGCGAGATTAAGTCTAAGACTATATATACATATATACATATACACTCTTACACACACACATACACACACACACGCACACACACACACACACACACATATATGTATATATATATATATATTATATATATATATATATATATATATATATATATATATTTATATATATATATATATATATATATATATATATATATATATATATATATATATCAAGGGGCAGTTGTGCCGCCAAAATATTAGTTGTTTCTTGGTGTGCCGTCATACCACATAGTTTGAAAACCACTGCCTTATAGGTATATTGGTATCGGTACGATATGCAGCCGGTAATCATGGGAGTTACTGATGACAGGCACTCAATATTCATGTCAGACGAATTTGCATGATTATTATTTTTTTTTTCTAACTAGACCACAAGCATGTCTAAAGCATTTCGTAAAAAAATGATGCACAGAAAATTTCGTTGAGTAATTTCGAACGAATGTTTTTTTTTTTTTTTTTTTTTTTACTATTTATTATTTTTTTCTTTTTTTTATAAAAGTTTATCCTGAACAGAAGATGAACTTTTTTTTCCTCTTTTCCTTATTTGATAACAACAATGATGTGTTATTATTATTATTTTTTTTATATAATCAAAGACATGTCAATTACCAATATATCTGTAAGGATTCTACACTTCTTTCTTCCTTTCTTATTCATTCAGTGACATCAAGGAGGTTTATCTCAAAACGAATAATCAGAAAACGTGACAGAAGTGAAAATAAGGATAGCTTAATTGGATTTCAATTACTGAATGACAGATCGATTTTACAGTGATATTGATAATTATATAGGATTTATTCAGGTGAAAGTAATAAAGGTAATGATAACATTAGATATATCATTTGAAAGATTTATGATGAGTAACTGTGATCTAATATCTATGATAATTAGAACATCAACTTGAGTGTAATTAAAGTAATCTATATTAATTCTACGTTTATCTTTCTTTCTATCAATTACATTTGAATATGCTACATCCCAAATAGTAACACTCGAAAAAATATTTTCATATCAAGCAAAAAAGAGAATAAAAATCAAAATCTTTTCAGATTTTAGGTACATCGAAAAAAATACATCTTATCTGATATAAAACACTTCAGATTTATGACTCGCCTCGTCCAGAAAAGTATCAGTTTTATTGAAAAATGACCACCAATAGAATTTTAATCCCTACTTAAGAACACCTATAACCGTTTTGTTAGTATCTATTTACTCTGACACCGCAAACACGTTTTACGTTTATTTCATAAAATTACATATATGGTTCATTACCGTAGATCAAACCAGAATTAAGTGCGTTCCACGAGAGAGTTAATGTGTCCTAATCATTTATGCAAAATGTGCACACACACATATGTGTGTGTGTGTGCATGTGTGTGTGTGAGTATGTGCATATATATTTGTGTATGTATATATATATATATATATATATATATATATATATA
>NW_028234414.1:40627132-40637132 GCF_977035675.1 Penaeus japonicus
TTGAATGGCGTTTGCATCAACATAATGGACGACTGCGCTGGGAAGGAAGATGAGTCCCTATGTAGGAGAAAGAACTGCAAATGTTGCATGAAGCAAGCATGTCCAAACACGCCCAAAAAGTGCTCCGATTTGAATGGCGTTTGCATCAATATAATGGACGACTGCGCTGTGAAGGAAGATGAGTCCTTGTGTAGGAAAAAGAACTGCAAATGTTGCTTGAAGCAAGCATGTCAAACACGCCCAAGAGGTGCTCCGATTTGAATGGCGTTTGCATCAACATAATGGACGACTGCGCTGGGAAGGAAGATGAGTCCCTATGTAGGAGAAAGAACTGCAAATGTTGCATGAAGCAAGCATGTCCAAACACACCCAAGAAGTGCTCCGATTTGAATGGTGTTTGCATCAATATAATGGACGACTGCGCTGGGAAGGAAGATGAGTTCCTATGTAGGAGAAAGAACTGCAAATGTTGCATGAAGCAAGCATGTCCAAACACACCCAAGAAGTGCTCCGATTTGAATGGTGTTTGCATCAATATAATGGACGACTGCGCTGGGAAGGAAGATGAGTCCGTGTGTAGGAGAAAGAACTGCAAATGTTGCATGAAGCAAGCATGTCCAAACACACCCAAGAAGTGCTCCGATTTGAATGGTGTTTGCATCAATATAATGGACGACTGCGCTGGGAAGGAAGATGAGTCCCTATGTAGGAGAAAGAACTGCAAATGTTGCATGAAGCAAGCATGTCCAAACACACCCAAGAAGTGCTCCGATTTGAATGGCGTTTGCATCAACATAATGGACGACTGCGCTGGGAAGGAAGATGAGTCCCTATGTAGGAGAAAGAACTGCAAATGTTGCATGAAGCAAGCATGTCCAAACACACCCAAGAGGTGCTCCGATTTGAATGGCGTTTGCATCAACATAATGGACGACTGCGCTGGGAAGGAAGATGAGTCCTTGTGTAGGAAAAAGAACTGCAAATGTTGCATGAAGCAAGCATGTCAAACACACCCAAGAGTGCTCCGATTTGAATGGCGTTTGCATCAATATAATGGACGACTGCGCTGGAAGGAAGATGAGTTCCTATGTAGGAGAAAGAACTGCAAATGTTGCTTGAAGCAAGCATGTCCAAACACACCAAGAAGTGCTCCGATTGAATGGCGTTTGCATGAACATCATGGACAACTGCGCTGGGAAGGAAGATAAGAGTCTATGTAGGAACAAGAACTGCAAATGTTGCATGAAGCAAGCATGTCAAACACACCCAAGAAGTGCTCCGATTTGAATGGTGTTTGCATCAATATAATGACGACTGCGCTGGAAGGAAGATGAGTCCTTGTGTAGGAAAAAGAACTGCAAATGTTGCATGAAGCAGCATGTCCAAACACGCCCAACAAGTGCTCCGATTTGAATGGTGTTTGCATCAATATAATGACGACTGCGCTGGAAGGAAGATGAGTTCCTATGTAGGAGAAAGAACTGCAAATGTTGCATGAAGCAGCATGTCCAAACACACCAAGAAGTGCTCCGATTTGAATGGTGTTTGCATCAATATAATGACGACTGCGCTGGGAAGGAAGATAAGAGTCTATGTAGGAACAAGAACTGCAAATGTTGCATGAAGCAGCATGTCCAAACACACCCAAGAGTGCTCCGATTTGAATGGTGTTTGCATCAATATAATGACGACTGCGCTGGGAAGGAAGATAAGAGTCTATGTAGGAACAAGAACTGCAAATGTTGCATGAAGCAAGCATGTCCAAACACACCCAAGAAGTGCTCCGATTTGAATGGTGTTTGAATCAATATAATGACGACTGCGCTGGGAAGGAAGATAAGAGTCTATGTAGGAACAAGAACTGCAAATGTTGCATGAAGCAAGCATGTCAAACACACCCAAGAGTGCTCCGATTTGAATGGTGTTTGCATCAATATAATGACGACTGCGCTGGAAGGAAGATGAGTCTCTATGTAGGAAAAAGAACTGCAAATGTTGCTTGAAGCAAGCATGTCAAACACACCCAAGAGTGCTCCGATTTGAATGGTGTTTGCATCAATATAATGACGACTGCGCTGGGAAGGAAGATAAGAGTCTATGTAGGAACAAGAACTGCAAATGTTGCATGAAGCAAGCATGTCCAAACACACCCAAGAGTGCTCCGATTTGAATGGTGTTTGCATCAATATAATGACGACTGCGCTGGGAAGGAAGATAAGAGTCTATGTAGGAACAAGAACTGCAAATGTTGCATGAAGCAGCATGTCCAAACACACCAAGAAGTGCTCCGATTTGAATGGTGTTTGCATCAATATAATGACGACTGCGCTGTGAAGATATTTTGGTGAAATTAGTTGGCTGCAGTAGCGGGTTGTGTCTTAACCTGGACAGGCCGGTGTTGAGACCTTGGGACATGGCCCAGCCTTAACGGTGGAACAAGTTTTCTTTTTCCCCAGATGTAACAAAAGCAAGTGTCTGGGTTATACCTCGTATGGCTCTATGCCATCGAAACCACTCATGAAGGTTGGGGGTTCCTTGGGCATCAAAAACAGGCCATTGCCCCCTGTTTACGCCCAGCTAAACCTCTCCCCCATTTGGTGGATGCATCTTCCTCATATCCCCACTCCAGTGCAATGGCTGTTAAAAATCACCCAGCAACAAGGTGGGTCTTGTCGCTCATAATGAAATTGGAAGGCCCATATAAGCAAGGGTCCAATTTTGGAGGTTTTTGTATTAGATATTTATAGTGATGTGCCCTGCATCATTCCCTCCAGCTTAAGACTCCATGGGTTTCGATGATTTTATTTCATTCCCCCTCCATCCATCGCCTGGTCCCTGACAAAAAAGGGCATAGGACAAGGTTGGAGTATGAAACTGCTCGATGCATTCCCCGTACAATTGGTGGGCTATCAGCCAGTTCTATGTGTCCTCTTCAAGGGCACAAGCATATCTGCATCTAATGTTGCTAAGATATCCCCTTATTCTGTGAGAAGCCCCTCGATATTATGGCTAGTACTTCAGGTTTCCATTTTTTCTGCATCTTGATGCCTCCAATTTAATTGAACAGCCGAGGGTTTTTATCCTTTTACCCCTCGTCCCGAATCACGTGCTATTATTGTTTGGCGTGGTGTGTCATGATTTGTTTCCTATCGGATTAACAGGGCCCAACCACGTGAAGGTTTCCTGATACTTATGAAATGATGATAATTTATCATTATCATATTATCATTACCATTAAACGTTGTTTATCATTTATCAATCATTAATATAGCAATAAATTAATAACATTGATAGGGGACCTTCTTTTATGTTGTTGGTACTACATCAATATCCATTATCATAACACATATATATATAGAAATATCAACATATCTATATACATATAAATATCTCTATAAATATTATATATATATATATATATATATGTACATAATATACATATATATTTATAAATATATAATATATATTAATATAAAAATATAATAAATATATAAAACAGAGATTGGTTTGTGTGTATCCATTAATCAGTTAGTTTTAACGCCTATCTTCATATCTTTATGTTAAATTAAATATTTATTTCTTTTTCAACTCAAACGTATATATATTATAATATATATATAAATATAATATATATAAATATATAATATAATACCATCATATATATATATATATAAATATATATATAAAATATGTATATATATACATATATATATATATATAATATATATAATATATATAAATATAATAAATATATATATATACTATATAAAGTGTGATTGTTTGCACATATATACTCGTGACGTTCATCAGGGGCGAGTACGGACGAAAACTGGTTTGGGTGTGAATTGATCCTTCAGATGCCAGATTTAAACGCTGAATATCATTTCAAACACAAACATAATACGAATTTGAATTATCACAATTGTTCTAATAATGTGTGCAAAGTAGGCCTATATCGATTACCAACCCAACTGACAGTTATTTGTCTTTGCAGACGAAATAACTACAACTTCAACCACGTCAACCTCCACTACAACCACGTCAACCTCCACTACAACTACGTCAACCTCCACTACAACCACGTCAACCTCCACTACAACCACGTCAACCTCCACTACAACTACGTCAACCTCCACTACAACCACGTCAACCTCCACTACAACTACGTCAACCTCCACTACAACCACGTCAACCTCAACCTCCACTACAACCACGTCAACCTCAACCTCCACTACAACCACGTCAACCTCCACTACAACCACGCCAACCTCCACCTCCACTACAACCACGCCAACCTCCACCTCCACTACAACCACGTCAACCTCCACTACAACCACGCCAACCTCCACCTCCACTACAACCACGTCAACCTCTACTACAACCACGTCAACCTCCACAACTACTTCCACTTCGACCTCAACTTCAACTTCCACCACGACTTCTACTACAACTTCAACCACGTCAACCTCCACCACAACCACAACCTCCACTACAACCACAAGCACTTCAACCACAACCACAACCACTTCAACCTCCACTACAACCACAACCACTTCAACCACAACCACTTCAACCTCCACCACAACCACAACCTCCACCACAACCACAACCTCCACCACAACCACAACCTCCACTACAACCACGTCAACCTCCACTACAACCACGCCAACCTCCACCTCCACTACAACCACGTCAACCTCCACAACTACTTCCACTTCGACCTCAACTACAACTTCAACCACGTCAACCTCCACCACAACCACAACCTCAACCTCCACTACAACCACAACCACTTCAACCTCCACCACAACCACAACCTCCACCACAACCACAACCTCCACCACAACCACAACCTCCACCACAACCACAACCTCCACCACAACCACAACCTCCACCACAACCACAACCACAACCTCCACCACAACCACATCCACAACCTCCACCACAACCACAACCTCCACCACAACCACAACCACAACCTCCACCACAACCACATCCACAACCTCCACCACAACCACAACCTCCACCACAACCACAACCTCCACCACAACCACAACCTCCACCACAACCACAACCACTTCAACCTCCACCACAACCACAACCTCCACCACAACCACAACCTCCACTACAACCACAACCTCCACCACAACCACAACCTCCACCACAACCACAACCTCCACCACAACCACAACCACAACCTCCACCACAACCACAACCTCCACCACAACCACAACCACAACCTCCACCACAACCACATCCACAACCTCCACCACAACCACAACCTCCACCACAACCACAACCACAACCTCCACCACAACCACATCCACAACCTCCACCACAACCACAACCTCCACCACAACCACGTCAACCTCCACCTTAACACCTTAAAAGACGATTTCAACTTCAACTTCAACCGTCGTACGACACAATCAGCACTAAATAGTTCCTTTTTATCTACTATATTGTCTACTGGAATCAACTGGAACTACTACTGGAATCTACTACTGGAATTAACTGGAATCTACTACTGGAATCAACTGGAATCTACTACTGGAATCAACTGGAATCTACTACTGGAATCAACTGGAATCTACTACTGGAATCAACTGGAATCAGCTGGAATCTACTACTGGAATCAACTGGAATCTACCACTGAAATCAACTGGAATCTACTACTGGAATCAACTGGAATCTACCACTGAAATCAACTGGAATCTACTACTGGAATCAACTGGAATCTATCACTGGAATCAACTGGAATCAACTACTGGAATCAACTGGAATCAACTACTGAAATCAACTGGAATCTACTACTGGAATCAACTGGAATCTACTACTGGAATCAACTGGAATCAACTACTGAAATCAACTGGAATCTACTACTGGAATCAACTGGAATCTACTACTGGAATCAATTGGAATCTACTACTGGAATCAACTGGAATCTACTACTGGAATCAACTGGAATCTACTACTGGAATCAACTGGAATCTACTACTGGAATCAACTGGAATCTACCACTGAAATCAACTGGAATCTACTACTGGAATCAACTGGAATCTACTACTGGATTCAACTGGAACTACTACTGGAATCAACTGGAATCTACTACTGGAATCAACTGGAATCAACTGGAATCTACTACTGGAATCAACTGGAATCTGCTACTGGAATCAACTGGAATCTACTACTGGAATCAACTGGAATCAACTACTGAAATCAACTGGAATCTACTACTGGAATCAACTGGAATCAACTGGAATCTACTACTGGAATCAACTGGAATCTACTACTGGAATCAACTGGAATCAACTACTGAAATCAACTGGAATCTACTACTGGAATCAACTGGAATCTACTACTGGAATCAACTGGAATCAATTGGAATCTACTACTGGAATCAACTGGAATCTACTACTGGAATCAACTGGAATCTACTACTGGAATCAACTGGAATCTACTACTGGAATCAACTGGAATCTACCACTGAAATCAACTGGAATCTACTACTGGAATCAACTGGAATCTACTACTGGATTCAACTGGAACTACTACTGGAATCAACTGGAATCTACTACTGGAATCAACTGGAATCAACTGGAATCAACTGGAATCTACTACTGGAATCAACTGGAATCTACTACTGGAATCAACTGGAATCTACTACTGGAATCAACTGGAATCTACTACTGGAATCAACTGGAATCTACTACTGAAATCAACTGGAATCTACTACTGGAATCAACTGGAATCTACTACTGAAATCAACTGGAATCTACTACTGGAATCAACTGGAATCTACCACTGGAATCAACTGGAATCTACTACTGAAATCAACTGGAATCTACTACTGGAATCAACTGGAATCTACCACTGAAATCAACTGGAATCAACTGGAATCTACTACTGGAATCAACTGGAATATACTACTGGAATCAACTGGAATATACTACTGGAATCAACTGGAATCAACTGGAATCTACTACTGAAATCAACTGGAATCTACTACTGGAATCAACTGGAATCTACTACTGGAATCAACTGGAATCTACTACTGGAATCAACTGGAATCAGCTGGAATCTACTACTGGAATCAACTGGAATCTACTACTGAAATCAACTGGAATCTACTACTGGAATCAACTGGAATCTACTACAGGAATTAACTGGAATCAACTGGAATCTGCTACTGGAATCAACTGGAATCTACTACTGGAATCAACTGGAATCTACTACTGGAATCAACTGGAATCTACTACTGGAATCAACTGGAATCTACTACTGGAATCAACTGGAATATACTACTGGAATCAACTGGAATCTACTACTGGAATCAACTGGAATCTACTACTGGAATCAACTGGAATCAACTGGAATCTACTACTGGAATCAACTGGAATCTACTACTGGAATCAACTGGAATCTACTACTGGAATCAACTGGAATCTACTACTGGAATCAACTGGAATCTACTACTGGAATCAACTGGAATCTACTACTGGAATCAACTGGAATCTACTACTGGAATCAACTGGAATCTACTACTGAAATCAACTGGAATCAACTGGAATCTACTACTGGAATCAACTGGAATCAACTGGAATCTACTACTGGAATCAACTGGAATCTACTACTGGAATCAACTGGAATCTACTACTGGAATTAACTGGAATCTACTACTGGAATTAACTGGGGGGGGGGGGGGGGGGGGTGGGGGGGGGGGGGGGGGAATCAACTGGAATCTACTACTGAAATCAACTGGAATCTACTACTGGAATCAACTGGAATCTACTACTGGAATCAACTGGAATCTACTACCGGAATCAACTGGAATCTACTACTGGAATCAACTGGAATCTACTACCGGAATCAACTGGAATCTACTACTGGAATCAATTGGAATCTACTACTGGAATTAACTGGAATCAACTGGAATCAACTGGAAGCTACTACTGGAATCAACTGGAATCTACTACTGGAATTAACTGGAATCAACTGGAATCTACTGGAATCTACTACTGGAATTAACTGGAATCTACTACTGGAATTAACTGGAATCAACTGGAATCTACTGGAAGCTACTACTGGAATCAACTGGTATCTACTACTGAATGAAACTGGAATCAACTGGAATCTACTGGAATCTACTACTGGAATTAACTGGAATCTACTACTGGAATTAACTGGAATCAACTGGAATCTACTGGAAGCTACTACTGGAATCTACAAGTTAAGATCTCCTTTTATGTATCCCTGTTGCCTGTTGGTCATACGTGCATGACTCGCATTCTCTAGAGGATTAAGAATTCCCAAAGCTTCTAGAAGAGTCCCTTTCTCTCTCTCTCTCTCTATCTATCTATGTATCTTTCTCTCTCTCTCTATCTATCTCTCTCTCTCTCTATCTATCTCTCTCTCTCTATCTATCTCTCTCTCTCTTTTTCTCTTTCTCTTTCTCTCTCTTTCTTTCTCTCTCTTCCTCTCTCTTTCTTTCTATCTTTCTCTCTCTCTCCATCTTTCTTTCTTTTTTTCTCTCTCTCCTTTCTCTCTGTCTCGGTATTATGCCACTAATCAGTAAATTTAACGCCTTGTGCCGAGGTACCAACTATATTTTTTATTGTATTATGACTTCTCAAAATTAATTTCTCTTTTTTATCATTTTTCTCTTCTTTCAGGGAGAATTTTGCTTATTGTCATTTATTTCGATTTGATTATAAATACAATGATTAGAAGATATGGCAGATTGATTTCATATTCCTTCGACAATAACAAATTAATGACCATCGTAAAGTTCACTATTCCTTTATTTTCTTTTTCTTTTTTCTTTTTTTTTCTTTTTGAAGGGAGTGGGTGATTCAAGGTAAAAATCAATATAACTTATTCAGTTGGACGTATATGCACAAATCTGAAAAGAAAAGAAAATAAGCTATTTTACGTTTCCTAATAATTAAAACCAAATACTGATAAACGCACACGCGCATGCGCGCGCATACACACACACACGCACACAAACACACATACAAGCATACACATAAATACACACACATGTAAACACACACACACATATACACATACAAACACACATACATACAAGCACACACACACAAATACAAAAACACACAAACACACATACTCACACTCAAAAACACAAACACACAAGAACACACGCATTGTAAGGTACTGCTATTGTACAAGACATTGATCATATATTTCTACTTAATTCAATGCAATATCGCTGGCAGTCTGTTTTGACCTGACGCTTCCTGCTTCCTGTGTTCGTTTCAACCTCGAAACTCCAGCTTCCCTAGGCAGCTGTCTTTGCTAACGGAAGGCCTTAGGCGTAGAAAGTTGACTAGGATTTGTACCTAAGAGGACACACAAAGAACCCAGAGACTGACCAGACAGAGAGACAGACAGACAAGAGCAAACAGCTCTGAGCTCCGGTCTTCGGCCGGAGCCTGGTGTATTAACAAAAGTCCACAACTGCTCCCAGTGGTGGGTTGTTACAAAACTGGTTGCAAGCAAAGCTCAGAGGCTACACGCATGAAATCAAACACACTTCTGCTACGATCTCGCTGACATACACATACACAAAAACGAACACATCAATCAACACGCACCTTATTTCACAAGGACACACAAACACACACAAACACACACACCGCAAATACACACGAAACAAACACACACTACATACACACCCACAACCACACACACACACACGACACACACACACACACACCACATCTCATATATATATATATATATATATATATATATAATATATATTGAGTTATATTAGTATTATTGATCGATATTTATATATTAATTATATGTTATATTTTTATGTTTTTATATACAAAATATATATATATAATGTATATATTTTGATTAGTTATTATATGTATATATATATTATGTATTGTGATTATATGATATATATAGATATTTATATATATATACGATTTATAGATGAGTATATATATTTTCATTAGGCATTTTC
>NW_028234414.1:40644632-40654632 GCF_977035675.1 Penaeus japonicus
TTCGTAACTCATGCCAGCACAAAATATGCATTCGATATAGAAATTCAAAAAATCTGGAATACTCTCACTTCTGGAATAAACTGAAATTATAGATTTTAAGTCTCAAACAATACTCACTGCTCGCATTTTTTCTTCATGTTTAGATCCTGAATTGCTTTTTAATGCGTGACAATCTATATACATGAATAGAAATTGCATGTTGAAGTTAATCCACATCTTTATTCAAAGTTGATTGGAATATGTATAGGGGTGTAATTTATTTCAGTTTACTTTAATGATATTTATGTCTCATATATTTTCTATATTCTATGTATCTACTATAAAGCTTATTTAGTGTAGACGATAATGATGATATCATCAACAATAATACTTTTCATAACTGTAATGATAATAATTGAAATGGAAACATACACAATGTTAATAATAGTGTTCATAATAAACATACTCATTCTATTTCTACTTCACATAGCGAATGTTGTCTTTAGTATTATCACATCAGCATCAACTACTGTAACTAAGAATTCTGAGACTACTTAATAATACTATTTCACTGCAATTGTTGGTGTTGATACTTCTACGGCACCTTAAAGGACTTCAAATCTACAGTGGTATTATTTACTCTACGGAACTACGGCCCTTCGTTCTACTACTATTACTACTACTACTACTGGTGCATCTGAAACCGCTACTTCTATTTTTTTTTTTTTTTTTTTTTTTTTTAACTGCCATTGCTGCTACAGCTTTGGTTACTGCCACTGTGAGCTTAATGATCATTACTGTAATGATAAAGCTAGAACTGCTATAAGTATACAACCTCTGTCACTATTTATTCACCTTTTACAAAAAAATAAATAAATAAATAAAATGTATATATATATATATATGTATATATATATATATATATATATATATATATTTATATATATTTCTACTACTTCTGTAAATACTGCTTATATTCTTATTTCGATAATCACGATAATCACAGTTGGTATCACTGCAATAAAGACTATTGGCCTCTCTGCTATCACTGATGCCACTAAAAAAAAAGTCTAATTTACTAAGACGCATAAAGTAGATGAAATATGCGGTTTAATCCAGTTGATAACATGCTTGATCTAATTTATTTGAAATATGTAAATAGAGTTACTTTTGGTGTCACTGTCCTGAATCAGCTTTTTTTTTACAATTTTTTTTTTAACAGATTTTTTTTAACAGATTTTTTTTTTTCTAGATGGAGACTTCTTTTTTTGAAAATTAAAATGTAAACAAAACAGTAAATGTGAGAATTGTCGCTGAGTATATGTGTCCTGCTCTGCATAGTAGATATGTGTATTTTTTACACTTCAGATTTGTTTATTGTTCCTTGTACATATCGCATTCTCTGTATTGTACACGTGTTTCTGTTTTGTGCATTGTACACGTGTTTCTGTTTTGTGCATTGTACACGTGTTTCTGTTTTGTGCATTGTACACGTGTTTCTGTTTTGTGCATTGTACACGTGTTTCTGTTTTGTGCATTGTACACGTGTTTCTGTTTTGTGCATTGTACACGTGTTTCTGTTTTGTGCATTGTACACGTGTTTCTGTTTTGTGCATTGTACACGTGTTTCTGTTTTGTGCATTGTACACGTATTTCTGTTTTGTGCATTGTACACGTGTTTCTGTTTTGTGCATTGTACACGTGTTTCTGTTTCGTGCATTGTACACGTGTTTCTGTTTTGTGCATTGTACACGTGTTTCTGTTTTATGCATGGTACATTTGTATATGTTCTGTGCGCTGTAGCCTACATGTGTGCATTATATATGCATATATCATGAATTGCAGATGTGTGCATAATTTTTACTGTACGTATGCTGATTTCAGAGCATTTAATATCTCTATCCTTCGCTTAATCAGCTCAACGACATTTAGAACTTACCATTCTGTTTTATCACCACTTTAATCGGATTATCAAGCGTATCATTCAAATCTAAAGACAGCTTAGAGTCACTTATCCTAATGGTCTCTCAATATCAATCCAAAACTGCAACGGAATAGCAATATCACAAATTTGAGTGTGGGTGTGTGTGTGTGTGTGGTGTTGGTGGTGGGGTTGTGTGTGTTGTGTGTGGTGTGTGGTGTGTGTGGGTGTGTGTGTGTTGTGTGTGTGGTGGTGGGGTGTTGTTGTGTGGTGGGGGGGGGGGGGGGGGTGGGGTGTGTGGGTGGGGGGGTGGGGGGGGGGTGGGGTGGTGGTGTGGTGTGGTGGTGTGTGGTGTGTGTGTGTGGTGTGTGTGGTGTGTGTGTGGGTGGGTTTGGTGGGTGTGTGGTGGTGTTGTGTGTGTGTGCCTGTGTGTGTGTGTGTATTGTAGTGTGTGTGTGTGTGTGTGTGTGTGTGTGTTGTGTGTGTGTGTGTTGTGGTGTGTGTGTGTGTGTGGTGTTGTGTTGTGGTGTGTGTGGTGTGTGTGTGGTGGTGTGTGTGTGTGTGGTGTGGTGTGTGTGTGTGTGTGGGTGGTGTGGGGTGTGTGTGTGTGTGTGTGTGTGTGTGTGTGTGTGGTGTGTGTGGTGTGTGTGTGTGTGTTGTGGGTGTTGTGGGTGGTGTGTGTGTGTTGTGTTGGTGTTGTGGGTGTGTTTGTGGTGGGTGTGTTTGTGTGTGGTGTGTTGTTGTGTGTTGTGTGGTTGTGGTGTGTGGTGTGTGTTGTGTGTTGTGTTTGTGGTTTGTGTGGGGTGTGTGTGGGTGTTGGTGTGTGGGTGTGTTGTGTGTGTTGTGTGTGTGTGTGTTGTTGTGTGTGTGTGTGTGTGTTGTGGTGTGTGTTTTGTGTGTGGTGTTGTGTGTGTTGTGTTGTGTGGTGTGTTGTGGTGTGTGTGTGTATGTGTTTGTGTGTGGGTGGTGTTGTTGTGTTGTGGTGGTGTGTGTTGGTGTGTGTGTGTGTGGGGTGTTGTGGTGTGTGTGGGTGTGTGTGGTGTGGTGTTGTGGTGTGGTGTGTTGTCGTGTGGTGTGGTGTTGTGTGGTGTTGTGTTGTGTGTGTGGGGTGTGTTGGGTGTGTGGTGTGTGTGGTGTGTGTGGTGTGTTGGTGTGTTGTGTGGGTGGTGTGTGTGGTTGTGTGTGTGTGTGTGGTGTGTGTGGGTGTGTGTGTGGTGTTTGGTGGTGTGTGTTGTTGTGTGTGTTGTTGGTGTGTGTGTGTGGTGGGTTTGTGTGGGTGTGGTGGGGTTTGTGTGTGTGTGTGTGTTGTGTTGTGTGTTGTGGGTGGGTGTTGTGTGGGGTGTGTGTGTTGTGTTGATGGTGTGTGTTGTGTGTGGTGTCTGTGTGTTGTGTGTGTTGTGTTGTGTGTGGGTGTGTGTTGGTGGTGGTGTGTGTTGTGGTGTGTGGTGGGGTTGTTGTGTTGTGGTGGTGGGTGTGTGTGGGTTGTGTGTGTTGTGTGGTGTGTGTGTGTGGGTTGGGTGGTGGTGGGTTTGTGTGTGTGGGTGTTGTTTTTTGTGTGTGTGGTTTGTGGTGTGTTGTGTGTGTTGTGGGGTTGGTTGGTGTTGGTGTGTGGTGTGGGGGTGGTTGTGTGGGGTTTGTGGGGGTGTTTTGTTGTTGGGTTTGTGTTTGTGTGTGGTTGGTGTGTTGTGTGTGTGGGTGTTGGGGGTGTGTGTTGTTGTGTGTTGGTGTTGGTGTGTGTTGGGGTGTGTGGGGGTTTGTGGGGTTGTTGTTGTTGGTGTGGTGGTTTGTGTGTGTTGTTGTTGTGGTGTGTGGTGGGTGTGTGTTGGTGTGTGTTTGTGTGTGTGTGGGGGTGTGTGTGGTTTGGTGTGGGGTTGTGGTGGGTGTGGGTGTGTTGTTTGTTGTTGTGGTGGTTGTTGTGTGTGTGTTTGTGTGTGGTGGTTTGTTGTGGTGTGTGTGGGTTGTGGTGTTGTGTTTGGGGGTGTGGTGGGTGTGGGCTGTGTGGGTGTGGGTGTGGGGTGTGTGGGTGTGGGTGGGGTGGGGGTGGTGTTGTGTGGTGGTGTGTGGGTGTGTGAGGGGGTGGGTGGGTGTGGTTGTGTGTGTGTGTGTTGTGGTGTGTGTGTGTGTGTGTGTGTGTGTTTTGTGTGTGGTGTTGTGTGGGGTTGTGTGTGTGTGTGGTTGTGTGGGTGTTGTGGTGGTGTGTTGGTGTGTGTGTTGTGGGTTGGTGGGGGTGTGGTGTGTGTGTGTTGTTGGGTGGTGTGTGGTGTTGTTGTGTGGTGGGGGTTGGTGGGTTGTGTTTGTGTGTGTGTGTGGTTGGTGTGTTGTGGTGTGTTGTGTTGTGTTGGTGGTGTTGTGTGTGTGTTGTGTGGTGTGTGTGGGTGTTTGTGTGTGTGTGTGTGTTGTGGGTGTGTGTGGGGTGTTGTGGTTGTGTGGTGTGTGTGTGGTGTGGTGGTGTGGGGTGTGTGGTGTGGGTGGGTGGTGTGGTGGGTGTTGTGTGGTGTTTGTGTTGTGTGTGTGTGTGTGTGTGTGTGTGGTGGGTGTGGTGGGGGGTGTGTGTGTTGGTGTGGGTGTGGGTGGGTGTGGGTGTGTGTGTGTTGGGGTGTGGTGGTGTGGTTGTGTGGTTGTTGTGTGGGTGTGTGTGTGTGTGGGTGGTGTTGGTTGTGGGTGGTTTTGGTGTGGTGTGTTGGTTGTGTGTGTGTGTGTGTGTGTGGTGGTGTGGTGGTGTTTGTGTGTGTGGTGGTGTGTGTGTGTGTTGTGGTGGTGTGTTTGGTGTGGTTGTGTTGTGTGTGGGTGGTGTGGTGGTGTGTGTGGGTGTGTTTTGGTGTGTGGGTGGGTGTTGGTTGTGGGTGTGTAGGTGGTGTTGGTTGTGGGGGTTGTGTGTGGGTTGGGTGTGTGTTGTGTGGTGGTGGTGTGGTGTGGTGTGTGTGTGTTGTGTGTGGGTGGTTGTGTGTGTGTGTGTGTGTCTGTGTTGGTGTTGTGGGGTGGTGTGTGTGTTTTGTGTGTGTGTGGTGTGTGTTGTTGTGGTGTGGTGTGTGTGTTGGTGTGTGTGTGTGTGTGTGTGTGGGTGTGTGTGGTGTGTGTGTGTGTTTGGTGTGTGGTTGTGTGTGGTGTGTGGTGTGTGTGGTGTGTGGTGTGTGTGTGTGTGTGTGTGTGTGTGTGGGTGTGTGTGGTGTGTGGTGTGGTGTGTGTGTGTGTGTGTTTGGTGTGTGTGTGTTGTGTGTGTGTTGTGTTGTGTGTGTGTGGGGTGGGATGGTTGGGGTGTGTGTGTGTGGTGTGTGTGTGTTTTGTGTGTGTGGGTGGGTTGTGTGGTGTGGGTTGTGTGTTGTGTTGGTGTGTGTGTGTGTGTTTGTGGGTGTGTGTGTGTGCGTGGGTGAGTGTGTTGTGTGTGTGAGTGTGTGGTTGTGGTGTTGGGTGTGTGTGTGTTGTGTGTGTGGTGTGTGGTGTGTGGTGGGTGTGTGTGGGTGTGTGGGTGTGTGTGGGGGTGTGGGTGTGTGTGTGTGGTGTGTGTGTGTGTGTTTGTGTTGGTTGTGTGTGTGTGTGTGTGTTGTTGTGGTTGGTGTTGTGTGTGTTGTGTGTTTGTGTGTGGTTTGTGTGGTGTTGTGGTGTGTGGGGTGTGTGTTGGGTGGTTGTGGGGTGTGTAGGTTTGTGGGTGTGTTTGTGTGTGTTTGTTGTGTGTGTTTGGGGTTTGGGTGTGGGGGGGGTGTGTGTGTTGGTGTGTGGTGTGTGTGTTGTGTTGTGTGGTGTGTGTGGTGTGTGTGTTGTGTGTGTGGGTGTGTGTGTTGTGTGTGGTGTGTGTTTGTGTGTGTGTGTGTGTGTGTGTGTGTGTGTGTGTTGTGTGTGGGGTGGGGTGGGGGGGGTGGTGGGGGGGGGGGGGGGGTGTGGTGGGGGGTGTTTGGGTGTGTTGTTGTATATCTATATACAGCAAGTATATATATAATATATTATATATCTACTATAATATATGTCAATATAAATGTATATATATATATAGTATATATTACACATATAGTGGTGTGTGTGTGTGTGTTGTGTGTGTGTGTGTGTGGGTGTGTGTGTGTGTTGGGTGTTATGGAGTTGTTGTGTGTGTACTTTATATCATATTTTATACCATATATATATATATATTATATAAATATATATATATTTACCATACATTATATAACCTATTATATAATATTATATGCAAATAAATATATACAATACTATTCTATATATAATTTTATATATATAGTATATAATATAAAAGTATATTATATATATATTTCATATATATATGTATGTATTATATATATAATTATACAAACTATATTCTAATAAATTATCATTCTATATATTTATAATATAGTACTATTTTATATTTATATATTCGTTATATATATATATATATATGATTTCATTATATTATATTAATGTATTATATTATATTATACGCTTTTATTGATATAATTGTTTCATATTATATATATATATTATATATATATATATATATTTATATTATATGTATTACAGTAATATATACATTTTATATATGTATAATATTATATATATATATCTATTATTTATATATATATATATATTATCTATATATATTTATATATTATATATTAAATATTATATATAGTCTTATGTATATAATAACTTATATATATTATATATAATTTATATATTATATTTATATATATTAAATATATTTACAGTATATATATATATTATATCTAATATATAATATATATATATTTATTTATATATTTATCTGTTAAGCCTTCAGCTAAACAACTAATTTATTATTTATAGATGGGGTTATCTTATCATTTCAATTAATTGGATTTCTTTCCCAAGGAACGCATTAAACATGTAAACAAATGGCCTCAAATCGAAGGGCAAAACAGAAACAAATATGTTGGTTTCGTAACTTTAACTATAATCCTTCAGAAATTAACATGACTTTGTGAACTACCACCCAACATTAGTAAATTAAAGAAAATGTGAGCTTGAGTAATATCAAATCAACTTTTAGAAAACAATACTTAATAGTTACAAAACATCTAGGAACCAGCTCCGAACCTTGCTCCACATGTCCAGCACACAACTGGAGATATCGTAGAAAACAAAGAAAATCCATAGAACATGGGAAATGGGGGTAACTGAAGGACAAAAACAATAATTATTGTGGCCCAAGAACATACCACATGTCAAAGAGATCATACATGACACTCCCCATTACGAGGAGAAAAACATGAGCTTTTTTATCAAATCCTTGTACAGAAAAATCCGGATTTTAAACACTATACATGGAATGTTTGGGTTACATGGGGCACGAGATAGTGCATCAGCAATAACATTATCACAACCTCTGATATGTTTAATTTCCAAATATATGGTTGAATTGCCAAACACCATCTAGTTATCTTTGGTTTTTGTTTTTCTTTTTGGTTACAAACGTCAAGGGATTGTGATCACTAATATACAATGATTTTTACACATTGCTTTGTCCCAAGATAACAACATAAAATTTTTCAAGTGCATCAACAAAGCAAGAGTTCCTTTCAATGGTTGAGTAGTTACGTTGGTGAGCCTTAAATTAGTAGATGAATAACAACATATAGGATGCAATACATCATTTACTTCTTGCAATACTCACTGCACCGGTTGCATAATCACTAGCATCAATTTGAAGCATGAAGTGGTTTACTAAATCAGGAACCTTGAGAACAGGTTTTAGACATTAATATCCTCTTAACTTTTACAAATGCTTCTTGACATTTTTCACACCAAGTAAATTTCTTTGAGGGCTGATCGAAATCTGACAATGGAGCCAATAACATCAGAAAAGTTAACGGACAGAATCTTCTATATGTATCCTGTCATTCAATTATGACCTAAACACTTTTTTTTATTTGTGGGCACAGGACAATTATCAATTGCAAACACTTTAGCATCAACAGGAGACACATTTCCATTACCAAACCCAATGTCCTAAGAAGTTACATTACAATGACCAATTCACCTCTTGACTAGGTTAAATTGTTAGATGTGTTCTCTTACCTCTTGAAAAAACACAGTTAGAGTATCCATGTGGGTTTTCCTAATTATCCGTGAAGACTACTACATATCATCAATATATCCTATACACTTTGGTTAAGCTTCCTAATTACATCTAGATATTAACCTTTGGAAAGTACATGGGGCATTAGCAAACCAAAAGGCATTACCTTGACCTGGTGACAAACATTGGCCCATCTGGAGTTCACAAAAGCACTGATTTCCTGTACTCGAGGAGATAGAGCGCTCCCGCGCCGCTCTTCAGTTATGGAACTCCACTGGTAATAAACCTTTTAAGAGATCAATTTTTAGGGACAAATAGGTTGAATCTCCAAGTGCATCAAACTAATATCATCTATTCGGGAGGAAGGGGAATGAGGTCACTCCTAGTGTGTGCATTAACTTTTTAACAACGGTAATCAGTAACACATTACGCATGGTACCATCAACTTTGGAAACTAGCACGACAGGAGAAGTCCATTCACATCTTACTTCTTTCAATTAAATCATGATCCAACCAGAAATTTACTTCTTCCTTCAATATATCTCTTTTTTAGGGGAACACCCTATATGGAGCTTGTTAATAGGGACAAGTACCATCATTAAGAACAATGTATGTTTCACCTACAGACTAGGGATTTTAGGACAACATCGAGCACATAAATCTACAAAAATCATGCAAAAGTTATAACCACATCATGACTTACATCTGGATTTAAATGTGAAAGTTTTATTCATATATTCGAATATCAAGAATTGCATAAAAAAAAAAAAAAAAAAAAAAAAAAAAATAAATATACAACTTCGACCTCAAAGTTAACATCAAATTCAAAATCACAGTGTTATCAGGAACAGCTACTTGACACATAACACATACCTTTGTTAAAAGGTTCTTCACATCTTACTCTAGGAATATTATTTGCTTCAGCAAGGATTCACATGAACAGTTCTCTGTATTTTTTACGCCTTTCCTGGAGTAGAAATACATAGTTTAGGTTCACCTTGTTTTATCAATTACAGTAAACGGTCCTTGATATTTCGGCTTGCAAAGGAAATTGTCTTGTTGGTTAAAAATAACAAAACTTGATTGCCAATACTAAAACTTTCTGTCCACAGACTGTTGGTTATCATACTGTACTTTCATTTTATTCTGAGACAACCGCTAAATTTCCTACTTTGCAAACTCTTGAACAAGTTTCGCGTCGATCTTTCAAGTTTAGATCAACATATCAGTAAGTTCAACATCATTTTCCATATCTACCCAGCTATACAAACAAGAGCTTCAGTGGGACTCTCACCTTCTTTACCAACCAACAGCTCATTAGGTGTGAACCATCCAAGACTTTCCTGCTTAGAACTCGTTAAAAGCATACAGTACAAGAGAATCCCTCATCCAGTCTTTACAATTCTCCAAACAAAAACTTGGGAGCATAGACTTAATGGTTTGATGAGATCTTTCAAGAGCCCCTTGACTTGTGGGTGATAACTAGAAGCTAAATGCTGTTTTAATGCCTAACGGTTCAGACATGACTTCCGTAAACATTTTGGATGTAAAGTTTGAACCTAGATCTGATTGAACAATTTCAGGAAGACCAAACTGAGTAAAGAAACTTGAGAAGTGCTGGGAAACTATGGTTTTAGACATTATACTTCCCTCAGACGAAAATAGCTTCGGGATATCGAGTTGTGCATCCATTATAGGTCAATAAATATGGATGTCCTTTTTAGTATTTCTCCAAAGGACCATGACCACAGTCAATTAATTTACTCTCGTGAAATGGTTCGGGAACAACGGTATTGGCTGCAATCGGTGCTTTTGGTATTACCTGATTTGGCTTGCCTGCTATCTGACAAACAATGGCAGGACTTTACAAAACTTTGGGCAACATCGGAATAAATATTTGGCCAAAAGAAATACTTCAAAATCTTATACAAGGTCTTCTTCACTCCGTATGACAACCCATGTGCTCATGTGACAAACTAAGAACTTATCCCTATAACACTTCGGAACAACATTTGATGAACTACATGCCATGGCTCATCCTTAGAAACATTCAGGAT
>NW_028234414.1:40682132-40689632 GCF_977035675.1 Penaeus japonicus
TCTCTCCCCTTCCTCCCCCTCCTCCCCTTCCTCCTCCTCCTCCCCCTCCTCCTCCTCTTCCTCCTCCTCCTCCTCCTTCTCATCCTCCTCCTCTTTCTCCTCCTCCTCCACATCCTCCTCCTCCTCCTCCTCCTTCTCATCCTCCTCCTCTTTCTCCTCCTCCTCCACATCCTCCTCCTTGTCCTCCTCCTCCTCCTCCTCCTTCCTCTCCTCCTCCTCCTTCCTCTCCTCCTCCTCCTCCTCCTTCCTCTCCTCCTCCTCCTTCCTCTCCTCCTCCTCCTTCCTCTCCTCCTCCTCCTCCTCCTCCTCCTCCTCCTCCTCCTCCTCCTCCTCCTCCTCCTCCTCCTCCTCCTCCTCCTCCTCCTCCTCCTCCTCCTCCTCCTACCTCCTCCTCCTCCTCCTCCTCCTCCTCCTCCTCCTCCTCCTCCTCCTCCTCCTCCTCCTCCTCCTCCTCCTCCTTCCTCCTCCTCCTCCTCCTCCTCCTCCTCCTCCTCCTCCTCCTCCTCCCCCTCCTCCTCCTCTTCCTCTCCGTCCCTGTCGTCGCTCTGTTAGAAACAAACGGCGCCATCAGACCCTCCGTTCTTTTAACTGTCTTTGATTAACCACTTTGCCGAAGTGGTAAAGTGTTCATGCTTGACTAATTAACGCTGGGCCTTGATTAACTCTTCGACAAGTAGAGCTAGGATTGGTATTTGATTCGGGTGGTGTATCCTGCGTTAGGAGATCGACTCTGGAATTTTTTAATATCATAAGCCTTTTCCGTCGCCTGGATTAGAGACTCAATCTGTATTTTTTCGTTTTTTTTTCGACTGTTTTCTTTCGTTGACTTTGTTTTCTTTTTCATTAATTTTCCGAAAATATGATTGTTTTGTTTTGTTTGCTTATATATATTATATATATATATATATATATATATATATATATATATATATATAATATATATATATATATATATATATATATATATATATATATATATATATATATATATTATATATATATATATATATATATATTATATATATATATATATATATATATATATATATATAATAATATATATAAAATATATATACACGCGTGTATATATATATATGTATGTATGTATAATTGTTTGTAATTTCGTAACCCTGTATTGGATTTTAACTTTTGAACCACTTTGACCGTATATAAAACCTCTCTGCCATACCCTAGTATGAGCAGTGAAGCTAATCTAAATAGCATATAAGATAAATAAGTAATCAAATCTAGTTCTCCTAGATTATTCAAACATATCAAGAACTACGCGGGTTATTAAATTTTTTTTCCTATTTTCACGCAACGTAAGAGAAAACCAGGTGCGTGTAAATCACAGGTAAACACTACCTGGACACGATTTTCCACTCGACATTAAAAGGTTTGACATAATACCTCAACAGCTTCAAACGCTCAGAAAGACAATAGTTTCTGCACATTCTCAAAGATTAGAAAGTCTTTTCATGCAAGAAGATGGAGTGTGATGTTCTTTCGAGTCTTGAAACTTCAGATTTTTTTTCCGATTTGTACTTGTGATGTTATTTCGAGTCTTTTGAAACTTCAGATTTTTTTCCCGATTTGTACTTGTGCCGTGAAAAAACAACAAAAAAAAAAATGGCTGTACACTTTGAGATGCAAATATCCATCGACTTCAAATAGGGGTATTTTGAGAGTCTTGTAAATATGCGTCTTTACGTAATCCCTGTAGGATAGAGGACGGTATGTACATTACGAGTCAGCATAAAATCTACATCAAATCTTACTGGTTTTCTTCATATCTAAAACCTACATCTACTAAAAAGAAAAAAAATATATGAAAAAAAACAGATATATATGTATATATATGTGTGTGTGTGTGTGTGTGTGTGTGTGTGTGTGTGTGTGTGTGTGTGTGTGTGTGTGTCTGTGTCTGTGTCTGTGTGTGTGAATATAAAAATGAAGGAAGAAACTCAGAATATGAAATCACCTTTACAACTAAAATGACAATAGAAAAAAATACAGAAGGAAAAAAAAAAGTTTAAAAAGGGAAGAGACAGATGACACAAACGAAAAATTAGGCCACAGGTTGTTGGAAACGACTTTCTGTTTCCGTTTTTATTTACGTAGACAAGGAAGTATATATTTTTTTAATGAGTGTGTGTGGAGGGGGAGGTATGTGTGTGTGTGTGTGTGTGTGTGTGAGTGTGTGTGTTCCTCTGTTAGTGTGCACATATTCTCCCATCTTTCAGTTAAGTCAATCAATTTACTATAGCGTATCTCAACTCATCTATCAACCCAGCAGAATAAGAGAGTCCCCCCTCTAAAAAAAACAACACAAAGTGATAAAGAAAACGGCAAGATGCACCACGTGTCCCTTACACTATTTTTCTCGGCTCCTCTGTCCAATTAAAATAAAACTTGGTATCTTAGACGATGACCAATTAATTACTACTTGGCCGTAATTAACTGTCTGAAGAATAGAGAAAGGAAGCGTGATATTTCATCCTATTAGGGCATCGTAGGAGAGTGAGGAATTTCCAGCACCACGCTCACACAAAAGATGTTGAAAATAGTTAAGGGGTGAAAAACTCGAAATGGTTTTGTTTTGTAAATTTGTATTTTTATCATGTTTTTTTCGTGTTTTGTATTTTTTGTATTTATTGCTTCTTTTCTTTTTAAAGAGAAAAAGTGTCATAAATATACGTAAATTTACTCAATGAACAGCGTATCTCAGCACAGACCATCCCTCCACCCCCCTCCCCTTCCCCCCTCCCTCTCCACCACACACACGTACAAATAAATAATAAAAAACGAAAAAAAACGAAGAATATTCAACAGACGGTGTATGCAGATACAGTGACTGTTTCAATTGTTTTTTTTTTCAAGAAGGACAATAGGTACTGTACAATCTCAAAAAAAATTCTGATAAAAAGACAAAATATTTATTGAATGTGATACGCTCCTTTCCCCACATATTTTTCACCCTGCCTTTTTTTTTCCTTTCTCCCGCAAATTTTGAAATGTAGATATTCAGCCGAACTGTGAGACGTTATGTGGAGTCTTTGCAGAACATATTTTTTTACATAAAATATACAAGAAAAGGATGATTCAAATCTTGCAGTACATACTACACCTTATGTTACCAGGTCTAGTATATTTTTAGAATATTCAACAAAATTCTGTAAGACGAAATTCCAGGAATAAAGTCCCTTTAAAGAATGACAATAAAAAGGAAAAGGAAAAAAATGTTTGAAGAAAAATTGGACGAGACAGATTGCGTTAAAGAAAAATCGGGCCACAAGAAGTTGGCATCGACTTTTTCTCTCTCTCCTTCTCTCTCTCTCTCTCTTTCTCTCTCTCTCTCTTTTTTTTTCTCTTTCTCTCTATCTATCTAGCTATCCTTTTCTCTCTCTCTTTCTCTATCTCTCTCTCTTTCTCTCTCTCTCTCTTTCTCTCTCTCTCTTTCTCTCTCTCTCTCTCTCCTTTTCTCTCTCTCTCTGTCTGTCTCTCTCTTTCTCTCTCTCTCTCTCTTTCTTCTTTCTTTCTCTCTCTCTCTCTGTCTCTTTCTCTCTCTCTCAGTCTGTCTCTCTCTTTCTCTCTCTCTCTCTCTCTCTCTCTCTCTCTCTCTCTCTCTCTCTCTCTCTCTCTCTCTCTCTCTCTCTCTTTCTTTCTTTCTCTCTCTCTCTCTCTCTCTCTCTCTCTCTCTCTCTCTCTCTCTCTCTCTATCTATCTATCTATCTATCTATCTATCTCATCACTCACATCTCTCTCATCTCTCTCTATCTTCCTCCTTTCCTCCCTTTCTCCATCCCTCCCTCTTTCCCTCCCTCCCTCCTTCCCTCCCTCCCTCTCACTTTCCCTCTCTCTCATCTTTCTCTCCCTCTCCGTTGATTTCCTTTCTCTTCTTTCTTGGCAGAAGAAGAGAGAAGATCTCACGTCCTTGATAATCTACTCAAAGGCGATCTCTGATGTAACAAACAGCTCGATAATTAGATTGAAGAAAATTATGATGATATAATGACATAGATAAAGATACTACTACTACTACTGTTGATGATTATATAAGTGAATGATTATATAAGTCAGATGTCTGAAAAAGAGGATAATATGAGTAACAGTGTTAATGAGTATGATTAAGAAAAAAGAAATAAAAAAAATACAAGAATAAAGATTATAGGAAAAGTAACCTATATAACCCTGAAAGACATATATCCCTCAAAAAAAAAAAAAATCTTTTCAAATTAGCCAAGCCAAGAGGTCGACAAAAGGGGATTTTCTGCCGCGCCTCAAGAATAGGTCTTTGACTCCAGCTCTATGGAATAGAGAAGAAAAAAATCTATAGATCCGATTAAAGAAAATAACTTTGAAAAAAGTGTATTTAAATATATTGTATGTGTGTATACATACATACACACACATATGTATATGTGTGTGTGTGTGTGTGTGCGTAGGGGAAGGGGAGTAGGAGGAGGAAGAGAAAGAGTTTTTTCACTTTATTTTTTTTTTATTTTTTTTTTTTTGGGGGGGGGTAGGCGTAAAAGAAAGGAAGGGGAGAGGGATACCAGTCCAATAACAACACAGAGAAAGAAGAGAATAGGAGGAGGGAAGGGAAGACGAGGGAGAGAGGGAGGGAGGCCAAGGGGGAGGGGGGGGAAGAGAGGAAAAGGAGAATATGGGAGGGGAAGGGAGGCCCGAGGGGAAGAGGGAGAGAGGAGGGGGTAAGAGGAAAGAGGGAGGAAGGCCAAGGGAATGGAGGGGAAGAGGAGAAGGGAAGGGAGGCCAGGGGGGAGAGGGGAAAAGGGGTGGGAGGACGAGGGAGAGGGGAAAAGGGAGGAGGAGGGAGGTCCAGGGAATGAGGGGAGGAGGAAATGAGGTGGAAATCTCGAGGGAGAGGGAAAGAAAGGAAGAAAGAGGGATGCCATGGGGGAGGAAGGAGGAAGAAGAGGCAGGGAGACCAGGGGGGGAGAGGGGAGAAGGGGAAGGGGAGAGAGGAATGTGGGAGGGATACCCAGGGAGAGAGGGGATGAAAGGAGGAGGAGAGAAGCCGAGAGAGAGAGAGAGAGAGAGAGAGAGAGAGAGAGAGAGAGAGAAGTCGAGAGAGAGAGAGGCCGAGAGAGAGAGAGAGAGATAGAGAGAGAGAGAGAGAAAAGTCGAGAGAGAGAGAGGCCGAGAGAAAGAGAGAGAGAGGAGAAGCCGGGAAGAGAGGGTGGGGAGGGAGGGGAGGAAGGGGAGGAGGGAAAGAGGGGAGAGGTCCTCAAACTCGGCCAACAATCACAGGCTACGCACGGGTACGCCCTGGGGGCCCGATTAATCCCCCTGTGGAGATCCTTGGTCACAAAATCCTCTTAGGCCAAATAGTTTCCGGAAGACGAGGAGGGAAGGAGGGGGGATGGGGAGGGAGGGGAGGGAGGGAAGGGGAGGAGGAGTTAAAAAAGGAGATGGGGTGGAGGAGGGAGGAGGGGGGTAAAGAAAAAGGAGATGGGTGGAGGAGGGAGGACGGGGTAAAGAAAGCGAGAGGAGGGGAGGGGGGAAGGAGGAGGTGGGGGAAGGGGAATAGGAGAAAAGAAGAATGAGATGGAGAGGAGGGAAGAAGGAGGAAGGGGGAGGGGGTGGGGAGGAGGAGGTAGGAGGGGGATAGCTAGGATGAGGAGGAGACAGAGAAAAGGATAGAACAGGAAGAGAGAAGATTAGAAGAAGGGAAAGTGAGGAGAAAAAGAAAGAGAAGAAGGGAGAAGGAGGAGGAGGGAGAAGGAGAATGGCAGTAGGAGGGAGAGTAGCGAAGAGGTCAGCGGAAGGAGAAGGAGGAAGAGGAGGAGGAAGATAAGGAGGAAGAGTAGCGAAGAGGTCAGCGGAAGGAGAAGGGGGGGAGATAAGGAGGAAGAAGATAAAGAGGAAGAGGAGGAGGAAGAGAAGGAGGAAGAGAAGGAGGAAGAGGAGGAGGAAGAGGAGGAAGAAGAGGAGGAGGAATAGCGAAGGAGCACGACAAAGGCTTTCCCCTCCGCCATAAAAAGGGCTGTCTGCATGAGGGGAAAATGGCCAGGAAGATGGGGGGGAAGGGGGGGGGGAATCAGTTTCTTTGCTTGATTTTTTTTTTTTTTTTTTTTCCTGGAAAGAAATAGCTATGGGAAACTATGGTTCTTTGGGTTTTTTTCTTTATATCTTTTCTTTATACATATATATCTATATCTTTATATCCATCTCAATATACATATATAATATATATAATATATATATAAATATATATATATATATATATATATATATAATATAAAGCGAAGAGAGAGAGAGAGAGAGAGAGAGAGAGAGAGAGAGAGAGAGAAGAGATAAGAAAGTACAATTTGTGTATGTATAATATATATATAAATATATATAATATAATATAATATATATATTCTAGATATATATAAGTATATATAGATATAAATATAGATATATATATATATAATATATATATATATATAAATTATATAATATATATATATATAATATATATATATATATATATATATAGATAATATATATATATATATATAAATATATATATACACAATATGTATATAGATAAGATATTTGACATATATATATATATATATAAATATATATAATATTATATATATATATATATATATATATATATATATATAATATTTATATATACATATATATGTGTGTGTGTATGTGTTTGCGTGTATATATATTGTATATATAAATATATATATATATATATATATATATATATATAGATATATATATATATATATATATATACATATATATATATATATATATATATATATATATATATATATGTATATATATACATATATTATACATTATATAAATTATATTACAATGTTGTGTGTGTTGTGTGTGTAAATATATGTATATATATATATATATATATAGAGAAGAGAGGAGAGAGATAGAGAGAGAGAGAGGGAGGTAGAGAGAGAGAGAGAGAGAGAGAGAGAGAGAGAGAGAGAGAGAGAGAGAGAGAGAGAGAGAGATTGAGAGAGAGAGAGAGAAATAAATAGATAGATAGATAGATATCTCACTCTCTCACTCTCCCTTTATCAAGCAATGATAAAAAAAGTGTCAAAGAAAAAAATAACGGATATTACAGAAAGAGGGAGAGAGAGAAAAAAGAAATCTTGAAACAAAAGATGCTTTGATGATATTTCTGAAAACTTTTTCCAGCAAGAAGAGGCTAACAATTTGCCGAGAAAGAATACGCCGTCTGGTTATATTTCTTGAGAAAAGATACGTTATTGTTATTTTTTCCATTTTTAAGATGTCATTATAACATGTTAATGATGGTTAACTTTTTGGATGATGTTATTGCTATCACGTAATTGATAATGAAATTGGAATGAATGGATAATGTAGATCATTTGGTTAAGTTTAGATGTAAAATTTCGATAAAGATTCTAAAAATGAAATCACAGTTATATAACACTGAATAGTATAAGAAATGTGTTAGGCAGCTGTTGCAAACACTAAGAATAA
>NW_028234414.1:40737132-40752132 GCF_977035675.1 Penaeus japonicus
ATTAGCTGTTCAGAATTAGACAACCTGGAACAACAGCATGCACTTGCACATTGCAATCCACAAATTCAAGGAGTCTCTTCCATGTATAATTTGGCAAGGTAGAGCTTGGAATGATAACTTATTTGATTATGAATTGCTCCGGATTTTAAAAGTTCTTATCTCGTTAGACTATACATGGTAGAGGTTTGTTTGTCTTTGCTGGAGCGCGACCAAAGGATACGTACCTTTACTCTCCGCAGAAGATTTTCCATAATTGTGTAATCTTATGTAATCTGAAAGGCATTTTCTAAGATTTTATCTCTTTACACAATCCTATTCTTAATATGTACCATTAAATTTCATCCTTTTGGTTCTATCCATAATAGGAATGCTTGATTATGATCAAAATTAACTATTGATGTTGGGAAGGTACCTACCTGAGACCTACCTAACCTTACCCATTCCTTTAATAATACTAATGAGAATGACAATGACATTAGTAAAAATCATAATAGTAATAAGAATAAAAATCTTTTCTCCCTGGTGATTAAATGCTTCCAAAACCATCTATGTTTGAAATAAATTACTAGATAGATAAAACGTAGTGGACGGTGCATATGCTTGGTGGTATTGCATCAACATCTTGTTTGAGGTGTTAGGGCCATTTATTGATGCGACATTTTTCTTGCAAAAGTATGGAAAGGCTCTTTCCTAACTTCTTCATTGTTGAGTATATTGTAGTCTGTATCTATATCTATATTTGTATATGTATACTTATATTTGGTTTTATATCTGTTTGTCAGCACTCGCAGTCACCCCCCCCCCAAACCAGCCATTCCCATACACTTATATTCACTTGTTCACTTTCACATTTACTAAAGTACATGTACATGCACATGCAAATGCACATGTAAATGCACATGTGAATACACAGTCACACATACACACATTGGCACATATACACAGATGCACATACACATAGATGTACACACAGACACACACACATAGATGTGTGCACACAGATGTATGCACACAGATGTATGCACACAGATGTACACACACACACACACACACACACACACACACACACACACACACACACACACACACACACACACACACACACACACAGATGCACACACACACAGACGCACACACACACAGATGCACACACACACAGATGCGCGCACACACAGATGCGCAGACACACAGACACACACACAGATGCACACACATAGACACACACACAGACAGACGCACATACACAGACGCGCACACACAGATGCACACACACACAAAAGCACACACACACAAAAGCACACACACACACAGATGCACACACACAGACGCTCACACACAGACGCACACACAGACGCACACACACACACATGTACACACACACATATACACACACACATGTACACACACATGTACACACACACACATATACACACACACACACACATGCACACACTCACAGATGTACACACACATATGCACACACACACATGCACACACACAGGCACTCACAGACACACACACACATGCACACACACACACACACACAGAGGCACTCACAGACACTCATAGGCACTCACAGGTACACACAGGCACTTACAGGCACACATAGGTATTCATAGGTACACATAGACACACATAGACACACAGATCCACATGCACCCGCCCATAGCAGGAAGTTTCTACAGGCATCTTTAGAATGTTATAAGCTGAGAAAGACAATTTCAAAGGCCAACATTTTTTTAATCCAGAGTGGTTGTATTACTAGCACAGTTAATGGAGACAAGACAAGCTCTGGCATTTGATAATTTCCCTCTAACTAAATGTGTTTAAATTCCTTCATAGCTGCTGATCTATTATAACATTCATCTAGACAAGGTCATCATTCATGGTTTTACAGTTCAGTTGCTGCGTTGTGTCCGTGTCGGAAAAAAGTATTATTGTTTGGCACTTGAAAATTATCTGTCATTCCTTGTCTGTTGATAGTATTTATTGAAAATATATTATTGAATTGCTACCATGGTTCTCATATGGTTAGTCGTGGTTGTCTGTAACTACCACTCCAGCCTATATATTCTTTCTTTCTATACCATTACTGACTACTTTCGTAAGAGAAAATAAGCTTTCCCAAGAAAATGTGGCCATCAGTAAGGATACATTGTATTCTCCAGCCCGCTGTTTGTCACTTTTTTATGTTAGATCATGTTCCCTTTAAGTGAACATGCCTTTGCATACTTTATGTTGAATAATTTCATTCTAGTTTCTGTTACAAAAGAATTGCTTGTGTATCAGATTATTTTTGTACTTCTAATCTGGGTGAAAGAAAAAGGACATTATTTTAGATTCTCAATTATGATATCTGTAAAGGAAGGATTCTGTAAAAAAAAGAAGAAAAGAAAAAAAAAAAAGCTTTCTTATATATGAAACTTTTGTCATTTGTCTAATCCACAGATTTTTTCCCTCCTTTCAGCAGTAATTTCCAAATTATTTGGGAATGGGGGGTCCTAAGATAGAGTTCAAAGGGTCACTGACCACCGCTGACCCTAGGAAAAATCCTGTGCTCATCATCGGCCAACTTCGCCACTTAACTGCGCTCTCCTTCAGCGATGTCGCACCGAAGTTGCAGCCGAGAGTGGATGAAGAGGTAATCCTGTCACTTTGCTTTTGTTGTTTCTTATTGCAAAGCTTCTGGTACTCAGAGTTGTCAACCTTCTCTGTGTTCTATTTCAGCACAAAAAGAATTGTCATCTTATCATTCTTGTGTAGTTTTGCACTCAAGTACCAACTACTATAGATCAGTTTATACAGTTTCAACTAATAGGATAAACTCAAATATTTAATTACTGATATACTAAAGAAGTAATCTGAATTTGTGAACTATAGATATGACTGATTTAACACCAAGACCATCCTTTTGAGTTTTGTTCAAGATAGCTTTCTTATGCAATATTTGGCATATGCCATATGTGGCATGTGTGTTCTGTTGTCACCTAATTCAACCAAAAACTTCTAGTGAAAGTATTGACTCCTTGCCTCTCTTCCTCCTGCACATCCTGTGACATTAGTGACATGTGCTGTTTTTGGTGCATCAAGAAAATGCTTTGTAATCCCTTTCCAGATACAATCAGAATTTTTACATAGTTTGTATAGCAGTTTTAATTTCAGGCTGTTATCATTAACCACGAAAGATAAGTGTTCCCATCAATTTTAATTTTATTGAAGGTTAAGGATTCTTGCACATTTCAGTCTCTAATCAATATTAGATCAGTTAAAGCTCAAGGATTCTCACATTTCACTACTTTCAGGCTTGGAACTTGTCGGTGAACAGCCTGCAGCCTTCCCCAACAGATTATTGCTCCCTCTACCTGAATTTGGCGACAGTAGCGGCCCTTCCAATCAAGTGCTCTCGTCACAACACCCCCTCTCGTACCCACTCCATTACCAAGATTATTAAGACTCATTCTACTGGTGCTGATGAGTGTATTGTGGTAAGTGTGCTGAATTCTTGTGAACTGTGTGAATTTAAGAGGAGTTTTGTGCTTTGTGGTTCTTGAGTTATGTAACGGTTATCAGTGTATTGTAAAAAGCAGTTGTATAAACTGTAACTGAAAAAGATTAACTTGTTAGTAAGGGGGTAGTTTTGGCTCTGTCTGGACATAACACCAGGATATTTTGAAATGCGCAGGCTTAATGCCAATGGCTATTCATCTGCTGAGGCAGCGGCCACTTGCTATACACCCAGTCACTCAGTGTGCTGGCCATACAAAAATCCATAATGTGATATCACATCCTTGGTGGGGAGACCAGACAAGCCATGATATCACATCATCTGAAGTTTTTTCTATATGAGCAATAGATGGGAGTTTGAAGTACATTTATATAAGAAAATAAAATGTATCTTTTAGTATCCTCTCTGATATTACATCGTTGTTTATTGAAAAAAAAATAGCATCTGTATATTACATTATGTATTGAACCAATTAAGTTTAAAGGAAAACCAAGAAAGTGTGTAGATAATTTTTCATTTAGAGAATTTTATAAACTATGTGTCATTGTAACCAAAGAAAGGTATCAAATTTTTGGAATAGGGTTGTGATAAAGTTAAAGAATTGAAAGTTGGTATTTATCTAAAAGAAACACATAACATAGATTAATTAGCAGCTATAATTGAGTTGTGAAGATGAGGGCTATAACTATTTTTATTAATGCAGAAAAATCTTTGTTACAGCTTGTGTGTGAACGTTCTGATGTATTCGCCAGTGCCTGTGGTGTTGCCAGAGCATACCCTCTTTATTCTAGGAAAACCGCTGCGTGTTCCTCTTCAGATCACAATGTGACTGTTGAAGTTATACTAGTTGGATCGGGTGACTCTCCGTTGAGTGAGGATGACATTAGGGTAAGTTGTCTTGTGTTCAGGTTAAACAAAAAATCCATTCTATGCTGATTTTACTTAACCCTTCTTTGATGGGCCACATCTGGAGATGCTTAGCTTTGACTGTGGATATTAAGTTATTATGTTTTTCTATTTTATTCTAAACTTTTGATAAGATGTATTAGCAAAGTGATACTTATTAGCATTTGGTATGATGCATTAGGTACATAACTGAAGGAATAATTAGCTTGTATTTTGAAAAAAAAAAAAAATTGTATTGCATAAATGATCAGACCCCATTAAAAATACCCATACCAGAAGGGTTGAATTTAAGATATCTTGATGGAATTGTTGTTTTTCATGTTCCTCCTCCTACTTCCTTATAATATTTCAGAATCACAATACCTTAGACTGAAGCATAAGTGTGGTGACTCCATTAATCCTACATTGTATATTGTCATTGAATAGCTTTTCATGTTATTCTATTCCACAGATTTTAAATGAGTCGGTGTATAGTGTGAGACTTGCAGCCAGGATCGTTGATACCCCAGCTAATGAGATGCATACTGATTGCTTTATTGAGGTATGTCAGCATTAGTCTTTAATTGTTACAGGTTGAAGAATTTTATAGGTAAGCAGTCTAACACTGCAGTATGGTTGCACATATCATGTTCATTTATATATTTGCTGTTATTGTTTATTTTATTTATATATATATATATATATATATAATATATATATATATATATATATATATATATATATATATATATATATATATATATATGTTTGTGATTTGAGTAATAGTAATAACCATATATGAAATAATGAGGGGTTTCCAAGATTTGCAGAAATGTTAATGATATGCCAACGATTCAACCCACAGATGGCTCAGAATGTGGGTCAGTCCCTGGGCATCAAGCCTGTGGTTATTCAAGGTGAAGAACTTGCTACAAAGGGTTTTGGTGGTATATATGGTGTGGGGAAAGCAGCTGTTCATGCTCCAGCCTTGGTGGTGCTGTCACACACGCCTTCGGGAGCAACAGAGAACGTGGCCTGGGTCGGCAAGGGGATCGTCTATGACACCGGTGGCCTCAGCATCAAGACCAAGGTGAGGAGGAGAAATAGCCTTCGTTTAATTGTTCTCGAGATATTTTAGAATCGAGTCGAGTCAGGAATGATCGGAACTCAAGGTGAGGAGAAGGAATTTTGTTTTACTGATTCTCTGAGTTATTTTAGAATAGTATTTAATGGGGGAGGGGAGGGGACAGAGCTGAAAATTTATGCTCTCTAGTCAGATTACTTATACAAAATGTAAGACGTTGTTTTTTTTTTCTCTGATTTGTTTCCATAGACCAGCATGCCCGGTATGAAGAGGGACTGCGGTGGAGCTGCAGCCATATTAGGAGCTTTTTATCTGGCTGTCCAAGCTGGATACTCCCAGAACCTTCATGCCATCTTTTGTTTAGCTGAAAATGCTGTTGGACCAACTGCAACTAAGCCAGATGATATCCACACACTTTACTCAGGAAGGTCAGCTCTTGGATAGAAATTAATTTTGTTCTCTTTGATACCTCTGTTATGTCTTTTGTGATTAGATGAGTTTGTCAAGCATTTTATGGATTTTAAGATTTTGTCTTAATTTGAAAACAAAGCCATTTTTATGTGATAGGAAAGGAATATAACATGAATTTACTATTAACCCATTCACGCCGGGGCCATTCCGGCTTTGGCGCTGGTCTATCGCTATAACAGTTTCGAGAATCAATCCATCGCTCCGAAGATCCTTCGGGAACGCGGGCCGCGAGCCTGGGCTGCCCGCTCGCTCACCCCGAGCGCCAGCCTTGGCCAGATATCTCGTCGGCGGCGTCGGACGCGAAAACCACAAAACGTGTCAGCACGTCATCCGGCGTGAGTGGGTTAAGTATGCCATCATTATTTTTAAGAATATTTCATATTCTAATTACCTTTATGTATGCTTACAGAACTGTAGAAATTAATAACACTGATGCAGAGGGTCGCCTTGTCCTGAGTGATGGTGTAGCATACGCAGCCAAAGATTTGCGATGCACGACCATTTTGGACATGGCTACTCTTACTGGTGCACAGGGTACTGCAACAGGTAAGGTCTTGGTCTATTCAAAATGGTACAAGGCTATTTCATGTTCTCAATTGATAGTCTTCTTTCCTAAGATTCTTGTTGAACATGGGAAATGAACTGATTTCAGTAAAAGAAAATTGTAATTGTTTCAGGGAAGTACCATGCAGCAGCACTTACTAACAACCAGGAATGGGAAGATGCCCTGGTTTCTGCTGGCCAGACCTCTGGAGACTTGGTTCATCCACTGCCATACTCACCAGAACTACACTTTGCTGAATTTGCATCTGCTGTTGCTGACATGAAGAACTCAGTGGCTGTAAGTTTATTTCTTGCAAATGTAGTAACCTTTAATTTGCAGGATTTTTTTGTAAGAATGTTTTAATACTTTTTACAGTTTTCCTTTCTGATTGATTGCTAGAGCTGCTTGTAAGTGGAGAAATATCAAGATGATAAGAAAGTTCAATGTATTCATTTTCTGTTGCCAAAGAAGGCAAAAAAAATTAGATATTTTGTGAAGGATTTAAGATTAACGTTATATTTTCTTTTCTTTTTTACCAGGACCGAACCAATGCCACTTCTTCGTGCGCTGGTCTCTTCATTGCTGCTCATCTAGGATTCGACTTTCCTGGCAACTGGATGCATGTCGACATGGCATACCCAGTGCACTGTGTAAGTTGATTACACGCAACAAAATTAGTCGTCATAACTCGGTCCTTCTCATACAATTCTTGGTTGTTATTTTGATGTGATAGAGTAGGTAGATTTCTAAAAGTGTTCAATAGCAAAATTTCTCAATGTCTCTTCTGTTTCTTCAGGGTGAGCGGGCCACAGGTTACGGAGTAGCGCTGCTCCCAGTCCTGTTCGGACATCACTCAAACAGCAGAATTTTCCGCAGTTTAGCACCTCTGTCCTCAGAGAATGGAGAATGCGAAGTCAACTGTAAAGCCTCCAAGAAGATGAGGTTAGCGTAAAGACAACGGAGCTAGAGCTCAGAATTGGTCACCAGAGGCATTGATCATCCAGAATTCAGTGCTGTTACTAAAGTTCCCATCTCTTGTATCATCGATGCCATAGTATGAATTTATAGGTTTTGTACTATAATAAATACAGCTTAACTGGTTTGAGAGATAAGAGTGTGTAAGGTGTTTAGATATTATACAATGAATGTAAAGGCAGATATGAATAGGATTTTACTATAATATTCATTTACTCATAATCATGTATCCAGTTGCTTATTTTTTTCATTTATACATATAAATGTGAGTTTGATATAAAAATAAAACAATGAAAATGGGCATTTGTGTTTAGAAGGCCCAGTAAATATCTAGAAATTCTCGAAAGTGTTTTAGTTTCACTGTTCTTCTCTCCAATAGTTTCCATTCTTGCCAAGGGTATGCCCAGTGGCTGCTAGAACTTCACATGATTTTATTTTGTCACATGAAAAGTGGCACATTGCAATACTCTTGTACATGAAGACATGAGTGTCTATAAGCCCATATCTGCTGTCACTTCTTAAACTGTGTACTGGTATGATTTTGTCAGGGTTGGGATTTCTAGGGGATTCACAACACACAGAAGGCTGTAGAGATAGATACAAGCTTTCTATTTTGACCAGTGACTTTTTTTTTTATTGTTATTATGTTTTTGTATTATATTCTGATTCAATGTATTATAACCAGTTATCTGTGAATATTGCTATTATGCTTATTATTATTATCATCATTATTGTCATTATCGTTATTATTATTTACCGATAGACAGCAGATTTGAAAGTAGCTCTCCGTCCTTGGCGCGTCGTTAGCAATGCCACACAGGCCTAAAACCATTCTCAAGGGGATTCAACAGTGTCATTACCACCAGTGTTGATTCCAAAGACCCAGCAGACTGACCGAAAGGTGCCACCATGCTAGCCTTTGTGGTCTAATTTCATCTGAACAGTTAATTGTCACAGTCATGATGTTATTACCTCAATGAAAGAAGATTGATTGATGCCCTCCACTGTATTCAAATGTGCAAAATTAGAATCCACAATTTGGAGCACTAAAATGTATGATTTTTCCCCGAGAGTTTTAGTTAGTTTCTCCTCTATATATATATATGTTCCTTGAGAAGGTGGTACCAAATCTTGTCGCTTTGTATATTTTATTTGAGGGTTGATTATAATTCCCAGAGTAAGCCTTTAATATATACAGATATATATTTATATATATATGTAAATATATATACACACACATAACCATAAATTCTGATTCTTTGCAGTATTTGTTATTTGGTTATACAAGTCTTTATGAAAAAGGTGCCTTGAGGAATGTTATACTTAAGTTTTAAACTCTTTACTTCAGTTTTTTTGGAACTCAAGGATGTGATTTCATTGATGCATTGTTTTTGGTTCCATGCTCTGTATACAATACCTTTATTCTCATGGATATCATGAATGAAGTCTCACAATGTTTCATCTTTCATTCCTTATTCTCATGGATAGTTGTGATTGACGTCTCACTAACGGTTCATCTTTCATTCATCTTGCGATCGGAATAAGTCAGTGAAAGATAAAATTTTGATGCTCCAGGAAGGGAAGTATGAGGAAAAGTGTGTTTATTTTGAAGTACTTGTTCCGAACACACATTTTCTCATGGCATCATCACATCTTCAGATTTTGTCTCCATTTTGCCATTTTGCAGATTCAAGATACAAAGCTGAAAAGATGTTCAAAATTAAATGATAACTTGAAAATAAAACAGAAAAGAAAGAAAAAATTCTGGGTAATAATTATTATTATTGAGTGCAGTATTGAATTATTTAGTTTTTTTTTGTTTTTTTTCATATGTAGATTTTAAAGAAAAAGATGAAAGGTTAAATAGGGAAAATGAAATAGAATAATCAAGAATTGTATGAAGCCTATCCAGAGATATCAGATGGTTTCCAATGCTGAAATAAAAAAGTTTAATGAATGTATTGATTTCATTATAGTCATTAATAAATCAAGAATGCAATGACACTAGCTATATTCCCATTTGATTTGAAATTTTATTATATTCTTGATACACTGGTGTAAAATTAGGGAAGATTTTCACGTCTTAAAATGTAACTCATTGTCGGATAAGTATTGTATGTTAATTTAAGGTAACTTCATGGTTTTATTAATATATGCCTTTTTCAATCTTTCTTCTTGGCAGAAATTTGACTTGGTATAACATTGTGTTCATCTTGTTAGTCCTTGTATGGCTGCATTTTGTAGATTTTTTTGTCATTAAAGAATTATATTTTCAAACATGGAGGAAAAACCAAACTTGTTTGATAACAAACACTCAGGCATTATGTAAATTGTATTGCAAGATAACCCTGTTTAGTAATTTAGATTTTAATTGAGCTGCATATTCATCTTAGCATTTAAATAATGACTGTAACAAAGTAAAGAAGAGCTAATAAATGTAATGAAAGTTTAAAAAATGGAGAAAATGGGGGTTTGTAATTATTAAACCTTATGTCCAGCTGCTATTGCTCTAATGGGAGTTGGTTTTGCATCCAGTGAAGAAAATTTGAAATCTCTTAAATCTTTTCAGCAATAAATTATTCACAGTTAATACAGTGTCATTTGAGAAACTATTTCAATGTTTTTCTATTTTATTATTTTTTTCCTTTACCTAAAGATCATGAGAAAATAGAAACCATGCACACAAACATTAATCTGATCACTATTAAAAAGAACAAAACAAATATGTGCTTAAAGATAAACTTATTTGAATAGTGTAAATAGAAACAGCCAGTTATTCTGATTCAATTAGCAGTTTGGTAAATGTTTGAAAAAAAAGTAAACTTATTTTTTGTATTTTTGACAATAATTAACTATACAATGCAAGTGGTATTATTAAATCTCGTCTTGTAGAATTTATCTTTTTTTCCATCAATTTCAAATAGGTTGTCCGTTCATAACAGTTGATGCTGCAGAAAATCTTCAATGATCAATCAGAATCTTTATAATCACTTGCCAATAACAGGTATGAGAACACTAGTGAAAAGGTTAACCAAGAAATTACTATAAAAATACTCTTAATTGTATATATATTTTATTATCTTGATTTCCAATGATGTGATTAGTCAACATGAAGATCAAACTAAAGCAGCATGACATCAGGTTGGACAGTCATTAACACATCATTATTCATCCATGTTAGTTATTACTCATTTATAAAGCTTTTACCAAACTAAGGATCAAGAAGAAAATGCTTGGCACAAATAATCTTTATTACAAAAGCTCAAGAGAAAAATTAACCATATCTGCAAATTAGCACTAACATGGATAATTATCTTAGTAAATCTTATATACAACTTGTAACAAAAATTCTAGCTGTGCTGAAGAAAGGCGAATGGCTCAACATTTTCATTACCTTATATACATTTGAAGAAACACACCTTTTTATCAACAAGCAACATGCATGGCAAAAGTGTGGATATCTATTTGCCTTGCCATTTCACAACAAAGCTGTGCATGTACCATTTTACAAGGAAAATAATGAAAATAACCACTGTCTTAGGATATGCTTATTGGACGTAACATGGTACAGTACATCTCGTGATCACAATTAGAGTGTAACAATAAACATGAAATGACTATTACATCATATAGTATGTTGGACATGCTTCGAGGATGTGAACAGACATATTGTGAAAAAAGGAAATAATAGCTAACAAAAAATATAAGTTGTGTAAACTAAATTTTCTGCAAAATTTCTAAAATTTGAGCATGAGAATGAAGTACAACTCAAGATTCACATGATATTCAATGCACACTCCCTTCACAACAATGATTTAAATGAGGAATAAATTTGTACATATGGAATTTCATTCATACAACCTTTCAAAAGTCTTTTCTGTCTTACGGCATATACAACTCGGTACATGGAAACTTTGGTATCCTTGATTACACTAAGATAATAGGAAACAACTCTTAACTCCTCGCTTTAGGTATGAAGGATTACAGACTAGTCATGACGGTGTTTCAAGGGTAAGAGGGATAAAATATTCAAAATAAGTCTCTTGCTTTACTCAAGTATTTAGTCATTTGTTGACTCAATTTGCTTGTTCCTAATTATGTCAAATATCAGATTGTCTCAATACTGCATGAACCTTGTAACAAGAATAATTTCTATTGTCAATAAAGAAAAGTGATTCCAATATGGTTAGGAGCAAAATCTGAGGTACAACACTGAAGGAGATAAGGGTACACCTGGAATTGACAAAGCAACTTTAGAAAGTTATAAATAAAACAGATCTTGCTGACAAGCAAATTTGTGACCTGATAATCTCTATGAACAAAGCTGTGACTTATGCTCGATTGCAATCTTACTGATCAAAGGTGCAAACGACCTGGCTCATAACTTCTACGCTATACCATAAACGGCACGTTCACTTCCTTGTGAAATCGGCAACAGAAAAATAATCTTGAAGTGAAAGGCTGTACAACCTCCTCTGATATAATCCTTTTTTTTTCTGTTCTTTTACTCTGCTTTTACATGAGCTTCCTTTTTCCCCTTCTTTGCCTCCAGATCCTTCTTGCACTGGAGGTACAAATTGTTCAGATCGAAGGAAGCCTTAATGTTATCCTGGAAAGAGAAAGAGGGTAATCTTAGAAGAAAAAAAAATCAGTAATGAACAATATTTTGAAAATTTACATATTACTCATGATCTGATCAATAATTTAAAGGCAGTTCAGTTGACACATCTTCATATTTCAAATGAATGTCAAATTCAAAATAAATAATGTCTAAGCTTCTGTACAAACTGCTAAAAAACAAAGAACAATCTGCAGCATCTTCTAATATGACTAATACCATAACTATATGATAATTGTAATATATGATACACAGAAAACTTAGTTTGGTGATTAACACAAGAAAGTATGATATGAGAAAAGCTAATAAAAAATAAATATATATACAATTAAATGGAGCTTTTAGCTATTTCTCTAATCACACTTGACAATGGCAGCTATCAACCAACCTCCGTGAAATAAAACTTTTGGAACTTTGCATTGGCATCCAAGCAAGGCTGCCTTTCCTGCTCAACGCCCTTCTTAAAGACTGAAATTGTTGGCAGCTGAAGTGAAAAGGCTGAATCGTTGATGTGGTACTTCTTTGCTGCGTCGGGATATCGCCCTACGTCAATCTTGCCAAACTTCAGGTTGTCAAGGGCATACCTGTGAGGAACAAATCAGTGACATAAATTTTGAGAGGAATATCTTTTTCTTTTTTTTCTCCTGACTTAGATCATGCTGTTAACCCATTGCAGACAGGGTGCCAAATAGGCTAACTGGCAATCAGGATGGGTGATTTCTGATTTCGGCACCGGCTAAAAATTAGTGGGATGGGGAAAATGTTTTCTCTACCCTCCTAGCTTCGCAGACTTGCCCAATGACTATTTTCCCTTAAATCCATCACAAAACAAGGGTTTAGAGTGACTTTGGAAAGCTGAAACTCTGAAACTTGCACCATTACAGTCATAATACTTCATGACTATGAGCATTTGCAGATGTCTCTATAGGTTAATAATACTAGTTTATCTTATTAACCCGTTACCGACGGAGCTGTTTTGTGATATCTTGTCACCCAGCATTGATGGGTTAAGTACTTATTGCATAACTAAAATTTCTTACATAATTAAAACAGACAAAATATTTTGAACATTAAATTCTATCCATTTTGATAAATGAAAATTACGTTAAAATTGGTCATAATTGAACAGTAAAATTTGGAAATATGTTAACCTTTAAGGTGTTCGTACTTAGAACACATAATGCATATTGATTGACATAATGTTCCTTACTAAAATCATTTCATATGCTGATGTGTATTATCATATTTCATTCCTTACAGTAAAATTCTAGTAATCTTATTCTCAAGAACTATCCATTTCATAGTGAGTATATCTAAATTCTATTTCAACTGTCTTTAAATTCAGTTCATTACATATCTCCCATATTTATCAAAATATATACATATCTAGCAGATTCATTCCAGGGCAAATATTTTCCTTGTATCACGTATTATAAATTCTTTTTCTCCTTTTCCTTCCCCTAACAAAATACACAACTTAACCATGAACTGTTGCTTTTTCACCACAACACAAACGGGTAAGCCTGTTTAAAGAGGAACCACATACTCTGCCGAGAGCTTTGCGAAGATGGGAGCCAGACTAGAGCAAGCAGGGCTCCAAGCGGTGTAGAAGGTGATGAGCCACACAGTATTCTTGTCTCCCTGCAGCTCCTCGTCCAACTCCTTGCCTTGGAAGTAAGTCAGCTTCTCTGGTCCTTGATACACAGGTTCTCCCACCAGCAGGAAATGAGCTGGAGAGCGTCAAAATAGTGTGAAAATAAATATATTATCATCCTCTTTATACCAGATAATGAAAAGGATTACAAAATATATTATATAAAGATATCCTTGATATGAACTAAAAACCTCCAGAACACAAATCCATCCTAATATTATATTCACAAAATCCATCCTAATATTATATTCACATCAAACAATAACTTCCTTCCATTCCTTCAAAACTTATTGAATACTCACTGATGGCAAACACCAGATACAAAATGCCATAGACAGGATCGGCACTGAACCACAAGAGGATGTTGCATAGCTTGGCGTAGGTGGAAGCAACGGAGATGTACGATAGCATGGTCCTGCTGCCACTCTTGCGGGTCCTGAATGCAATGATGACGATCATGAAGAACATCACTTCAGACTCCCACTGAAAGAGAGAGATTTCATATTTAAAACATTTGGTAATGAAGAAAAAAAATATTTGTAATATTAGCGATAACAATACCAACAGATAAAATTAATCAATAAATGAAACAGACATCTTGTTTAAACTGAGGGGCATAACTGTTACAAATTGAAATAAAAGAGAAGTAATTTTTTTGTGTGTGATTTTTAATATTCCTTTCATGTCTTTTTCAACAGTTGTCATAATAAATACAGTTCATCAACATAATCTCACTCAATAAATTGACTTTTTTAGTCATCAAAATCCATCAAACAGACTAACTAATAAAATATTAATTGCAAGATTCACAAATCAATGATAATAAATGGAATTTTGTGACTTGTATTACTGAATCAAACTTGCAAAATTGGTAAAGTGACAAATAGTACATTTTTTATAATAAAAAAAATAGTTATTCCAGAATAAAATCTGAACATACCATGGATCTTTCTTTTTTTTCTTTTTTTTTGTAGATGAATAATCATTGTAAAAAGCTATAGAAAAATATATGTAACCATCTAAATAATCTTGAAACCAAGAATTCAGAGTTAATACCAGTAAATATAAATCAAGCATATTGGGAAAAAAAAACAAAAAAACTAAGAGGTAAAAGGATAAAATCCATCAAAAAACATTAAACATTGTCATCCTGTGTTCTAACACAACTGCCCAAAATGATCTCTGATACTGCTAGATATTTTCATCTCCTCAAAATAAATATATGTGCAATACATGAAACAAATTAGGAGGCACATGAAGAGAA
>NW_028234414.1:40787132-40794632 GCF_977035675.1 Penaeus japonicus
ATCCGATGAAGTCCGTAGGTTCTAAAACATCTCCATATACTATCGTTGAAATACCGAGGTAGAGTTCATCAGGTTTCTAATTCTGGTTTCTACCATTGGCGGTTCTGCAGAAGATGAAACCTTCATGTTTTCTGAAAGTACTAGACGCACTCACCCTCACCCGTCCAAGCTCGTGAGTTTCCACTGCCAATTAGCGGTCATTGTTGTGTCTGGGCACTGCTCGCAATAGTGCACATAAGCCCGTGTGAAGCCTCTACTCCGCAAAATCTGGCTTATCCTCATCCTTATGACGCGCCCATGATCATTAAAGCCACTTCCTAAACAACGTATCCGATTCTCCTCCATCTTAGAACCCCTTTATCTCACCGGTAGTTCGTTATGTTACGTTTCCCTCATGGCTTTGGTCCGAACACTATAAAAGGAATATCTAAATCATGCGTATATCAGGAGAGTACTTTTTAATTCCTTTGAGACCGTCCCATTTCGCTTTCTCGTAAAGGAACTGGTCATTTCCCCCCTCCATTTGTCTTGTTAGTTCTCCCTGTGTTGTTCCTCGTCAGTCTGTCTTCCTTTGTTCTGGAATTCACTTTGTATCTGTTTCTTTTTTTTTTTTATCTTTATGCAAAACATGTGTGCTGTGTAATCTAGTTCTTTCTTTATCCGTGCCTTTGCCCATCTATCTATCTCTCTCTCTCTCTATCACCGTTCCTATTTCGACATCTGTATCTTTATTTAGCGACTTGTTTAATTATTCTACCGTTTCAGCACGTAAGGATTCACTACAACATCTATTTTCTCTGTAAAACATTAATTTTCTTTAAAACCAGTAACTTTGAGCAGTATTTCTTCATTAGCGATTAAATAATACAGACCACGGCTTCGTTTTCTCTTACCTGCATTCGTTCTGCATTTTGTAAATAAGAACATATGTAAATATCATCACTAAGTAAGGTCATTTGATAAATTAAATACTTCACATGGAAGAATAGACGCATTGGAACCATAATGCAGAATTATCCAGCACAGTTAGTAGCTATTTAGGGACGAAAAATGTAGTCAACGTTTCCCCAAATGTACTCTAACAGGACAAAGATACAATACTACACATTTACTATAACAAAATCCCTTTATATCTGACGTAATTCCACCATCACCCTCTACAATACATATATAAATATCCCTTTTTATGGGAAAAACGGCAGGCCAGCATAGACTGCAATTCAGTGATGATAGAGCATTCATTTGAGATTATTACGCAAAGAGGGAATAAAACGATGTGAAATTTGCGAGTGAGTCTTGGTTAATCCTTTGAAACTGCACATAAAGCTCAGTCAAAAGATGATGGTGTTGGTTTCACGGTCATACGCTTCCATACAGACATATGTACGTAAAAGGAGAGAGAGGAAAGAGAAGATGCAAGACAATCAACAAAAAGTGGAAGATCCATTTAGAGGGAGGGGGAGGAAGAGCGAGAGAGAGAGAGAGAGAGAGAGAGAAAGAGAGAGAGAAGATAAAGCAAATGTAAAAGTGAAAGAAAGAGAGATAGAGAGAGAGAGAAAGAGAAAGAAAGAGAAGGAGAAAGAGAAAGAGTGAAAGAGGAATAGAGAAAGAGGCAAAGAAAGACAGAGAGAAAATAGATAAAACAGACATAAAAGAGAGAGAGAGAGAACAAAACAACAGAGAAAACCAAAAAGATACAAAGAGAAATGAGATAAGGCAAACTAAAGACCAAGTCCTGGCAGGAGGGCAGATGGTGACACAGACGCCCCGTGTCAAAGCCTGCTTGGCGATAGGGGGAACAGCAGTGGTCTGGACATGGGGTTTAAACGCAATTACAGGACAGGTCATTTATATCTTAGATGATTAAGGTCATGGTGTTATTTAAGGCTGGTGCATGGCTTGAGAGGGAGTATTATATTTTGATACTCTTTGTGGTGTGTGTGTGTGTGTGTGTGTGTGTGTGTGTGTGTGTGTGTGTACGTGTGTGTGTTGTGTGTGGATGTGTGTGTTTGTGTTGTACGTGTGTGTACGTGTGTGTGTGTGTGTGTGGATGTGTGTGTGTGTGTGTGTGTTTGTGTGTTTGTCCGTGTATATGTGTGTATGTCTGACTTTTTATTTTTAGATTAGATTAGTATCCAGCAGACTTACATTCAAATACACCTTAATATAAATATACAAAAAAACATAATATTTCATAAATCTAAAACCAGACGCAAGTTACTCAACTGATCCAAAATTCCTTCTGATGTCTTATCAAAAGATCACATTAAAAGCGACCGCACATTTGCACAAACAAAGACAAAAGAATGAACTAGTAGAATTAGCATAAACCACTCGAAAAGTTTGAGGAATATATGCACATACAACTTTATCCTCTCTTCTAACTCCGGCTCATGTTGTTGTCATATTTCAATGCAAATAGAAACGGAGGGTGTTGCATTCCCTGGATGGAGTGGGTGTTTATTTTCTATTCAACCTTGTCTCTTTCTCTCTTTCTGTTTCTCTCTTTCTGTTTCTCTCTATCTCTCTCTGTTTATCTTTTTATTTCTCTCTGTCTCTCTCTCTCTCTCTGTTTATCTTTTTATTTCTCTCTGTCTCTCTCTCTCTCTCTCTGTTTATGTTTTTTATTTATCTCTGTCTATCTCTCTCTATTTTTTTTTCTCTTTCTATCTCTCTCTCTCGCTCTCTCCCTCTCCCTCTCCCTCTTCCTCTCCTTCTCCCTCCCCCTCACCCTTACCCTTACCCTCACCCTCACCCTCACCCTTACCCACACCCTCTCCCTCTCCCTCTCCATCTCCCTCACCCTCACCCTCACCCTCACCCTCACCCTCACCCTCACCCTCACCCTCACCCTCACCCTCACCCTTACCCACACCCTCCCCCTCCCCCACCCTCACCCTCTCCCTCTCTTCCCATCCCCCTTCCCCCCTCCCCTCTCTCTCTCTCCCTCCCTCCCTCTTCCCCCCTCCCCTCTCTCTCTCTCCCTCCCTCCCTCCCTCTTCCCCTCTCCATCTCTCCATTCCTCCCACTTCACATTCAAACCCCGTGGCACAGAGGAGCCGAGAAACTGTTTCGTATTCATTGTCGGAGAGGTTAAGCCACTGAGAAAAAGTAACACCGGGACCCACCCACTGTTCCAGGAGAGAAAGAAGTATGATTCCCTTGTTAAGAGAAGTATGATTCCCTTGTTAAGAGAAGTATGATTCCCTTGTTAAGAGAAGTGTGATTCCCTTGTTAAGAGAAGTATGATTCCCTTGTTAATAAATATTGGAAATATTGGAACTCGGCTTCCTGCAGATAGATGGCTGAGGCTGCGACTGGGCACTTGCGCAAACGTCGGAAAGTGATTCGATTTTGAAGAAGGAGGGTGAAGGGGTGGTGGAAGGGTGAGGGGGACGGGGTGAAGGGGTGGTGGAAGGGTGAGGGCGTGAAGGGGTGAAGGGGTGGTGGAAGGGGAGAGGGTGAGGGGGTGAAGGGGTGGTTGAAGGGGAGAGGGTGAGGGGGTGAAGGGGTGGTGGAAGGGGTGAGGGTGAGGAGGGGGTGGTGGAAGGGGAGAGGGAAGGGGAGAGGGTGAGGGGGTGAAGGGGGTGAAGGGGATAGGGAAGGAGAGGGAGAGGGAGAGGGAGGGGAAGAGAGATAGATAGATAGAGAGAGACAGACAGACAGAGACAGATAATGAGAGAAAGAAACTGGCTCAAAGATACAAATCCAAAACTCATTTCATCTTTTTATCCTCCATCCTACCTCTCTCTCTCCCTCCTCCTCCTCCTCTCTCTCCCCCTTCTTCCTCTCTCTTCCTCCTCTCTTTCTCCCTCCTCCTCTCTCTCCCCCTGCTTCCTCTCTCTCTCTCTCCTCTTTTTCTTCCTCCTCCTCTCTCTCTCCCTCCTTTTCTCTCTCTCCCTCCTTTTCTCTTTCTCCCTCCTCCTCTCTCTCTCTCTCTCTCCTTTTCTCTCCCTCCCTCCTTTTCTCTCTCTCCCTCCTCCTCCTCCCTCCCTCCTCCCCCTCCCCCTCCCCCTCCTCTCCCTCCTCCCTCTCCCACCTCTCCCATCTTCTCTCCACCTCCCCTCTCCTCCACTTCTCCTCCTCTCCCATCTTCTCTCATCCTCCTCCCTTCTCCTCCACATCTCCTCTTCTCCCATCTTCCCGTATTTTATCAATTCCTCCAGGACCAAACACACAAAACGCGTGCCTCACATGCATGTCAAAACGGGCTCTTGTCTCGCTCCCTTTAAACGATATATTTTTTATTTTTTTGTTTTGTTTTTGATTCACGTCAAGGCTATATCGTAGGCTATCGTGAATAAGGGATTATTCGATAGATGGTTGTCTTTGCTTCAGTGATAATGGTGATGGTGATGGTGATGATGATGGTGGTGGTGGTGAGACTGGTGATGGTAATGGTGGTGATGGTGATCATGATGGTGATGATAATGATAATGGTTATGATAATGGTGATGATACTGGTGATGTTAATGTTGATGATGATGGTGATGATGATAATGGTGATGATATTTATGATGGGGATGATGATGAATATGTGGATGATGATAATGACATAATGATGATGATAATGATGGTAATGGTAATGATTATGGGGATGATTATGGTAGTAGAATGATGATAAAGACGATGATAATGATGATGAAGATGACCAAAATGATATAATGATAATGATGATAATTATCATATGGTTGATCATGATAAAATCATGATAATAATTATGAGAATAATAATAACTAATGATAATGATGATGAATATACGGATGATAATGAAAGTAAGATTAATGATGATAAGAATAATGATAATTATGGTGATAAAAATGATGATTATGATTATAATGATGTTGATAGTGAGGGTCATGATAATAATGATAATGATAATGAAGATGGTAATAACGAGAGGATGAATATATTAATAGTGATTATATAATAGGGATGATGGTTTAGTTATGATATTCTTCATGACAATAATGATGACGATAATGATAACAAGCTTGTATCACCAATACTGATAAATAAATGGATATTAATAATCATAATGATGATGATTATGATGATGTTTATGATGATGAGGCTGATGATAATCATAGTGATAATAACATAAATGATAACGATGGGAATGATAAGCATAACTGATAATAATTCAGAGGCTTATAACGAAGCATTACGGCGCCCGCCATCCTCTATGCAACTTCCCGCTCCTTGCATCCATCGAGTGACCTGATCAATTGTCAATTGTTGCAACCATGAGTATCTCCATCTGTATCTCCATCACGCGGGATTTTTTTTTTTTTTTTTTTTTTTTTTTTTGGTGGGTGATATGTCTTTATTGGAGCGTTAGTGGGTCAGGTCTCGATTAGTTATTGTTTTTCTTTTCTTTTTTCTAGTGAAACGACATAGTTTTGTAGATTTGAAGACATTAAGAAAAATATATAATATCTTGCAGAAAAAAATTGTGGGGGGGAATATGAAAGCAATTTCGTAATCCAGCTTTCAATTGACTTTTTTTCTTCTCTTCCTTCTTCACGTATGGCATTTCTTTGCTACGACTCTGAATAAAAACTTAATACAAAAAATCCGAAGACACACAGATTATACAAAATAGATACCACCCTGATGTATGTAGCCATTCAACATCCAATCTGCAATTGCTATTCTTCGAAACATCCAGAAATAATATTTGAATATATCTAAGGACTGATTGAGAATAACTACATCAAAGGGCATAGGAGAAATTATAATATTTGAATAATTAGGGCATAGGGAAAATAATCATGATATTCGAATATATCTAAGGACTGATTGAGAATAACTACACCGAAGGCCATAGGAAAAATCATGCTGGTTGATTTGGAAATCTGCCAACTGGAAGATCTGGAAGATTCCGCAAAGAACACCAGTCGTCAATGTATCTTTCCCACACTCGAGGCAACACGCTCGTTACGTCCTCGAAAAAGAGATCACAGGACCCCGGTGTTTAAAAATACAAACCCAAAACTCACTCCATCTTTTTTTTTGTTTTTTATCCTCCATCCTACTACCTCTCTCTCTCTCTCTCTCTCTCTCTCTCTCTCTCTCTCTCTCTCTCTCTCTCTCTCTCTCTCTCTCTCTTTCTCTCTCTCTTCCTCTTTGTTATAATTATCATGACTATTATTATTTTTGTCCTATATTTATGTTATGATGTTTATTGGAATCTCTTCATGTAATCAAATTCGTGTAAGAATAAAAATGACCGAAATTATAGTGATAATTGTAAACAATCCTATGGTTATGATGGGTATGGTGAGTAAATGATAATGACGATGATTATTATGTGCAACTGTGATGATAATAATGATATCTAATGATAATGAGGATGGTTATTATAATTTCGTAATAACGCCGTAAAACCACTACCGGGGAGAAATGAAAATAGGAAAGGGTGAAGGATTAAAGTTTAGAATTGTTTATCATGTAGGATAATATACCCACCACTGAAAGCGCTAGAGGTCTTCTGAAGCAAACTTATATTACTTACCAACAGCAATTTACGAAGGACAAACCCCCACATAAGCTATGTTAAAACTTCTAACAGCTTATTTGTCTTGGAAAGATAAAACTCTCATTTACCGGCGAATAGAGGAGAAAGAATTGTAATAACAGAAAAAAACAAATCTACACGGAAAGATAAAATGCATCACATCACCCCCTTTCCCTTTCCCCTTCCCTCTCCCTCTCCCCCTGCCCCTGCCCCTGCCCCTGCCCCTGCCCCTGCCCCTGCCCCTGCCCCTGCCCCTGCCCCTGCCCCTGCCCCTGCCCCTGCCCCTCCCCCTCCCTCTCCCTCTCCCCCTCCCTCTCCCTCCCTCCCCCTCCCCCTCCCTCTCCCTCTCCCTCTCTCCCTCCCTCTCCCTCCCCCTCCCCCTCCCTCTCCCCCTCCCTCTTCCTCTCCATCTCCATCTCCCTCCCCCTCTCCCTCCCTCCCCCCCTCCCTCTCCCTCTCCCTTCCCCTCCCCCTCTCCCTCCCTCCCCTCTCCCCCTCCCTCTCCCTCTCCCCCTCCATCTCCATCTCCATCTCCCTCTCCCTCCCTTCCCCCCTCCCTCTCCCCCTCCTCCAACCCCGACCCGAGCCGAGCCGAGAAAAAAAAAATCAAAAACAGAAACCCGTAAACAGAAATCTCCGAAGGATTTCTCTCGCCCGGACTTTTCCCCGAGCGCAGAAACAGATATTCTTGATTAATTACTCGGGGCAAAGAGAGGCGCGCCTTTTTCCCTCCGCCCATACAACGCCGGGGATTTGTAACTCTGGCGGAAATTGAATTTATGCACAGAGGATTTCGCGCGTCATGGGTCTTGACAAATGGCGAACGTGATGCGTGTTCTCTCTCCACCCACCCTACAGTGGAATGAATCCTTACTCATCCACTTTGCCGATTTTTCTTCCACTTCGTTGACTACTCCATTTACTCGTCTACTGTGTTGGGTCTTTAATTCTTTTCTTTTTTTATTCTTTTTTTTCGGTCT
>NW_028234414.1:40799632-40802132 GCF_977035675.1 Penaeus japonicus
AATGATGTTGATAGTGATTCTATTCATGATAAAAATAATGATAATTATAACAATAATAGTAATAACAGTTATGAGAATTATAATAGTAATAAACGGATAATGATAATAATGACAATAGTAATAACGATGATAATAATGACAATTATAATAATCATAACAATAATAATGTGAATGATATCAATACTGATAATAATGATAAAGATAATAGCAATGATGATTATAATGACAATAACTATAACAATAACGATAAGGATGATAATGATAATAATAGTAATGCTGATGATAACAATAATATTGATAATGAAGATAATGATGATAGTGATGGTAATAATGATGATGACGATGATAATGATAATAATGATAATGGCAATAATAATAATTTTGATAATAATCATGATAATGAAAATTATGATAATGATGATAATGATAATGACGATAATAATAATGATAATATTGACAATCATGATAATAGTAATAATATTAGTAGTAATGATAATGGTAATGGTAATCATAATGATGATAATAATGATAACAATAATGATAGTCATAATAATGAGGATAATAATGATTATGATGGTGACAATATCAACAATAACAAGTCATGATAATGATAATGATAATGATAATGAAAAAAATACAATAATCATATTAACTGCAATAAAAAAAAACAACAACATAATAACGACAATAATATTGATAACAAGAATGACAGCAATAATGAAAATGATAATAACAAAAGTTATAAAAATGATAATAATAACGACAACGATCATAATACCATCAATAATGATAACGATCATGATTTAAAAATATATATCAATAATACAAAAGATAATAATAATAAACACTAATACCAACAACACTAATTATAATGATCTTGAACAAACAAACAAAAAAAAAAGGTGATTAATGATCACACGAAGAATTTTCTCTCCAGTGATCTTATCATTCCACCTTTCACCTCCTGTCTTCTGTTTTTTTTTTTTTTCCTCCTCCTCCCTCTTTCTAATCTTTCACTCTCCATTTTCCTTTTCTTTTGTCACGTTTTCCTCTTTGTCTCCCCTCTTCGTCCCTTCGCCAAGCCACGCAGATTTCAAAGACGAAAGGAGGAGATGGACAGATAAGAGTGATAGACTGATCTATTGATAGGGAGAGAGGGAGAGAGGATAGGAGAGAGAGAGGAAGAGAGGAAAGGAGAGAGAGAGAGAGAGAGAGAGAGAGAGAGAGAGAGAGAGACAGAGAGAAAGAGACAGAGAGAGAGAGAAAGGAAGAAAGAAAGAATGAAAGAGAGAGAGAGAGAGAGATAAAGAGAGAGAGAGAGAGAGAAATGAAGAAAGAAAGAATGAAAGAGAGAGAGAGAGAGAGAGAGAGAGAGAGAGAGAGAGAGAGAGAGAGAGAGAGAGAGAGAGAGAGAGAGAGAGAGAGAGAGAGAGAGGAAAAAAGAAAGAATGAAAGAAAGAGAGAGAGAGAGAGAGATTAAGAGAGAGAGAGAGAGATAATGCAGGAGAGACAGATAGAAAAAGAGAAAGAGTAAAAGAGAGAGAGATAAAGAAAATAAAAGAGGGATAGACAGATAAAAGAGAGAAATAGAAAGAAAGAGAGAAAGGGAAAAGCGTAGAAGAGAGAGGGAAAGAGGAAGACAGAGAAAGAGAGAGACAGAAAAAGAGAAAGAATAGAGATAGAAAAAGAGAAAGAGAGAGACAGTAAAAGAGAAAGTGAGAGAAGAAAAAGAGAAAGAGAGAGACAGAAAAAGAGAAAGAGAGAGAAAGAAAAAGAGAAAGAGAGAGACAGAAAAAGAGAAAGAGAGAGAAAGAAAAAGAGAAAGAGAGAGACAGAAAAAGAGAAAGAGAGAGAAGAAAAAGAGAAAGAGAGAGACAGAAAAAGAGAAAGAGAGAGAAGAAAAAGAGAAAAAGAGAGACAGAAAAAGAGAAAGAGAGAGACAGAAAAAGAGAAAGAGAGAGAAAGAAAAAGAGAAAAAAGAGAGACAGAAAAAGAGAAAGTGAGAGAAGAAAAAGAGAAAGAGAGAGACAGAAAAAGAGAAAGAGAGAGACAGAAAAAGAGAAAGAGAGAGAAGAAAAAGAGAAAGAGAGAGAGAAAGAGAAAGAGAAAGACAGAGAGAGAAAAAAAGAGAAAGAGAGAGAAAGAAAAAGAGAAAGAGAGAGAAAAAAAGAGAAAGAGAGAGAGAAAAAGAGAAAGAGAGAGACAGAAAAAGAGAAAGAGAGAGACAGAAAAAGAGAAAGAGAGAGAAGAAAAAGAGAAAGAGAGAGACAGAAAAAGAGAAAGAGAGAGAAAGAAAAAGAGAAAGAGAGAGACAGAAAAAGAGAAAGAGAGAGAAGAAAAAGAGAAAGAGAGAGACAGAAAAAGAGAAAGAGAGAGAAAGAAAAAGAGAAAGAGAGAGACAGAAAAAGAGAAAGAGAGAGACAGAAGAGAAAAAAGAGAAGGAGAGAGAAGAAAAAGAGAAAAAGAGAGACAGAAAAAGAGAAAGACAGAAAAAGAGAAA
>NW_028234414.1:40817132-40819632 GCF_977035675.1 Penaeus japonicus
ACAAAAATTTATATATATGTATATATGTGTGTGTATATATATATATATATATATATGTGTGTGTGTATATGCATATATATATATATATATATATATATATATATATATATATATATATATATATATATACATATGTATGCATATATATACATATACATATATATATATTTATTATAAAGATATATATTATAGCTATATATATCTATTTGAAATATATATATATTTATATATATTAAATATATATCTGTATCCTACATATATAAAATATATATATAAATATATACATATATATATATTCTATATATATATAATATTTATATGTGAATATATAAATATATATATATATATATATATATATATATTTATTTACATAAATGTACATATTTAATATATATATATATATATATATAATATATATATATATATATATATATACATATATATATTTATACACATATATATATATATATATATATATATATATATATATGTACATTTACACATATATACATATATACATATGCGTGTATGTATAAACATATATAAATGCCCACACACACACAGAGTGTTAGAGAGAGAGAAAGAGAGAGAGAGAGAGAGAGAGACAGAGACAGAGAGAGGGAGACAGAGAAAGAAAGAGAGAGAGAGAGAGAGAGAGAGAGAGAGAGAGAGTGAGAGAGAGACAGAGACAAAGGTAGAGAGAAAGAGAGAGGCACAGAGAGAGAGAGAGAGAGATTAGAGAATAGAGAGAGAGACAAAGATGATTAGATAGGATAGTAGAGAGAGAGAGAGAGAGAGAGAGATAGATAGGTAGAGAGAGAGAGAGAGAGAAAGAGATAGATAGGTAGAGAGAGAGAGAGAGATTACCAAAGGACGGTCATCATCATTATCTCCCTTCTCCTCATCATCTCATCAACATCATCACCATCATTTTTATCGCTATCACCATCACCATCATCAATATCAATATCACTATCACCATCATCACCGTCACCATCATAATCATCACCATCACCATCATCAACATCACCATCATCATCATTATCTTCACCACCACCACCACCACCATCATCATCATCATCATCAACATCACCATCATCCTCATTATCTTCACCACCACCATCACCACAATCATCTTCACCATCTATCAACACTACATAACATCATAAAAACATCTCTAAGGTGAGCAACCATTTAACTTCGTTATAACCAATTAACAATAATTACGGTTTTTTTACAAAAAGATTTTTTGTTGTTGAATGTCGGCGGGGATTGTAGATGTGATGTTTAATGATGAAAGGCGTGATGGAGGAGACAGATAATACAGATAATGATAGTGATGATAATTTTGCGCGGTGATAATGATAATGATGATAATCGTGGGAATGATAATGAAGATAGCAAACAAATATGACTAAATTAGTAATAATATCAAATGGTTCCTGGTGACGGTATAAAACGAGCAATGCAACAAACTGCTATCATCATTTTCAAAGTGCAATCTGTAAAGATAATAAGATATATTAGGATTAATTATCATATTAAGTACGTGAGAGCGAGTTTTACTCACAAATTGAAAAAAAACGGAAAAAAAAAAATGTGTTTTTTATAGCTAGTCCTCTGCCGGGGATCGAACACGAAATCTCTATCCGCTTTAGAGAGGCGATCGTGATAACCATTACACCACAGAAGACTTATTAAACAATGAAGGAAAAGACGATTATATAATGCATCCCCCCCCCCCACGCCTCTCACGTCTACTCTCTCTCTTCTCTCTCTCCTCACTTTTCTCTTCCTTCCTCAATTCCCACAAATAAACTCAACGATTATGTCGCTCTCCTTATTTGCGTCCCTCTCCTCATTCTCTCTCTACGCCTATCGCCATTATTTCACATATCCCACTCCTTCTCCTCTCATTTCGTCTCGATCAATCTCTCCTCACCTCTCATCTTGACTTCTCTCTCTCTCTCTTGCTCTCTCTCTCATTCCCAATCTCTCTTTCTCTCTCATTCTCTCTCTCTCTCTCTCTCCTCTAAAATCTCTCTCTCTCTCTCTCTCTCTCTCTCTCTCGTTCTCTCACATATATTTATTTTTTACTTTTTCTCTACTCCTTCTCTCTCATCTCACCACAACCTCATTTCCTCGTTCCTCTTTCTCATCTATCCTCTCTCAATCTCTCTCAAAAATCTCTATAAAATATACTGTCTCTAACTCTTTCATCGCTCTTTCTCATCATTCTTCAGACTCTCTCTCTCTCTCTCTCTCTGCATCTCTCTCTTAGTTCAAATAAAAAAAGTCCAAGAGAACAAAACAAAAGAAGTTGAAACCTTTTCTTTCTCTAGCAACATGACTTTCCTAGACTCCGACTTCTCTCTCTCTTCAATCCTCTCTCTCACTCTTAGTAAAAAAAAAGTCACAAGTAAAAAAAAAATCAGTCTAAGAGTATAAAAAATCCTTTCTACCTTTAACTTTCTCTCTCTCTCTCCTCTCTCTTAGTAAA
>NW_028234414.1:40871542-40881542 GCF_977035675.1 Penaeus japonicus
CTCCTCCTCTTCTTCTTCCTCTTCCTCCTCTTCTTCCTCTTCCTATATCTCTGTATTTCCTTTGATAAAGATGTGGCGTGCAAGGGTCTTCAGATGTAGGCCTATCTCAGAAAGTCACTTTGGATTCCACAAGTAGATAATCAATTCAATATAATGAATATGCCTTTTAGATTTGGGTTAGATATCAAAGGATATAGGAGTGATGACTTCCGGTGTCTATTCCTCTTGATTTTCCTATTACCTTTGTTATTGTCAATATCATCATTACCAGTATTATTATTGTTATTATTTGTGTTATCTTTATTATTGCTATTATTTGTGTTATCATTATTATCATTGTTATTATTTGTGTTATCATCATCATAACTATTATCATCATCATCAATATCGTTATCATTATAATTCTACAGTAATGAGATGATGATAATGGGGATAACAATAATCATGATAATTGTAATAATCATAATGATAATAATAATTATAGGAAAAATAATGATGTTGATAATAACAAAAATAATAATGATGATAATGATTACCATTATGATAATAATCATCATTATCACAATTACTGTAATCAACACTATTATTATTGATGTTGGAATTGTATTAACAAAATCATTAGCAATGTTAGATGTATTTGTTATAATTATCATCATTAATGCTGTTATCATTATAATTTCGTTATACCCGCACCTCGGCAGTAATTTTTATAATAACATATGCAATATTTCCACTATTCATCTTGGTCTGTTTGGTATTTAAAAAGTTAAATTACACAGCGTAATAAATTCGAGCAATGCACATTAACAGCATTATATAGTAGTGCATTCCCTGTTCGGAATACATGTATAATCTGAAATGTTTTTTTGTTTTTTTTTCCCCGGATTGTAATATTTTATTCAAATCACTATTCGTAATTTTCCTGAACACTCATAAAACCAAAAATAACTTCTTTTTTTTAAAAATGCATACGGATTCCCCGAATAAATACAATTCAAAGAAACATGCCCAGGTTTTCTAGGTTCTATCTTTCTCTTTTGATCACTCTCTTACTCTTTCAATCACTTTCTCTTTCTTTCTTTCTCTGTTTCTGTTTCATTCTCTCTCTCTCTTTCTCTTTTTCTTTCTCTCTCTCTCTCTTTATCATTCTCTTACTCTTTCTCTCACTCTCTCTCTTTTTCTTTCTCTCTCTCTTGATTACTCTCTTACTCTTTCTCTCACTCTCTCTCTTTTTCTTTCTCTCTCTCTTGATTACTCTCTTACTCTTTCTCTCACTCTCTCTTTCTTTCTCTCTCTCTCTTTCTCTTGATTACTCTTTTACTCTTTCTCTCACTCTCTCTCTTACTCTTTCTCTCACTCTCTCTCTTTATCATTCTCTTACACTTTCTCTCTCTCTCTCTCTCTCTTTCTTTCTCTGTCTCTGTCTCGCTCTCTCTCTCTATCTCTTTCTCTTTTTCTTTCTCTCTCTCTCTTGATTATTCTCTCACCCTTTTTTCTCTCACTCTCTATCTTTTTCTTTCTCTATCTCTATCTCATTCTCTCTCTCTCTTCCTCTTTTTCTTTCTCTCTCTCTCTCTTTATCATTCTCTTACACTTTCTCTCTCTCTCTCCCTCTCTCTCTCTCTCTCTCTCTCTCTCTCTCATGTGACAAATACTACAATACTACTGTACATTCATTAAAATGCATTGTCCTATGAATACACTACGAATTTCTGATTTCTATTCTCACATTTTGTCTCTTTATATTTTACACAGATATACTTTAACAATTCCAGGTTTACTTTCGCCAACTGTGCAGTATATTAATTTCTGAATAAACCATATTTTAAGATACGATTTCTCTTGACGTCATACTGTGAATACGATTGAAGACTGAAAGGGGGATGGGAGGAGAGAGGTGGGGAGGCAGGGAGGAAGGGAGGGAGGGAAGGAGGGGGAGTAGGAGGAAGGTAAGAAGAGAGGGGGGTGAGGGAGGAAGGGAGGGAGAGAGGAAAGGGAGGAAAGAGAGAGAGGGGGTAGAGATAGAAAGAGAGAGAGGGATAGAGAGAGAGAGAGAGCAAACGTATTACTTATGAACATATAACATGGTTAGAAATGAGTGCGTACGTACGTACGTTAATGAAAAACAATGAAAAGTAAAGAGAATTATATCCTATCTAGTGAAAACGCACACACACACACACACACACACACTCACACACTCTCTCTCTCTCTCTCTCTCTCTCTCTCTCTCTCTCTCTCTCTCTCTCTCTCTCTCTCTCTCTCTCTCTCTCTCTCTCTCTCTCTCTCTCTCTCTCTCTCTCTCTCTCTCTCTCTCTCTCTCTCTCTCTCTCTCTCTCCTTTATACGGAGGTGTGACAATTCAGTCCCTAGCCCTTCCCCTCCCCCTCCCCCTCCCCCATCCCCCCTCCCCCCCTCAGGAGAATTGATGGCCCTCCCCATAGAACAGTTCGGGTTGATGGTGTATTCACGGCTTCCATATCTCTGTATATGGCACCGGAATAGATTTGACGTGTTAGGGGAATTCCTTGCATTTCATATTCCTAAACGTGACTTTTTTTTTTTTTTCTTTTTTTTTACGTAGCTATAATCTGTGAGCGTTGATATGAATGTATGCGGTTATATATGTATTTATGTAGCATTTTGAATGTGTGCGTTTATATATATATATATATATATATATATATATATATATATATATATATATATATATATGTACGTACGTATCTGTCCATCTATCTATCTGTACACATATATGTCTGTTTGTATGTGTGTGTGTGATTTTTTCAGTAAGGATAATCTGTCCTGAAAAAAAAAATCCTAAAAAGACGGAAAAGTTAGGATAGCTGGCGAGGTATCCTTAGGGCATAGATATGACGAGGTCCTTAGCACTCAAGAGAGACACGACAGTCAAAGCATTCAGGTTCGCTAGCTAGTTTGAGCGATTTTGTGCTTGAAGGAATATTTTGGAGGAAATTTGGCCATGTTGAATTTGAATACTTTGTGTGGGCGAGTTTTTGAGATTTGCTTTTTTGAGATGTTTAGCTGCGAGGAATCCCAATATTAGATTATAATGTTGCCATTTTGATTGCGGAAAAGGAATATTGTTTTTTATGTCTATTAATTAAGACAGTTTTGTATTTGATATATTTTCTTCCGCGGTATTCCTCTGCCATTTAGTTTTAGTTTTAGTTTTTCACTTTTGAAAGAAAAAGGGATTGTTTAACAGTTCTTTGGAATTATAGGCCTATACGAAATTGTACGAATGAAAGCTGGGTTATTTAGCATTTATCTAATTAATAAACTTAACTTATATAAACTAACTTACAATTACAAACTATCCGAATCTAATTGTGGAACGAAAATCAAATTCAGACTATTTTTCTTCATTTTTCTGGTAGTTGTTCGGGAATAACCGGCAACTGAAAAATATAAACAAGTCAAAATATTACCACAGTTTTGCCACATCAACCCTGATCATTTCCCACTTAGGAGGATACCCCCCCCCCCATAAAATTCATGCAAAGATATTCAAGATCCTGCAATCATATAGCTAAATCCTGCATAGGCCTACCTAGAATCGTACTAGATTTACCGACACAAAGAGCAAATAAAGCACCTAATATAATCAAGTGAATTTCTGTTCCATATTTATCACTCGGAATAAATCACAGCTACACTGCATAAATGATACACTTGCAAGAATATAATCACAGTTGCCAAATGTGAAGACTTAATCATGCTTTTCTTTTCTGACATGTGGAATGACACCCATGGTTGCACTAAGTCCGCCCATGATGACACATGGGCGGGGATAAAGAGAGTCTGGAATGAGGTGGTTCTGTCTCCTATCTTATGATATTATTACCAGCTGAATTAATCATTTCAGGGATAACACCTCTTCGGGAAAATAAAACCCTTTCTAATACGTAGGATTGGAAGTGTAAATACTCGTTTTTTTTTCTTTCTTTCGAACACTTATTTCCTAATGGTTATATTCATCATGATTATAGTGCGAGGATATGTGGGTTGCTAGCAAAATTATATTGACAATTTCTCAAACTATTGCTTAATGAAGCTAAATATGGAAATGTCTCTGAGATTGGAGAGTATTATAGGAAGTCCTGGACCTTAATTTAAATATCAGCACATAACATTCAGTCATAGATAATAAACCTGAAGAAATCCATATTTTGGTGCAAGTGAAAATTGTATCAAATGTTTAACAACTAGAGGAAAAACATCAGGTAAGTATTTAAAAAGTTTATTAAGAACAAATTAAAAATAAAACGCCAATTATTTTAAAGTTTACACCGTACGTCAGTTTAGTTCGTTTCGATATAAGTATGGACTGATTTTGATTGATAAATACTGAAAAAAAGTTAATGAAACAAATATTGATAAGTTGTCTGTTACCAATTAGTACATTTTCTCCCACAAATTACTGGAAGTTTGCCCCAAAGTGGTATTACTGTACTGCCTTATGTAACATCAAGACTTATCTCCATTTTGTATGTCTTACCACTAAATCCTTTTTTGAAGATAATATGGGCGAAGACGAATAAAACAAGGAAGGTGAGAATCTTATGACGTATTTCTTTTCCTAATTTATCTACTGATACAATCTTTTGCATTTCTCTGCTTTTCATATTTTGTGTTTTTACGACATTTCCTGAAGAAAAAAAAAAATCTTTTCACACTTGAGAGGAAACCAAGGGATTTTTTTTTCTTTTTTCTTTTTTTTTTTTTTTTTTTTTTTTTTAGAGTTACTCCCTAATACTACATATTAAGACGTTAAACGAATATAAACAATAACGAAAATAACTGAAACTTGAAGAAGTAGAGGGAACTTAACCTACGAAAAAGACGTTAAAAGCGACACTCACAATGGTAAAAGGCCGTTATCACATATATGAATGGTAGTTATACACAATGACAGGTGACAGTTGTTTGTTATTCAATATTGATGTAGAAACTAGATGAAAGAATGAAAGTAAAATTACTCGTGTGTGTATCTGTGTTTGTGTGTGTGTGTGTGTGTGTGTGTGAATGTGTGTGTATGTGTGTGTGTTTTATGATTATGATAATACGATTTATATACTTTTCTTTTCATATATAAACTAAAACAAACATATCCATCCATCCATACATACATGCATATATAAACCGTACCCATACAATTTTACACATCACTATATATCACTACATACATGTATGTATGTGTGCGTGCGTGGGTGCATTCACGCGTGTGTGTTCAGTGGCCGCCCCAATCCATGCTATTCCATCTTATCGGAAACATTTTAGAGAGATTCCGGTCCCCTCATCAAACCAGAATTCCGATTGTAACCGCATGCCCGAGCCATTACGCCCACCACATACATTCTCGCACAGGCACGCATACGTACGCAAAAACAAATATATATATAATGGAACACTCATAGACACACACGCATACGAATTTGTAAACAATCTGATGCGAATATATGTAGAGGAATACACGCATACGCAAATACACACGCAAACACACACACACATATACACACATGCAAACGAATCTATAAAAAATCTGACACGAACACATACAAAGGAACACACACACACACACTCACACAACTACATAAACATAAAAGCTTATTCATGCGGCCCTATTCCCCGCCCACAGTCCCTTCTGCTGATAACTCACCCACGCCCACATGCACGCATACTTTTAATAATCACAGCTATGCATACACGTCCAACTGTTGATTCCAGTTAATGATTCGAGTTTGTTATTTAGGATTAATCGTTTGGAATTGTGCGTTTTGTTTTGATATAAATTTGATTAGCTAATGTACAGGTTATTTAGGTAGCGAGTTGCGGTTTATATGCCTAGAAATCGGTGGTACATTAATTCATTATTGAAAGAATTGCCTCTTTTGAGCATATGAAGACGATAGAAGCCTGAAATGTAGATATATTTTCAAAAAAAAAAAAAAAAAAAAATTCAAGACGGTTAAGAAGGAAAAAAAAAAAAAAAAAAAAAAAAAAACGGCCAAAGACGGTTAAGAAGAAAAAAAGAAAACGAAAAAAGAAAAAAGAAAAAAAAAACGACCATTGTCAAAGCCTCCTGTATCTCCCTTATCGATATTCAAGTGTCTCTCCCTTGGAAAAGAAATATCAATTCACGTATTCTCCCCGTATTTACTCTCCAATCTCCCCCCCCCATCCTTACCCAAATTTACAGCCGAACTTTTCGAGCACTTTCGAACGCCGAAAATTCTGTCCAAACTTATTTCGCCTCTTTCTGCACGCGGAGGTAAAACAGGAGTCAATACCCCGCTACCAAAAAAAAAAAAAAAAAAAAAAAAAAAAAAAAAAAAAAAAAAAAAAAAAAAAAAATTTTTCTTTTTTCTTTTTGTTTTTTTAGTCAGGAGGAAGATATATATACATATATATATATAGGGCGTCTGAATTGGAGTGCCTTCAACCGGAAGTATTCTTTTGCAAAGCTGTGCAACATTCGCGTCACACGCTCTTAGAGAATTACATGTATTCGACTGGAAAGTATATACGCACATGTACACGGATACCCTTATGTACGGACACGCTTGATCATTGAAATACACACAAATACGCATATGTAGTGATAAGTTACATCATGTATATACTTAGCCATGTAATTATTCCCTTAAATACATATTCACCAAACGTGCACATACTGTTACAAACTTGCAAACACAAACACACACACACAAACACAAATACAAACAAACACAAACACACACACACACAAACAAACACACACACACCTACAAACACACACACACAAACACACACACACACAATCACACAAACACACAAACAAACACACACAAACAAACACACACACACAGAAACACACACAAACAAACACACACACAAACAAACAAATACACACAAACACACAATCACACCTCTAGAAGCTGTCTTTAGACGTATGCAAATGAACTCAACACAGGACGCAACACAGGACAGAGAGGAAATGGGAGCAGGATTGCAGGATTGCAGGATTCCTCAACCCAAACAAGGGCGGGTATATTTGGCGGACGATCTGCATCTCGCTGTTTGGAAGCAACACTCCTATGAGCAACGTGCAATTGCAGATGTTATAGGGACTATCGATCTACGTTTGGTCAGCTGCGAGCTAGTCTGCATAATGATTAATTTCGTAATATGTATGCACATACATTAATATGTATATATATGCATATATATATGTATATATATATATATAATATATATATATATATATATATATATTTAATATATATATATATATATATATATATATATATATATATATATATATATATATATATATATATATATTATATTATATATATATATATGTGTTGTGTGTGTGTGTGTGTGTGTGTGTATGTATATATGTGTGTGTATATATACATATTTATAAATCTATACATACATACATACATACATACATACATACATATATATATATATATATATATATATATATATATATAATATATATATATATATATATATATATATACATATACATGTACGTATAGATATTCGTATATTGCTATATCTATCTATCTATATCTATACCTATATCTATATCTATATCTATCTATTTATAAATGTATGTATATATATATACATATATATATATATATATATATATATATATATATATATATATATATATAATTGCGTTCCAACCTCTGACAAATAATGACAGTCCACTGACAAAGAGAGAGGCATGTACACCTGACATCAAAATAACGTGTTGTTCTTCCTACATTTATTCCCGAATTCTGCTTTACACACAGGGAAAGAATATGAAAAAGAAAGGAAAGAAGATGAAGAAGGATATTGTAGGAAAAAAAATTCAAGCTTGGCGGAAGAAGAAGAGGGTGGGGGGGGGGGAAGATAGGAGAGGGAGAGGATCAAAGAGAGAGAGAGAGAGAAAGAGAAAGAGAGAGAGAGGGGGGGAGGGGCTTGTGAGAGGGAGAAGAAGAAAGAGGGTGAAAGAAGGGAAAGAGAGAGAGAGAAAGAAAGAGAAAGAGAGAGAGGGGGGGAGGGGCGCGTGAGAGGGAGAAGAAGGAAGAGGGTGAAAGAAGGGAAAGAGATAGAGAGAGAAGGGAGAGACAGAGAGAGAAGGGAGAGACAGAGAGAAGGAAGAGACAGAGCGAAGACAGAGAGAGAGAAGGGAAAGAGTAGACAGAGAAAGAGAGAGAGACGAGAGAGAGAAAAAAAAAGAAAAAAAAAATTATCAGGCCAATTTCTTCATCATCAATCATTCTGACGTAAAACAAATAATCCTAGGATATGAAGTTAGGATATTCCTAAGAAAAGGCGGGAGGGACCTGAGATAGGATGAGGGAAAAATGAAGGCTGAAATTATCTTTTTTTTTAATTCTTAATTAAAGGTTGGGACAATAATAAAGGTGATGGTTTTATTTCCATTATCATCATTTTCGTTAGCACCATTATCATCATTATATTTATATCGTTATAATTATCATCACCATTATCATTATTGCTGTTGTTATTATTACGATCATCATTATCATTGACATTACTGTTATTGTATTTTGATATTGTCATTATTAGTATCATTATCATTGTCATCACCATTATTATTATGTTCATTATTACTATCCTTATTCACATGATAATTATTTCATTATAACATTATAATTATCTTTATCACCATTTCATTATAACATTATCATTATAATTATTATCATTTCATTATCATCATCATCATAGCAGTAATAACATCACGCAATCATGAATATGATTACGTTTATTATTGCTATCATTATCGTTATCATCATCATTATCATCATCATAATTTTAATCATAATTATTATCATCGAATATTGTTGATGTTATTATCCTTATTATCATTGTTATTACTGTTAGTGTTATCATAATTTTTTATGTCAAAATTACCATTATTATCATCATTATTGAAATCAGTATTATCATTGCCATTGTTATTAGTGCATTATTATTATTATTATTATCATCATTATCATTGTTGTTGTTATTCTTATTACAAGTGTCATTATAATTTTAATTATGATTTTAATATCATTGTCATCATTGTTATTAATGTTGTTATTATTATTTTTACAATTACTGTTATCAATATCATTGCTATTATCATTATCATTAGTAGTATTGCTATTGTGATTTTATCATTGTCATCATTATTGTTATCACTATCATAATTATCATAATCATTAACGTAACTATCTTTATTATCATTATTATCATGATTATGATTATCACCATTATCATTTTTGTTACTACTCATGCTACTGTCTTTGTTTTTTATCATCGTCATCATCATTATCACCACAATGATCGATATCTTTATTAGAGAGAGAGAGAGAGAGAGAGAGAGAGAGAGAGAGAGAGAGAGAGAGAGAGAGAGAGAGAGAGAGAGAGAGAGAGAGAGAGAGAGAGAGAGAGAGAGAGAGAGAGAGAGAGAGAAAGAGAGAAGAGAAAGAGAGAGAGAGAGAGAGTAGAGAGGAGATATATAGATAGATAGATAGATAGAGAGACAGAGAAAGAGGTAGGGGTAAAGAAAGAAAGTAAGGGATATAGAGAAAGGGAAAGATATAAATAGATAGATAGACAGATAGATAGACAGAGAGAGAGAGACAGAGAAAGAGGTAGCGGTAAAGAAAGAAAGAAAGGGATAAAGAGAAAGAGAAAGATAGAGATAGATAGATATACAGATAGATAGGTAGATAGATAGATAGATAGATAGAAAGAGAGAGGCCGAAGAAGGAGGAAGGGGATAAAAATGACCTGTACAAAATCGGATGCAACAGAGAATATTTATCAGTCGTTAATGTCATTTTATAATTAACAGAACTTCCGTTATGGACCTCATTAAGGTAATGACACCAGGAGTCCAATCCACCCTTATATTGGTCTAATGACTTTCTTTATATTTACCTTTTTTTCTTTTTTTTTACCCTTCCATTTTTTTTTTT
>NW_028234414.1:40899042-40916542 GCF_977035675.1 Penaeus japonicus
TTTTCCCCGCCGTTCCAACCCTTCAATTCCTCTTCCCCCGCCGTTCCAACCCTTCAATTCCTCTTCCCCCGCCGTTCCAACCCTTCAATTCCTCTTCCCCCGCCGTTCCAACCCTTCAATTCCTCTTCCCCCGCCGTTCCAACCCTTCAATTCCTTTTCCCCCGCCGTTCCAACCCTTCAATTCCTCTTCCCCCGCCGTTCCAACCCTTCAATTCCTCTTCCCCCGCCGTTCCAACCCTTCAATTCCTTTTCCCCCGCCGTTCCAACCCTTCAATTCCTTTTCCCCCGCCGTTCCAACCTTCAAAATCCTTTCCCCGTTCCTTTTCCCCCGCCGTTCCAACCCTTCAATTCCTCTTCCCCCGCCGTTCCAACCCTTCAATTCCTCTTCCCCCGCCGTTCCAACCCTTCAATTCCTCTTCCCCCGCCGTTCCAACCCTTCAATTCCTTTTCCCCCGCCGTTCCAACCCTTCAATTCCTCTTCCCCCGCCGTTCCAACCCTTCAATTCCTCTTCCCCCGCCGTTCCAACCCTTCAATTCCTCTTCCCCCGCCGTTCCAACCCTTCAATTCCTCTTCCCCCGCCGTTCCAACCTTCAATTCCTTTTCCCCGCCGTTCCAACCTTCATTCTCTTCCCCGCCGTTTCACCCCTTCAATTCCTTTTCCCCGCCGTTCCAACCCTTCAATCTCTTCCCCGCCGTTCCATCCCTTCAATTCCTCTTCCCCCGCCGTTCCAGCCCTTCAATTCCTCTTCCCCCGCCGTTCCAACCCTTCAATTCCTCTTCCCCCGCCGTTCCACCCCTTCAATTCCTTTTCCCCCGCCGTTCCAACCCTTCAATTCCTTTTCCCCCGCCGTTCCAACCCTTCAATTCCTTTTCCCCCGCCGTTCCAACCCTTCAATTCCTTTCCCCCCGTTCCAATTCAGTTCTCTTCCCCGCCGTTCCCCCCCCTTCCCCGCCGTTCCAACCCTTCAATTCCTTTCCCGCCGTTCCAACCTTCAATCTCCCGCCGTTCCACCCTTCAATTCCCCCGCGTTCCAACCCTTCAATTCTTTCCCCCGCGTTCCAACCCTTCAATTCCTCTTCCCCCCCGCCGTTCCAACCCTTCAATTCCTTTCCCCGCCGTTCCAAATCAGACCCTTCAATTCCTCTTCCCCCGCCGTTCCAACCCTTCAATTCCTCTTCCCCGCCGTTCCAACCTTCATCCTCTTCCCCCGCCGTTCCTTCCACCCTTCAATTCCTTTTCCCCCGCCGTTCCAACCCTTCAATTCCTTTCCCCCGCCGTTCCAACCTTCAATTCCTCTTCCGCGCCGTTCCAACCCTTCAATTCCTCTTCCCCCGCCGTTCCAACCCTTCAATTCCTTTCCCCGCCGTTCCAACCTTCAATTCCTTTTCCCCGCCGTTCCCCTTCAATTCCTTTCCCCGCCGTTCCAACCTTCAATTCCTTTTCCCCGCCGTTCCAACCTTCAATTCCTCTTCCCCCGCCGTTCCAACCCTTCAATTCTCTTCCCCGCCGTTCCAACCCTTCAATTCTTTTCCCCGCGTTCCAACCTTCAATTCGTATTCCCCCGCCGTTCCAACCTTCAATTCCTCTTCCCCGCCGTTCCAACCTTCAATTCCTTCCCCGCCGTTCCAACCCTTCATTCTCTTCCCCGCCGTTCCAACCCTTCAATTCCTCTTCCTCTCCCGCCGTTCCAACCTTCAATCCTCTTCCCCGCCGTTCCAACCCTTCAATTCCTTTTCCCCGCCGTTCCAAACCCTTCAATTCCTCTTCCCCGCCGTTCCAACCCTTCAATTCCTTTTCCCCGCCGTTCCAACCTTCAATTCCTTTCCCCCCGTTCCAACCCTTCAATTCCTCTTCCCCGCGTTCCAACCCTTCAAATTTCTCTTCCCGCCGTTCCAACCTTCAATTCTTTTCCCCGCCGTTCCAACCTTCAATTCTTTCCCCCGCCGTTCCAACCCTTCAATTCCTCTTCCCCGCCGTTCAACCTTCAATTCCTTTTCCCGCCGTTCAACCCTTCAATTCCTTTTCCCCGCCGTTCCGCAAACCTTCAATTCTCTTCCCCCGCCGTTCCACCTTCAATTCCTCTTCCCGCCGTTCCAACCCTTCAATTTCCTTTCCCCCGCCGTTCCACCCTTCAATTCCTCTTCCCCGCCGTTTCAACCTTCAATTCCTCTTCCCCGCCGTTCCAACCTTCAATTCCTTTTCCCGCCGTTCACCCTTCAATTCTTTCCCCGCCGTTCCAACCCTTCAATTCTCTTCCCCCGCCGTTCCAATACCCTTCAATTCCTTTTTCCCCGCCGTTCCAACTTCAATTCCTTTTCCCCGCGTTCCAACCCTTCAATTCCTTTTCCCCGCCGTTCCAACCTTCAATTCCTCTTCCCCCGCCGTTCCAACCTTCAATTCCTTTCCCCCGCGTTCCAACCCTTCAATTCCTCTCCCCGCCGTTCCAACCCTTCAATTCCTTTTCCCCGCCGTTCCAACCCTTCAATTCCTTTTCCCCCGCCGTTCCAACCCTTCAATTCCTTTTGCCCCGCCGTTCCAACCTTCAATTCCGTTTTCCCCGCCGTTCCAACCCTTCAATTCCTCTTCCCCCGCCGTTCCAACCCTTCAATTCCTCTTCCCCCGCCGTTCAACCCTTCAATTCCTCTCCCCCGCCGTTCCAACCTTCAATTCCTCTTCCCCCGCCGTTCCAACCCTTCAATTCCTCTTCCCCCGCCGTTCCAACCCTTCAATTTTCCCCGCGCGTTCCAACCCTTCAATTCCCTTCCCCCCGCCGTTCCAACCCTTCAATGCCTTTCCCCCCGCCGTTCCAACCCTTCAATTCCTTTTCCCCCGCCGTTCCAACCCTTCAATTCCTCTTCCCCCGCCGTTCCAACCCTTCAATTCCTTTTCCCCCGCCGTTCCAACCCTTCAATTCCTCTTCCCCCGCCGTTCCAACCCTTCAAATCCTCTTCCCCCGCCGTTCCAACCCTTCAATTCCTCTTCCCCCGCCGTTCCAACCCTTCAATTCCTCTTCCCCCGCCGTTCCAACCCTTCAATTCCTCTTCCCCCGCCGTTCCACCCTTCCCTCATCCGGGTCTTCTCCTTCCAGTCCGTTCCGTTGGACCCTCTGTTCCATACAAGCGACGTCCACTAACGATGCTCTCGCTGTCCGTCGTTAAGAGGGCTTTGGGCGTCGCTTCCATGGGCGTGTGTGTGACAGCACGACACGCCACTCGTCAACAGGAAAAAGGAATAAATAAATAAATAAAACAAGGAATGGAGACGAATAAGTGGTGCTAACAATAGCATCAACGGCAATAATTGTGATAATAATTTTATAAAAAAGTAGGAACAAAAATGAGGGAGGAAGATCAAGCAAAGCAATGACTCGAAAGAAGAGGAGAGGAAAATAAATCACGAGGAAGATTTACAATAAAAAGAAAAAGAAAAAAAGGAAGAAAGAAAGTGAAGAATCCAAGGGTCATTTTGTTTCCTTTCCCCGCGTTCCAACCCTTCAAACACACAAGTGTGTGTGTGTGTGTGTGTTGTGTGTGTGTGTGGTGGGTGTTATAAATATATGTATATATAATTATATATATATATATATTATACACAGATATATATATATATATTATATATATATACATATATATAAATATACATATATATAATATATGTGTGTATAATATATGGATAATGTTTAGATATGGATATATATAGATATATATATATATATATATAATATATATATATATGGATAATATATATATATATATATATAAATAAGTATATACATATACACACATACATATGTGTATAGAAAATATTATATAAATAAAATATATTTATAGATATATTATATATATATATATAGATATATGTATATATATCAACATATATAAATATATATATATATAATATATTATCATATATATATATAAATATAGATAGTATAATATGTATTATGTAAACTTAAATTTAAAATATAATATTAACATATAAGTGGTGTGTGTGTGCGGTGTGGTGCGTGTGTGAACAAGTATATATATATTAATTATATATATATATATATATATATATGTATATATATATATATATATATATATATATTAAATAGATATATATATATATATACATATATATCACCATATAATGTATGTATTTAATACATATATATAAACATATATATGTATGTATATATACATAATATATAAACATATATTGGGGGGGGATAGGGGGGAAGGGGGGGTGGGATTTGGGGGGGGGGGGGGCGAGGGGGAGGGGGGGGGGGAGTGGTGTGTTGGAGAGGGGGGGGGGGGGTGGGGGGGGAGGCCCGATGGTGCTGGCGGGTTTGTGTATTGTGTTGGGGGGGGGGGTAGGGGATTAGTTGATGATGGATATGAATGGGTTGAGGGGGGGGAATAGTTGGGGGGGAGTTATTTGACTAGCCCAGAAAGTCTTTCCTTTCACAACTCCCGCCGTTTCCAACCCTAGACTGTAAATTCCTTTCCGCCTCAACCTCTCCTCTTCAATTCCTGTTCCCCGCCGTTCCAACCCTTCAATTCTTCGTCCTTCAGTCCGATCGTTCCAACCCTTCAATTCCATACAAGCGACGTCCACTAACGATGCTCTCGCTGTCCGTCGTTAAGAGGGCTTTGGGCGTCGCTTCCATGGGTGTGTGTGTGACAGCACGACACGCCACTCGTCAACAGGAAAAGGAATAGATAAATAAATAAAACAAGGAATGGAGACGAATAAGTGATGATAACAAGAGCATCAACGGTAATAATTGGGATAATAACATTATAAAAAAGTAGGAACAAAAATGAGGGAGGAAGATCAAGCAAAGCAAAGACTCGAAAGAAGAGGAGAGGAAAATAGATCATGAGGAAGATTTACAATAAAAAGAAAAAGAAAAACAGGAAGAAAGAAAGTGAAGAATCCAAGGGTCATTTTGTTCCTGTTTCACACGCGTTCGATCTCTCTCATAGACACACAGTGTGTGTGTGTGTGTGTGTGTGTGTGTGTGTGTGTGTGTGTGTATATATTGTTCTATATAAATATATTATATATATATATATATAAACAAATAATATATAAATATTATTATAATATATATAAATTTATAAATACATATTTATAGATATATGTGTGTATATATATATGTATATGTAAATATATGTATATATATATATATATATATATTATATATATATATCTATATATATCTGTATATCTATATATATATATAAATATATATATATGTATATACAAATACACATACATATGTGTATATAAAATAATATAAATGTAAATATATATATATATATATATTTATATATATATCTATATGTATTATATACTTTTTATATATTATATATATATATATATATATATATATATATATATCATATATATATGTATGTATGTAAACTTTAATTTAAAATATAATATTAACATATAAGTGTGTGTGAGTGTGCGTGTGTGTGCGTGTGTGAAACGTATATTATATATATATATATATATATAATTCTATATATATATATATATATATATTATATATGATTATATATATATATATATATATATATATACATATATATAAACATATATATGTATGTATATATACATATATATAAACATATATATGTATGTATATATACATATATATAAACATATATATGTATGTATATGTGTATACACATGTGCGCGTGTGTATGTGTGTTTGTGTTCGTGTCATTATCAGCAGCAGCAGCCATCACTTGTCCACTTCTGAACAAAGGCCATCCCATACCTCTTCCACAGCTCTCCACATTTTCTTGACTGTAAAATTTCTCAGTCTCATCTCTCCTCCTTCTCTCTGGCCTATTCCTGCGTTCGCTATCTCTCGGGGTCTTTATCTCCTCTGCCACTTTATCTTCTCTTCCAGCTGTACGTTCATCCCATCTCCTTCTTCTTTTGTGCTCGTTTATCACTTCTGGAATGACTTTAAACTCTAGTCTGTTCTCTTATCTCTGTTGACCTCTGGATGTCACTCGGAATTATTCTCGATTCTTGTCTTTTTCAACTGGTCCTGGTGCCTTGCTTGACCTTGATTGACCTGATCTCTGCTGATTTACTGAGGCTCTGAGCTTCGCACCCGTCCGGCCTCAGGGGGAGTACGCATTGGTTATACACATTGGTTGTACACATTAGTTATATGCATTGGTTACACATTTGGCGTCTCTGGTGTAGTGGTTATATAGATCTTCTCTCGATCTGCTTGTGCTTTTCCAATGTTTTGTGATCCGTAGAGCTGAGTGTTAATTCCCTTTTCATGGCCTGTGTTGAGCTTTGGTTTCTTGAGCTACGTGCGTGTAGCCACGAACTAGTTCTTTTTTTCTTTTCTTTCTTTCTCATCTTACATCTGATATTGAAATATTGAAAATTGAAATTGAAATAAGTGTTCATCGATATTTGCGGACTCCGATTTTCTTCAAAAGCACTATTTTCTTATTAGAATTAGATAAGTACATTTTGTGACGTCATGGCAATAATAGTCACCACACATGAAACAACGGAGCTTCCGGTTGGGATTAGCGGAGGAAAGATGTTCAAATATGCATTCGATTCCATAAAAAAAAAACGAACAGAACTGGCGAAAAGCAAAGACAATCCTGTTCCTCGCCGATCGTGAATGGCTGTCTGATTCCAGGTTCTTCGGCGTCTCAGTGACTCGAATAGTCGGTCGACCGCGAAGGAAATGAGTTCGATTCGTAACAGGATGTGTTTTGAGCGCAATCTTCGCGTACAGTATCTGCCGAAAGAAATATAGGAATCGCCTCAAAAACTTATAGGCTATTCCACTTCTTATAGGTTTTGCTTATTTATTCATATTTATAATCTGTTTGGTCCATGACATTCTCTCGTCGTTTCTTTTTTTTACCTTACGTTTTTATTTTTATTGTATGATCTATATTTCTTTAATTCAGAATATTTGAATGCTATTTTTTTGTAACCGTTTTCTTTCTTTTGCTACTGATAACCAACGTATATTGTATACTGACTTATCCAAAAGGAAGATAACCAATATTGCAAATTACTATCTGGGGTTATCAGTACTCCAAAGAACGATTATTGGAAGGTTTTACTGAGTCTTGCAGTGTACTTACTGATGTTCCTGAAAATACCTAGAAGGAGGTGATTGCCGGCGGGGGGGTTGCAAAGGGAGTGAAAACGGGTCTTAAATGAAAATGAGTTGTCTTACAGCAACAGAAAAAACATAAACAAACTTTGTGAGATTTTTGGGTGTGGTTTCTTCAAATGTGTTGACAGAAACACTCTTGCTAAATCCATAACAAGAACCCGGCTGAATGACAGCCACTCGCAAAACTCTCTACACGATTGCTTCACTGCTAATTAAAGTTGACATTGACAAACTAGTAAAGAAAATACCCAACCAGATTACCCACCGAGGAGTTTTTTTCCCAAGGTTAAATGTGCTGCAGTGTGTATACCTCGATTAAGATTTTGACATGCGGTTTAAAAGATAAGAATATCCTTCAAGTCATGTTAAATGGAGACTAAAATTCATAACTTTACAAAGATTACTTTCTGCTGAATAATGAATAAAGCTTTAGAGTTCCTTTGTAGCAGATTTATCAACACTTTTTGTAGGAAAAAGACTATACTTCAGTGTTCTATGCAATAAACATTTGGCTTTTGGACCGAGAGAGGTTGAATACCCTGCAATAAGGGTTTTTTGAGTGTGTTCCGCCTTTCTTAGCATTTTCTCCCGGTTCTTTCCATATAGTCCTCTCTTTCGCAGGTCAAAGTTATGAATTGGTTCTGCAGAACGCTGGTACTATGCCATTGTCTCCCTCACTGCGTTATCTTTGTCTTCACTGAACTTTGCGCTGTCTTGCAGTTGCCGTTCAATGTACGTAAAGTGTGCTAGAGGAATCGTATGGTTTGTTTGTTTGCTCGCTCACTCAGTTGAGATCTGCGTCTTGGTTTGCGGAGTCTAAGAGCTTTTCATAATCTGTAAGAGGTAGCCATAGTGGAGGATCAAATTCAGTTGTTTTTTTATCAAGAAGTTGGTTTATGGTAAGCAGGGAGAGAGAGAGAGAGAGAGAGGGAGAGAGAGGGCGGGGGGGGGGGGGGGGGGGGAAAGGAAGAAAGAGAAAGAGAGAGAGAGAGAGAGAGAGAGAGAAAGAGAGAGAGAGAAAGAGATAAAGGAAGAGAGGGGGGATGAAATAGAGAGAGAGAGAGAGAGAGAGAGAGAGAAAGAGAGAGAGAGAAAGAGATAAAGGAAGAGAGGGGGGATGAAATGAAACAGATAGAGAGAGCGATGAGAGATGAGAGAGAGAAGAGTAAAGAGAGAGAGAGAGAGATAAAGCGAAGATGAAAGTAAGATGAGGGGGATGAAAATAGGAGAACAGGAGAGAGGTGGAAGAGAAGAGAGAGAGAGAGAAGAGAGAGAGAGAAAGAGAATAATGGAAAGACGGGGGATGGATTAAAAATTAGAGAGGAGAGAAGAGAGAAGAGAGAGGAGAGAGAGAGAATGAAATAGAGAAGAGAGAAAGAGATAAAGGAAGCAGAGGTGGGGGGAATATGAAATAGTAGAGAGGTAGAGAGAGAGGAGAGAGAGAGTGATAGGAAGAGAGAGAGAGAGAGATAGGGAAAGAGGTAGAGAGGAAGAGAGATGAAGAGAGGGCGGAGGGGGGAAAGAAAGAGAAGAGAGAGAGAGAAGCGAAAGAAGAGAGAGAGGGGGGATGAAGAGATGAGAGAGGAGAGAGGAGAGAGAGAGAGAGTGAGAGAAGAGAGAGAGTGAGGAGTGAGAAGAGAAGCGAGAGGAGAGAGAGAGAGAGAGAGATAGTGAGAGAGAGAGAGAGAGGGGGAGAGATGAGAGAGAGAGAGAGAAGATGAGGAGAGGGAGAGAGAGAGGAGAGATGAGAGGAGAAGAGGGTAGAGAGAGAGAGAGAGAGAGAGAGAGAGAGAGAGAGCACGTGATGGTTGTGGGTTGTGGGTTTTACATCTATAAAAGAGTCTTTTCATATTATATATACTAAGTCTTCCTTGGTGTAATGGTTAGCACGATCGCCTCTAAAGCGATAGATTCGGGTTCGATCCCCGGCAGAGACTATCAGTCAAGGGATTTTTTTTCCAGTTTCTAAATAAAACTTGCTATCACTTGCTCAATATGATTTATCAATTCTATTCTCTTTTATCATCACTTATGCAGTGACTACGTTAACGTGTGACAGAGTATTATCGATTTTTCTCTTGTTTGGAATAGGTGTCAATGACCTTTAGTTTTTTTTCGTCTATTTTTTTTTCCATGGAATGAATAGCAATGATAGCAATGTTGATCACATAGCGGGGAGGTTTTCATTCATAAGACGAAATAACCTTTTCAACATGCAACACCAATGACAACACCGACCTTAAGAGCAAGTGAACACCACGGAACAACTTCATCGTTTATAAAACACCGAATAAAAAATAATGATCCCACAATGCAGGATTATAATGAATACAATCAATGCATCAATCATGGAATAATTCGTTTTCATTCATACCCCTTCATTCCTATTGCATTTTTGCAATGGGCGAGTCATTCCGCTAATGCCATAAGGGCTTCCTTGATTAAGTCCCTTATGAATGAAGACCAAGTCGCTGCCAGGAATACAAATTTCGGAATCTAATATTCGGAATTCCAACACCCGAAAGCTGACTGGAATTTAACACTTGTGATTAGAAGATTAAGCTTTTTATATCGAACACTGCATACGAGTAAAATAAATTGTATTTCTAAAAGCTTTCAGGTATTGATTTTTATATTCATTCAGTTTTGCCTCGTTCGTAATTGCGCTATAGATATTTGATATGTGTATTCGTAAATAACATTTGTTTTATCTACCAGTAAGTTCTTTCAATATTATGACTAGATCTTTTGTATATTTGTTCCTCTGTTGCGAATAAAGACTAATTTTTCGTTTAAATGTGAATAAAAATTCTATCAAAAGCTTCATACGAAAAAATGGGGAAATTAAAAAAAAGATAGATAGAGAGAGAGAGGAGAGGATATATATATATATAAAATATATTAGAATCGATTATATAATAATTATATGATATATATATACATATATATATATTTATATAGTAGTATATCACCTGTATATATATATGTATATATAGTGTATATATATATATATATATGTATATATATTGAATGTATATAGATGTATATATAAGTATATATTTATATATATCATAAATATATATTAATATAATAGATTTCTTATATATATATATATATATATCGATATTATAGAGAGAGAAAACGAACGTTGTAGTGTGTGTGTGAATGGAGGGGGGGGGTGACATAAATCTATATATAAATCTTTTCCTTCATTACATATTAAGTCTTCCTTGGTGTAATGATTAGCACGATCGCCTCTAAAGCGATAGATTCGGGTTCGATCCCCGGCAAAGACCATTGTTAGGAAAAAGTTTATCATTATTATTATTTTTTTTTTAGTTTATGAATAAAATTCGTTATCACTTACTTACGTGATTATTAATTATATTCTGCCTTATTATTTTGTAGTTATAGTTAGACGATGATCATGAAGATGATGATCGTCATAATAATGATGGCGCTAATGAAGTTAATGTTTATGAAATATGTTACTGATAATGACGATGAAAATGATAACAGTAATCGTGCTAGCAATGATAAAGATATCATCATCATTATTACTATTTTCACAGTTATTATCAATATTTCTAGTAAAACTAGTAGTATCAGTATTGTTATCATTATCATAATTCCGTATCCCCTCTTGGCAACATGACCCCAACGGGGTCCGTTGCAGAGCAGGACCCCTGCATGGGCGGTATTGCGGTACAGCCCATATATATGGTTAGTAATTATCTTTTAATTAGTTCCTCTTATTTCTCCGGTGTCAATCTTCCCTTTGCGATCACTTCTCTATTGGTTGCCTTTATCCTAAAGTATTTTTGTCGTGCAACAGGTAACCGATAATGGGAATTATGTAATCAAATTATCATTATTTGACAGATATCCATACTTCTTCACAACACAAAATGAAATAAAATCAGGAGAGACAGTCAAGAATAAACAACAACAACAAAAACGGAGAAAAATAAAGAATGAAAAAAATAAAAAAAAATAATAAAAATTATACCCCTTTATTCCGTATATTTGTGACGCATAAAATACACGAAGCGAAATATGGTCTTTCGAAGGAATGAATACATACATAAGCTAATGCAATTACCAACGATAATAATAAGACCGTTCATGACTAATGGCAATAATTGTTAAATCAAATCAGGTAGTGATGGTGTGTGTGTTTTCCCCTAGAATTTAATCGTACAAAAAAAAAAAAAAAAAAAATATTCAGACGGTGCCCCCCCCCCCCCCGTATTCTCTTTCTCTCATTCTCTTTATTTCTAACTCATATGTCTCTCTCGCTATCTTAATCTCTGTTTCTCTAAATGCACACATCTGTTTCTCTGTCTCTGTCTGTCTGTTTGTCCAATTCCCTCTCTCTCTCTCTCTCTCTCTCTCTCTCTCTCTCTCTCTCTCTCTCTGCTTGTATACTTTGTTTTTCATCATTACTCTCATCGTCACCACTATCAGTCATCATCATCATCATCACGAGAACAACCTCCTCCTCACCATCACCATCTCATCATCATTATCATCATCATCAATCATCATCATCACGATTAATAATTAAATCTCTGTGATTGATAATAAAGATAAGGTTAAATGTGTTTGAGAAATAGTGAATTGTTTTTAAATATATAATATAAATATATATATATATATTATATATATATATAAATATATAACTATATATATATATATATATATATATATATATATATACATATATATTTATATTATATATAGTTTTTTTTTTTTTTTTTTTTTTTTTTTTTTATAATATTTTATAATATATATAAATAATGTTAAACGGGGGAGACTAATCACTCACTCTCACTCGACTCAAAAATGAAATTGATGAAATTATCAGACTGTGAAAAAGTTACATATCGTATTACACGCAATAACTGAAAATAAATAAATAAATAAATAAGAACAATTATGTTCGTCTCTGCCGGAGATCGAACCCGAATTTATCGCTTTAGAGGCGATCGTGCTAACCATTACACCAAGGAAGACTTAATATGTGATGAAGGAAAAGACGATTATATAATGCATCCCCGCCCCCCCTATCACTCTTTCTTTCTCTCTCTCTCTCATTCTCTCCCTGTTTCTGTCTCTCTCTCTCTCTCTCTTTCTCTCTCTCTCTCGTTCTCTTTCCTTTCATTGTTTTTATTTACGTATTTATTCTAGTTTAGAGTAAATGTAGTTAGTGAAAATGCTTTATATTTCAATAAATAATTATTGACAATTTGTATAGAGAAAAAATAAAATAAAAATGGTCCGAATTTGTTAGAATTGAATCTAAATTATTTTCAACTCCTAAAAATATATAATGGTATTAATAATGATAGTGAAAATGATGATAAAAATTATGATGGTGATATTGATGAAGATCGTGATGATAATGGTAATGATGATGGTGATAATGATGTTTATGATGACAATGATTATCATTATTGCTGTTATTAGTAGTAAAGATTATTTTCTTGTGAAACAGGTAACCAATATCATTATCCAATTAAGTCATCAATATTAATATTGTCATCATAATTTTGTCATTTTTGTTTATGTTAGATATTCATATTTCTTAACAAAGCAAAATGAAATAAAATCAGGAGAAGAAGGTCAAGAATAAAACAAAAATCGAAAAACACCAGAAAAAGAAAGAAAGAAAGAAAGAAAAAAACTTTTATTCCGTATATTTGAGACGCATAAAATACACGAAGCGAAATATGGTCTTTCGAAGGAATGAATACATACATCAAGCTAATGCAATTACCAACGATAATAATAATATAATTCATGACTAATGGCAATAATTGTTAAATCAAATCAGGTAGTGATAGTGTGTGTTTTTTCCCCTAGAATTTAATCGTATAAGAAAAAAAATATATTCAGACGGTGCCCCCCCCCCCGAATTCTCTTTCTATCATTCTATTTCTCTATCTCCTATGTCTCTCTCGCTATCTTAATCTCTGTCTCTCTAAATGCACACATCTGTTTCTCTGTCTCTGTCTGTCTGTTTGTCCAATTCTCTCTCTCTCTCTCTCTCTCTCTCTCTCTCTCTCTCTCTCTCTCTCTCTCTGCCTGTAAATTTGATACTTTGTCTTTCATCATTACTCTCATCATCACCATCATCATCATCACGAGAACAACTTCCTCCTCACCATCACCATCTCATCATCATCACCATCATCATCATCAATCATCATCATCATTACCACGACTAATCCTGATAATTATAATGATGATAATAATGATGATGATGATGAATTATAATAATGACAGTAATGAAGACAATGATAATGGTTGAGGGTTAGACAAGATAATGATAACAGCGATAATAAATACAATTAGGATGATGTTAATGATAACAAAATCCCCAAACAACAATGATAATGGTAATAATAGGAAATTGATGCTAATACTTATAGTAACAATATCAATATCAATGATAATGATGATATAATGATAATGATATAAATAATGACAGTACATATGATAGTGATAATAATAACAATAAAAACAATATTAGTGATAAAAATTATAATGATGATAATGATGATAATAATAATAATGGTAATAACAGAAATGATAAACATACTAGCAATAATAATCTAAAAACAAAACGTCAACATAATCATAATGGGAATAACAATAATTGCAGAAGCAACACCAATAATGATGGTGATAACACTAATGATAACAATGATAACAATAACAACTAAAACCATAAAAATGATAAAAATAATGATAATGATAATGATCATTAAACCACCGCCAACAAGAACGAAAATGATAATAATTATATTAATTATATGGTTGATAAAGATAACAGTAATAACAATTATAATGATAATGATAACAATGGTAATGTGATAACAGTAATGATGATATCAAGGAAAATAATATTGATAATGATAATGATGATAATAGTAGCAATAACAATATTGGCAATAAAGATATTAGTAATAATGATTGTAACGGTGGTAATAATAACCATAATGATAATGATAAAGATGATGATAACAATAAGGCTAATGTTAAAGATAATAATACTATTAATGATAACAGTAATAACAATGATAATGATGAGAATTATAGTAATTAAGATAATAATGATGAGAATTATAGCAATTAAGATAATAATGATGATATTTATAGTAATAAAGATAATAATGATGATAATGATGATAATAATGAAAATAATGATAATAATGATAATAATGATAATGATAATAATCATGATAATAATAGTATTAATAATAATCATGATAATAATACACCAAAATAATTATGATAACAAGGATAATGATAACAGTGATAACAACAACAATAATAATGACAATGAAGCAATAACAACAGGTGATCATGATAGTATTAATGAATAAAAACAAAGATGGGGATGGTAATATACTCGCTGATAATGGTAATAAATATTACAATGATCACAACAACAGAAGCAAAAACATCGACGAAAAAGAACAATAATTATAATGATGATATGAATAATAGTTGTAATGATAATGATGATGATAATGAGTATAATGATAAATGTGATAACACACGTTTATATTCCTAGTGCTCTTAATAACGATAACAAGGAAATTAAATCTCTGTGATTGATAATAAGGATAAGGTTATATGTGTTTGAGAAAGTGAATTGTTTATATATATTTTTTTTCTAATTCAGACTCAAAATGAAATTGATGAAATTATCAGAGTGTGAAAAAGTTACTTATTCGTATTACACGCAATAACTGAAAAATAAGAAATTTAATAGTAGTCTCTGCCGGGAATCGAACCCGAATCTATCGCTTTAGAGGCGATCGTGCTAACCATTACACCAAGGAAGACTTAATTAATTATTAAGGAAAAGACGGTTATATAATGTAACCCCCCCCCCCCTCTCACTCTTTCTCTCTCTCTCTCTCTTTCTGTCCCTGATTCTGTCTCTCTTTCTCTCTCTCTCTGATTCCTACTCTCTCTCTTTCATTCTCTCTCTCTCCCTCTTTCTCTCTCTCTCGTTCTCCTTCCTTTCATTGTTTTTATTTACGTATTTATTCTAGTTCGGAGTAAATGTAGTTAGTGAAAATGCTTTATATTTCAATAAATAATGATTGACAATTTGTACAGAGAAATGAAATATAAAAATGGTCCGCATTTGTTAGCATTGAACCTAAATTGTTTTCAAATCCTAAACAGTGTTTTACTACTGTTTTACATGTGTTTTTCTTCTGTCTGTAATGTAGGTTAGCTGTTATAACGTTTTAAAGATGTCGGAGAAGATTTGTCCAATTATCACGCCCATTTCCTGGATTGATTACTAGGCATAGTTGGGCATGAGGTTCTGTCCCCCTTGTAGGCCTATCTAAGGCTCGAGCTTACATGACGTCACTTGATTTTATCAAAATGATAATGCGATGTACGGATGGATTTGGCGAAATAACATCAGCAGGTTCCATTATGCTTATGGCATCAACATTTGGCAATTGCAGATTGACTTTGAGAGTAGCAACGCCCCCCCCCCCCAACACACACACACACACACACAAACACACAAATAAACGTCATTACAAGAAGTGAAAGAGGACATAAACAAACGAAAATAAAAATAAATACAAATACGAAATGATTTTGATAACAACAAAAGTAGTAATGATGATAGTAATAAACCTAATAATGATAACGGTAATTATTGTTACGATGATAATAATAATATATTGATACTACTACCAAAATAATATCAATAATGATAATAATAAGGATGATGATAATGATGAGAATAATGATCATAATGACGATAGTAATAACGATAAAAGTAGTAACAGAAAGCTTTAAAATGATTCGCTTTATAGCAACCATTACACCGCGGAAGACTTAATGCGAAAGGAAGGAAAAGAAAGATATATTTAGGGATATTAGGAAAATAAATACATAGATAAACAAACCTCTTTATTCCTATATTTGAGACGCTTGTAATACGTCAAGTCAACGATAGCGATAAGATAATCCTGATTAATGTTAATAACAGAATTGATAAATCAAATTAGGTAGTGATAGTGTTTTTCTTTTCTCGAATTTAAACATTTAAAAAAAAAGAATTATGTCTCCTAGTCTCTACCGGGAATCGAACCCGAATCTATCAGTTTAGAGGTGATCGTGCTAACCATTACACCACAGAAGACTTATTAAGTGATGAAGGAAAAGACTAATTTGTATATGTAAACACCCCCCCCCCTCCCAACCACCACCAAGTGATCTCTCTCTCTCTCTCTCCCTCTCTCTCTCTCTCTCTCTCTCCCTCTTGCTATCTCTCTCTCTCTCTTACTCTCTCTCTCTCTTTCTCTCTCTCTCTCTCCCCCCCCCCTCTCTCTTCCTCTTTCTCTCTCTCTCTCTTTCTTCCTCGCTTTTCCTCCCTCCTTCTATAAAAAGTTGTTGTTATTATGTTATTATTGTGATGGTTATTATAATTATAATGATTATAAAACGATAATAATGAGAATGATAACAGTCATGGTGATAATAGTAATTTTAATTTAAAAAAAATATATGATGGTATTAATAATGATAGTGAAAATGATGATAAAAATTATGATGGTGATATTGATGAAGATCGTGATGATAATGGTAATGATAATGGTGATAATGATGATAATGATGACAATGATTATCATTATTGCTGTTATTAGTAGTAAAGATTATTTTCTTGTGAAACAGGTAACCAATATGACAATATTATTGTCATCATAATTTTGTCATTTTTGTTTATGTTAGATATTCCTAACAAAGCAAAATTTAAAAAGAAATCAGGAGAAGAAGGTCAAGAATAAAACAAAAATCGAAAACACCAGAAAAAGGAAGAAAGAAAGAAAGAAAAAAACTTTTATTCCGTATATTTGAGACGCATAAAATACACGAAGCGAAATATGGTCTTTCGAAGGAATGAATACATACATCAAGCTAATGCAATTACCAACGATAATAATAAGATCCTTCATGACTAATGGCAATAATTGTTAAATCGAATCAAAAATAGACGTAGCCCCCTTCCCTCCCCTCCCCCCTCCCCCCCTCACTGCTGAATTCTCTCGCTCTCATTCTCTTTCTTTCTAACTCCTATGTCTCTCTCGCTATCTTAATCTCTGTTTCTCTAAATGCACACTTCTGTTTCTCTGTCTGTCTCTCTCTCTCTCTATCTATCTCTCTTTCTTTCTCTCTCAATCTCTCTCTCTCTCTCTTTCTCTCTGCTTGTAAATTTGATACTTTGTCTTTCATCATTACTGTCATCATCACCACTATTAGTCATCATCATCACCATCATCATCATCAT
>NW_028234414.1:40921542-40924042 GCF_977035675.1 Penaeus japonicus
CCTCATTATTGTTGTTAATGTTATCATAACTATTTTCATCATCATAATTTTCCTTTTGATTATTACTATTACTGTTATTATTACTATTTTTTTTTTTTTTGTATCATCATGGCTGTTCTTATTATAAATACCATTATTGGTGTTATCATCATCGTTATCATATTTATGTCATCACAATAACCACAATCACCATCATAATCGTTATTGATGTTACCATCATCATCATCATCATCATCCTCATCATCACCATCACATCACCACCACCACCATCATCATCACCATCATCATCATCATCATCATCATCATCATCATCATCATCATCATCATCATCATCATCATCATCATCATCATCATCATCATCATCATCATCATCATCATCATCATCACCATCATCACCATCATCATCATCATCATCATCATCATCATCATCATCATCATCATCATCATCATCATCATCATCATCATCATCATCATCATCATCATCATCATCATCATCATCATCATCATCATCATCATCATCATCATCATCATCATCATCATCATCATCATCATCATCATCATCATCATCATCATCATCATCATCATCATCATCATCATCATCATCATCATCATCATCATCATCATCATCATCATCATCATCATCATCATCATCATCATCATCATCATCATCATCATCATCATCATCATCATCATCACATCATCATCATCATCATCATCATCATCATCATCATCATCATCATCATCATTATCATCATCATCGTCATCATCATCATCACATCATCATCATCATCATCATCATCATCATCACCTTTATTAGTCATCATCATCACCATCATCATCATCATCACAAGAACAACCTCCTCCTCACCATCACCATCTTATTACCACTATCAGTCATCATCATCACCATCATCATCATCATCACGAGAACAACTTCCTCCTCACCATCACCATCTCATCATCATTATTATCATCATCAATCATCATCATCATTACCACGACTAATGCTGATAATTATAATGACAGTAATGAAGACAATGATAATGGTTGATGGTTAGACAAGATAATGATAACAGCGATAACAAATACAATTAGGATGATGTCAATGATAACAAAATCCCCAAACAACAATGTTAATGGTAAAAGGAGCAAATTAATGCTAATACTTATAGTAACAATATCAATATCAATGATAATGCTGATATAATGATAATGATGATATAGATAATGACAGTACATATGATAGTGATAATAATAACAATAAAAACAATATCAGTGATAAAAATAATACTGATGATAATGATGATAATAATAATGGTAATAATCAAAATGATAAACATACTAGCACTAATGATCTAAAAAACAAAACGTCAACATAATCATAATGGGAATAACAATAATTGCAGAAGCAACACCAGTAATGATGGTGATAACAACACTAATGATAACAATGATAACAATATGAACTAAAACCATAAAAATGATGAAAATAATGATAATGATAATGATAATTAAACCACCGCCAACAAGAACGAAAATGATAATAATGATATTAATTATTGTGCTGATCATAATGATGATGATAAAGGTAACAGTAATAACTATTATAATGATAATGATAACAATGGTAATGTGATAACAATAATGATGATACTAAGGAAAATAACATTGATAATGATAATGATGATAATAGCAATAACAATATTGGCAATAAAGATATTAGTAATATTGATTGTACCGATTGTAACAATAATGATAATGATGATGAAGATAACAATAAGGATAATGTTAAAAATAATGATACTATTAATGATAACAGTAATCATGATAATGATGATGAGAATAATAATAATGAAGATAATAATGATGATAATGATAATGATAATGATAATAATAAAAATGATAATAATAATGATGATAATAATTATGATAATAATCATGATAATAATATCACTAAAATTATCATGATAACAAGGATGATAATGATAACAGTGACAACAACAATAATAACAACGGTAATAATAACAAAGATACTGATAATGAGGAAAACAAAGATAACAATGATAACAATACTACAACGGCAATAATAATGACAATGAAGTAATAACAACAGGTGATCATGATAGTATTAATTAATAAAAACAAAGATGGGGATGGTAATACTGATAACGGTAATAAATATTACAATGATCACAACAACAGAAGCAAAAACATCGACAAAAAAGAACAATAATTATAATGATGATGATAACAATGATAGTTGTAATGATAATAATAATGATAATGAGTATAATGATAAATGTGATAACACACACGTTTATATTCCTATTGCTCTTAATAACGATAACAAGGAAATTAAATTTCTGTGATTGATAATAAGGATAAGGTTAAATGTGTTTGAGAAAGTGAATTGTTTATATATATTTTTTTCTAATTCAGACTCAAAATGAAATTGATGAAATTATCAGAGTGTGAAAAAGTTACTTATTCGTATTACACG
>NW_028234414.1:40929042-40931542 GCF_977035675.1 Penaeus japonicus
TGATTATTCTGTAATTTAAAATGTATTTTACGAAACCATGTAGAGAATAACCATATTGTATATTATGGAAATAAAGATTTATTTCTGATTCTGATTCTGATTCTCTCTCTCTCTCTCTCTCTCTCTCTCTCTCTCTCTCTCTCTCTCTCTCTCTTTCTCTCTCTCTCTCTTCTCTCTCTCTCTCTCTCTCTCTCTCTCTCTCTCTCTCTCTCTCTCTCTCTCTCTCTCTCTCTCTCTCTCTCTCTCTCTCTCTCTCTCTCTCTCTCTCTCTCTCTCTCTCTCTCTCTCTCTCTCTCTCTCTCTCTCTCTCTCTCTCTCTCTCTCTCTTTCTCTCTTTCTTCCTCGCTCTTACACCCTCCTTCCATTCAAAGTTGTTGATAATGGTGATGCTGATATTGATAACAATAATAATAACGTTAATTAAGATAGTTATTATTAGTAGTTGTTGTAGTATTATCACTCTTCTTATTTGTCACTAAGCAACCATTATCATAAAGTATTTTTGTTGTGAAACAGGTAGCCATTATCACTCTCCCATTAAATGATCATTATCATAATTATCATCATTTTGTCATTTTTGTTTATGCTAGATAACCATACTTCTTTACGAGGCAAAACCCCTTTATTCCGTGCATTTGAGACGCTTATAATACATGAAGCGAAATATGGCCTCACGAAGGAATAGATACATCAAGCTACTGTAATTACCAACGATGATAATATTATCAATATCTAATGACAATAATAGAAATGATAAATAACATAAAAAAGTGAGAGTGTGTTTTATTCTCGAATTTGATAGTAAAAAAATAAATAAATAGATAAATAAAATAATGATAATTGCTCTAGTACTCCGTCGGGAATCGAACCCGAATCTATCACTTTAGAGGCGATCGTGCTAACCATTACACCAAGGAAGACTTATTAAATAATGAAGGAAAAGACGGTTATATCGATGAAACCCTCCCCCCCCTCCCCCTGCCACTTGCTCTCTCTCTCTCTCTCTCTCTCTTTCTCTCTCTCTCTCTTTCTCTCTCTCTCTCTTTCTCTCTCTCTCTCTCTCTTTCTCTCTCTCTCTCTTTCTCTCTCTCTCTCTCTCTTTCTCTCTTTCTCTCTTTCTCCCTCCCTCCCTCCTTCCATTCAATCTCTCCCTTTTTTATTATTATCATTGTTATTATTATCACCATGTTATTATCAGGTTTATTGTAATTATAATCATTATTATTTTTGTTACTATTTGCATTATCAATACTATTACTATAATCATCATCAGCAGCATCATTACTATCATCTTCTTCAGCATCATTACTATCATCTTCTTCAGCATAATTACTATCATCTTCTTCAGCATAATTACTATCATCTTCAGCATAATTACTATCATCTTCAGCATAATTACTATCATCTTCTTCAGCATCATTACTATCATCTTCTTCAGCATAATTACTATCATCTTCTTCAGCATCATTACTATCATCTTCTTCAGCATAATTACTATCATCTTCTTCAGCATCATTACTATCATCTTCTTCAGCATAATTACTATCATCTTCTTCAGCATAATTACTATCATCTTCTTCAGCATCATTACTATCATCTTCTTCAGCATAATTACTATCATCTTCTTCAGCATAATTACTATCATCTTCTTCAGCATCATTACTATCATCTTCTTCAGCATAATTACTATCATCTTCTTCAGCATAATTACTATCATCTTCTTCAGCATAATTACTATCATCTTCTTCAGCATAATTACTATCATCTTCTTCAGCATAATTACTATCATCTTCAGCATAATTACTATCATCTTCTTCAGCATCATTACTATCATCTTCTTCAGCATAATTACTATCATCTTCTTCAGCATCATTACTATCATCTTCTTCAGCATAATTACTATCATCTTCTTCAGCATCATTACTATCATCTTCTTCAGCATAATTACTATCATCTTCTTCAGCATAATTACTATCATCTTCTTCAGCATCATTACTATCATCTTCTTCAGCATAATTACTATCATCTTCTTCAGCATAATTACTATCATCTTCTTCAGCATAATTACTATCATCTTCAGCATCATTACTATCATCTTCTGCATAATTACTATCATCTTCTTCAGCATAATTACTATCATCTTCTTCAGCATAATTACTATCATCTTCTTCAGCATAATTACTATCATCTTCTTCAGCATAATTACTATCATCTTCAGCATCATTACTATCATCTTCTGCATAATTACTATCATCTTCAGCATCATTACTATCATCTTCTTCAGCATCATTACTATCATCTTCTTCAGCATAATTACTATCATCTTCAGCATCATTACTATCATCTTCTTCAGCATAATTACTATCATCTTCTTCAGCGTAATTACTATCATCTCCAGCATCATTACTATCATCTTCTTCAGCGTAATTACTATCATCTTCAGCATAATTACTATCATCTTCAGCATAATTACTATCATCTTCTCCAGCATCATTACTAT
>NW_028234414.1:40941542-40949042 GCF_977035675.1 Penaeus japonicus
CAGAGGGCTGGTCTGTGGCCTGTTATAATTTAGGTTTTGATTGCAGCAAATATGTTGATTAATCAGAGAGAGAGAGAGATTGTGAGAGAGAGAGGAGAAAGAGAGAGAGAGAGAGAGAGAGAGGGAGAGAGAGACGGAGAAAGAGAGAGAGGGAGAGAGAGACGGAGAAAGAGAGAGAGGGAGAGAGAGAGAGAGAGAGAGAGAGAGAGAGAGAGAGAGAGAGAGAGAGAGAGAGAAAGAGAGAGAGAGAGAGAGGGAGAGAGAGAGAGAGAGAGAGAGAGAGAGAGAGAGAGAGAGAGAGAGAGAGAGAGAGAGAGGGAGAGAGAGACGGAGAAAGAGAGAGAGGGAGAGAGAGACGGAAAGAGAGAGAGAGAGAGAGAGAGAGAGAGAGAGAGAGAGAGAGAGAGAGAGAGAGAGAGAGAGAGAGAGAGAGAGAGAGAGACAGAGACAGAGAAAGAGACAGCAAGAGAGAGAGAGAGAGACAAAGAGAGAGAGAGATAGAGAGAGAAAAGAGATTAAGAGAGTGTGGAAAAGAGAAAGAGATCTTTAGATAGAGAGAAAGAGAAACCACGAAAATAGAACGAAAGGACAGACAAGAAGAGATCGTCTGATAAAAGCATCTAAAGAGTATGAAATAAACGAGGAAATGGAATTAAAGACGATAAGAATAGATGGAGAAAATGATAATGAAATAATTGAAGAACAAGTGGAAGAAATTAAACAAAAAAGGAATGTTAAGCGTGGAGAGATTAGAAGAAACAAGACAATTATTTGAATATATGAAATACTAAAAAGGGAATTAAAGCGAGAATAGGAAATCTTAGAATAACATTTATAAGCAAAGAAAGAAGAATATAGAGAGCATATGTGAGATAGGAAAAATAAAGAGATTAAAAGGATTACAGAGATAGGAGACAAATGGCAATAAATGAACAATAACAACAAAACTACAGAAGAGATATGAAAGAGAGAGGATATAAGAATGAATAAACGGAGGGAAAGAAAGAGAGATAATAGAACGCAACGATAAAAGCGAGACTAAGGAAATATCAAGAGGAAACAAATAAACAAACAAAAAGAAGGTTATGAAGGGAGCAGGGAGGAGAGAGAGAAAGAGAGAGAGAGACAGCAATAGAAATAAAAGATAGATAGATAGATAAAGAAATAGAAGATCTAAAATAAATAAAAACAAATAAACAAAACAAAGATACGTGTTTACAAAGATGAAGCGAAAAGCGGTTACAATAAATCGGTTTGTTTCGATTCAAATGCGATTCCTCGTATTTTATATCTATCTATCAATTTATCTGTGTCGTGTTTATCCTCTCTACTCTCTCTCTCTCTTCCCGTCTACTCATCTAACTATCTCTCTCTCTCTCTCTCTCTCTCTCTCTCTCTCTCTCTCTCTCTCTCAATATATATATATATATATATATATATATATATATATATATATATATATATATATATATACATACACACACACACACACACACACACACACACACACACACACACACACACACATCTCTCTGTCTGCCTTTGTGTCTGTTTATCTGTTTGTCTTCCTCTTCCTCTTCCCTCTTCCTTATTTCAATGGAGATGATGGGAGGCAAGACAGAGGAGGGGAGGAAAAAAATGAGATAAAACACATGAAATGAATAATGTTGTGAAATATCGGTGTCAGTAATGATGAATGTCTCCACACCAGAAATATTTCACGTGGAGACTGTAATTCATTCATCTGGTCTTTTGCAGTTATTCATTCTTATTCATCATATACTTATTCGTGAAAAAAAGAAAAAAAATAGAATTAGAGAAAGAGGAGACAACAAGGAGATCAAAGAAACGAATGTGGAGATAAGATAACGAGGGAAAATACAAGAAAAAGGTGAAAAAAGAAAAACTGGAAGGTGATTGATAAAGGAAAATTGAAGGGAGGAGGAAAAGAGGAGATGAAATATGAACGAAGAAGAAGGAAAAAAAGGGAAGATAAGAAGAGAACATAGATGCGAGACACGAAGAATAGGGGAAATAATAAGAGAACAAAAAGATAGAAAGGGAATGAAAAAAAAAAATGTAAACAAAAAATAGAGAAAGAAGGAAGAAAAAAACAAAAAGAAGAAAGAATAAGAGGAATCAGGCAATGAAGAAAAATATTCCAAACAGCAAAAAGAAGAAATCAAAAGCCAAAAAAAGGGGGGAATCAAGAAAAGAAAAGCAATAAAATGAAGAAAATAATGAAAGAAAAGACATCAGTCAATAACAAAAACAACAACAACAACAACAATGGAATTACGACCGATATACAACACAGAGGGGAAAGAAAGAGGATCAGAGAACCGACAAACAGAGGGGAGTGTGTGGGCGGCGCCAGCAAAGGCGTGGGCGGTGGAACAGGTTGGGGAATCGAGTGGAACTTGGCTCACCTCCAGCTCCAGACTGGGTGCTCTCCCCCCCCCCCTCCCCGCTCATCCTCCTCTTCCCTCTCCTACTCCTCCTCCTCCACCTCCTCCCCTTCCTCCTCCTTCTCCTCCGCCTTTTCCTCCCCTCTTCTTCCTCCTCCTCCTCCTCCTCCCCGCTCCTCCTCCTTCTCCTATCGCTCCTCCCCCTTCTCCTCCCCTTCCTCCTCCTTTTCCTCCGCTCTTCCTCCTCCTCCTCTTCTCCGTTCCCCTCTCCTCCTCTTCTCCGTTCCCCTCTCCTCCTCTTCTCCGTTCCCCTCTCCTCCTCCTCTTCTCCGTTCCCCTCTCCTCCTCTTCCTTTCCCCTCTCCTCCTCCTCCTCTCATCGCCCTCATCCTCCTCTCGCCCTCCTCTTCTCCTCCTCTGCCCCCACTCCTCCCCCTCTTCTTCCCCTCCCACAGCTCCTCCTCCTCATTCCCTCCTCCTCTTCTTCCCCTCCTCCTGCTCCGCCCTCCCCTCCCCCCTGTTCCTCCTCATTCCCCCACCTCCCCTGCCCTCACTCTCGTAACAAGGGTGTCTAGGTTTCTAGTTAGTCTTTCTTGGTTTCTAAACCGTCTTTGCTTCCGCCCTTGCCTTCTCATTCCTTTTTTTTTTTTTTTTTTTTTTTTTTTTTTAGGGCGACTGTGCTCCCGCCCCTGGCTTTCCGCCCGCCTTTGCCGTGTATTCATGTGGTTTCGTTTCGACTTCGTATTCATGTGGTTTCGTTTCGCTTTCGTATTCATGTGGTTTCGTTTCGCTTTCGTATTCATGTGGTTTAATATTGCTTTCGTATTCATGTGGTTTCGTTTCGCTTTCGTATTCATGTGGTTTAATATTGCTTTCGTATTCATGTGGTTTCGTTTCGCTTTCGTATTCATGTGGTTTAATATTGCTTTCGTATTCATGTGGTTTAATATTGCTTTCGTATTCATGTGGTTTCTGTGTGTGTGTGTGTGTGTGTGTGTTAGAGTGTGTGTTTATTTTATTTTCCAGATTCGTTTTTTCTTTTAATTAACAGTTTTCATTCATTATTTTTTCATATTTTCTTATTATTTATGTTTTCTTATTCCTTTTTTTCCCTTTTGGTACTTTCAATTGTTCTAATATTCTTATTTTCAATATTTTCTTGTTTCCAAAATCTCATTTCCTTATTATCTAAATCTTTTTATTCTTATTTCATGAGGTTTAAAAAATATCACATCTTATTACATCATATTCATTTTCTTTTCAAATCTCATTTCATTACATTCAGAACGTTCTTTCCTATCTCATCCCTTTCATTTCTTATCCATTTCCATCATTATTAATAATATTCATAATATCCCTCTGCCCCTTCTACCACGTAATATCTCCGTGTCCTAATATTGCCCTGAAGCGCTGACGTGCAACAGCCTAATCATGTTACTGACGTGTCTACACTGGTCTGAAACACCTTCACGATGTATCACAGGATTAAGGTTTTTCCAAAGTCCAGAACATTCCGTTGCGTGACCGACGAATTTCATTAACCGAATCTCAACTTTTTAAAACTTTTTTTCTCCTCTCTGATTGTATTAAAAAAAAGGAAAAAAAAAAAGGAAATTAATTCCAGAAGATGATTAGCAAGATTCGTTTTGACAAGATATCGTGTTTTTTTTTCTTGTTTTTTTTTTTTTTTTTTTTTGCTTGGTTGAAGTCTATAATGACGTAAGGCTTATCATCAATATCTTTATCAACACTTAGTGTGAACGTCTACACATTATGTAAAAAAATGGCAGTGATGCTATCATTATCATTAGTATGTATATCAGTATTGTCATTATTATCATTATCACTATTATTCTGGTTCTCTTTGTTGGTATTATCATCAGTTTTTTTTTATATAATGATGATGAGGATGATAATAATGATGATAATGATGATAAGGATAACAAATGCAATTACAATTATCATAATAATGATGTTAGTAATGATACTGCTTATAATAATATTAGAGATAAATTCGTTGTGATAATAATGATAATGATAATGTCAAATAACAATCGTGATACTGCTACTGAAAGTGATAATGATAATCATTATTATCTTTATGATCATTATCATTGTCATCATCATCATTATTATCATCATTATCACCGTAATTATCATCATTATCATTATCATTGTCCTGGTTATGATAATACTATTGCTACACCTACTACTAATGATAGTTATAATGATAACAATGATAAGAATGATGGCAACAATAATGATAAAGGTGATGAAGACAATGATGATGATAATGGTGATGAAGACAATGATGATGATAATGGTGATGAAGACAATGATGATGATAATGGTGATGAAGACAATGAGGATGATAATGGTGATGAAGACAATGATGATGATAATGGTGATGAAGACAATGATGATGATAAAGATTATGATAATAATGGTAACAATAATGATAATAGAAAATGCGACAAAGATAATTATCATTATAATTACAACAATCATGATGATAAATACATAATGATAACAATAACAGTGATAATTACGACAATAATAGTATTAAAGAGCGAGATTGAATAAAGCGAGGGAGGAAGAGTGATGAAGAGAGAGAAAGAGAGAGAGAGGGGGTGATGGAGAGAGGGAGAGAGAGGGGGGGGGGGGGAGAGAAACAGAGAGAGAGAGAAATATATATATAGAGAGAGAAATAGAGAGAGAGAGAAAGAGAGAGAGAATGAGAGTGGTGGTAGTGGTGGTGTGTGTGTGTGTGGGGGGGGGGGGGGGAATTTACATCTCTATATTAGTGTTTTCCATCTATTCTTAACAAGTCTTCCGTGGTGTAATGGTTAGCACGATCGCCTCTAAAGCGATAGATTCGGGTTCGATCCCCGACGGAGACTAATACATCAATATCTTTTTTATTTTTAACGATTGAATTCGAGGATAAAACACACTCTCACAGCTTGGTGTTAATTAATCATCCTTTCTATTATTCCATTAGTCATTAATAACCTCATTATCACCGTTGGAGAGGCAATATTTCCAGGTGTTTCAATAGCGGTTCAAATAAACGGAATAAAGGGGTTTATTTATTATTTATGTATTTGTTTGTTTATTTATTTATTTATCTATTATTTATTTATTTATTTGTTTATTTATTTATTTATATATAATTTATTGATTTGTTTGTTTATTTATTTACTTATTTATAATTTATTGATTTGTTTGTTTATTTATTTATTTATTTATAATTTATTGATTTGTTTGTTTACTTATTTATTTATTTATTCTAGTGTTTTCCGATATTTCTTTAATTCTTGACTTTCTCTTCAGAAGTATGAGAATCACAATATGATGATAATGATGATAATAATTACTTAATGGGATAATTGTTACCTAACAAATAAGAATAATGATATTACTATGAACAGTAATAATGATTATTATCTTTATCATCTTTATTATCATCATCATCATCATCACCATTACCACTTCTATCATTACCATTATCATCACTATCTTCATCAGCATCACAATTATCATTATTATCCTTATCATATCCTTCTCATTATCAATATCATTATCAAATTTTTCTCCATTCATCATTATCATCACTATCGTTTTTATTATCTTTTTTTTGTTATCATCATTGTTATTGTTATCATAATTACTTTCATTATCACCGCTATTGTGTGTCCTAGTTATGGTGACAAAAATAAAAATGATCATAATTACAATAACCATCATAATATTAACATGATAATAACATCAGCAACTTCGAATGGAAGGAGGGAGGAAGAGAGAAAGAGAGAGAGAGAGAGAGAGAGAGAGAGAGAGAGAGAGAGAGAGAGAGAGAGAGAGAGAGAGAGAGAGAGAGAGAGAGAGAGAGAGAGAGAGAGAGAGAGAGAGAGAGAGAACAAGTGGTGCTTGTGAGGTTTTTTAAAACATTCTTTTCACAACTACCATATTAAGTCTTCCTTGGTGTAATGGTTAGCATGATCGCCTCTAAAGAGATAGATTCGGGTTCGATCCCCGGCAGAGACTAACACACGTACACACACTTTTTTTTTTTTAACGATTAAATTCGAGGATAAAACACACTCTCACTTTTTTTTATGTTATTTATCACTTCGATTACTACCTTTAGGCACGAATAATCTTATCATTATCGTTACTAGTATCAGTAATTTGACGTAAATATCTATTCCTTTTTGAGAGGCCTTATTTCGAGACGGATCAAGCACTATAAGCGTATCAAATATACGAAATAAAGGGGTTTATTTATCTATCTATTTATCTTTTTTTTTTGTGTGTTTTTCGTTTTTTGGTTTATCCTTGACTTTCTCTCCTGATTTTATTCCATTTTGCTTTGTAAAGAAGTATGACAATCTAATATTTGAGAATGACAAAATTATGATAATGATGATAATGATAATGATGATTACTTAATGGGATTCACAGCAAAAATACTTTATGATTTTGGTTACCTTATAACAAATAAGAATAGTGATACTACTAACAGTAATAATAATCATCACTATCATCTTTATTATCATTATCATCAAAATCCACATCATCATCATCATTATCATTATTATCCTTCCTATTATCATCATTACCATCATTATCATTTTTATTATTATTTTCATTATCAATATTATCATTTTCATTATCATCCTTATTGTTATCATCATTGTTATGTTATCATTATTATTACTGTCATCATTAGTATTGTTATCGCTGGTGTCCTAGTTATGATACTACTACTACTACACTTAATACTAATGATAATTACAATAATAACAATAAGAAGAATGATGGCAATAATAATGATAATGGTAATGAAGACAATGATGGTAATGATGATAACAATAATGATAATGATATTGATGAAAATATTCATAATGATAATCATAATACTAGTAATGATGATAATAATGCTACAATAATAATAATGATCATAATTACAATAATCCTGATAAAAATAACATTATAATACAATAACAATAACAGTAATATAGGGAGAAATTGAATGAAAGGAATGAGGAAGAGTAAGGAAGAGAGAGAGAAAGAGAGAGAGAGGGAGAGAAGGG
>NW_028234414.1:40961542-40964042 GCF_977035675.1 Penaeus japonicus
TGAATAGGGAAGGAGGAAGAGGTAAAAGAGAGAGAGCGAGAGAGAGAGAGAGAGAGAGAGAGAGAGAGAGAGAGAGAGAGAGAGAGAGAGAGAGAGAGAGAGAGAGAGAGGGGGGGGGGGGAGGAGAGAGAGAGAGAGAGAGAGAGAGAGAGAGAGAGAGAGAGAGAGAGAGAGAGAGCACGTGGTGGTGTGTGTGTGTGTGATGGTGGGGGGGGGGGTGATATACATCTATATATAAGTCTTTTCCTTCACTAAATAATAAGTCTTCTGTGGTGTAATGGTTAGCACGATCGCCTCTAAAGCGATAGATTCGGGTTCGATCCCCGACAGATTCTAATACTTGAGTTTTTTTTTTTTCAGTTATTGCGTGTAATACGAATAAGTAACTTTTTCACAGTCTGATAATTTCATCAATTTCATTTTGAGTCTGAATTAGTCCGTAAAAAATATAAGTATAAACAATTCACTATTTCTCAAACACATTTAACCTTATTCTTATTATCAATCACAGATATTTAATTTCCTTGTTATCGTTATTAAGAGCACTAGGAATATAAACGTGTGTGTTATCACATTTATCATTATAACCATTATCATTATTATTATCATTACAACTATCATTGTTATCATCATCATTATAATTATTGTTTTTTTTTTGTCGATGTTTTTGCTTCTGTTGTTGTGATCATTGTAATATTTATTACCATTCTCAGTGAGAGTATTACCATCCCCATCTTTGCTTTTATTAATTAATACTATCATGATCACCTGTTGTTATTACTTCATTGTCATTATTATTATTATTATTGCCGTTGTTAGTGTTGTTATCATTGTTATCTTTGTTTTCCTCATTATCAGTATCTTTGTTATTATTACCGTTGTTATTATTGTTGTTGTCACTGTTATCATTATCATCCTTGTTATCATGATTATTTTGGTGATATTATTATCATGATTATTATCATCACTATTATTATCATTATTATTAGCAACATTCTTATTATTATCATTATCATTATTATCCTTATTATCTTTATTATTATTATTCTCATCATCAATATTATCATTACTATCATTAATACTGTTATTATTAATAGTATCATTATTTTTAATATTATCCTTATTGTTATCTTCATCATCATTATCATTATTGTTACAATCGGTACAATCAATATTACTAATATCTTTTTTGCCAATATTGTTATTGCTACTATTATCATCATTATCATTATCAATGTTATTTTCCTTAGTATCATCATTATTGTTATCACATTACCATTGTTACCATTATCATTATAATCGTTATTACTGTTATCTTTATCATCATCACTATGATCACCACAATAATTAATATCATTATTATCATTTTCGTTCTTCTTGGCGGTGGTGTAATGATCATTATCATCATCATTATTTTTATCATTTTCACGGTTTTAATTTTTATTGTTATCATTGTTATCATTAGTGTTGTTATCATCATCATTATTGGTGTTGCTTCTGCAATTATTGTTATTCCCATTATGATTATGTTGACGTTTTGCTTTTAGATTATTATTGCTATTATATTTATCATTTTTGTCATTATCATTATCATTATCATTGTTGTTTGGGGATTTTGTTATCATTAACATCATCCTAATTGTATTTGTTATCGCTGTTATCATTATCTTGTCTAACCATCAACCATTATCATTGTCTTCATTACTGTCATTATAATTATCAGCATTAGTCGTGGTAATGATGATGATGATAATGATGATAAGATGGTGATGGTGAGGAGGAAGTTGTTCTCGTGATGATGATGATGATGACTAATAGTGGTGATGATGTGAGTAATGATGAAAAGCAAAGTATCAAATTTACAAGCAGAGAGAAAGAGAGAAAGAGAGAGAGAGATAGAGAGAGAGATAGAGAGAGAGAGAGAGAAAGAGAGAGAGAGAGGGAGAATTGGACAAACAGACATACAGAGACAGAGAAAAAGATGTGTGCATATAGAGAGGCAGAGATTAAGATAGATACATAGGAGTTAGAAAGAAAGAGAATGAGAGCGAGAGAATTAAGGGGGGGGGGAGAGGGGAGGGAAGGGGGCTAGGTCTATTTTTTATTTGATTTAACAATTATTACCATTAGTCATGAATTATATTATTATTATCGTTGGTAATTGCATTAGCTTGATGTATGTATTCATTCCTTCGAAAGACCATATTTCGCTTCGTGTATTTTATGCGTCTCAAATATACGGAATAAAAGTTTTTTTCTTTCTTTCTTTCTTTTTCTGGTGTTTTTCGATTTTTGTTTTATTCTTGACTTCTCCTGATTTTCAAAAATTTTGCTTTGTTAGGAATATCTAACATAAACAAAAATGACAAAATTATGATGACAATAATAATATTGTCATATTGGTTACCTGTTTTACAAGAAAATAATCTTTACTACTAATAACAGCAATAATGATAATCATAGTCATCATAAACATCATTATCACCATTATCATTACCAT
>NW_028234414.1:40974042-40996542 GCF_977035675.1 Penaeus japonicus
ATTATCATTATAATAGTTATTACTGTTACCTTTATCATCATCATTATGATCAGCACAATAATTAATATCATTATTATCATTTTCGTTCTTGTTGGCGGTGGAGTAATGATCATTATCATTATCATTATTTTTATCATTTTTATGGTTTTAGTTGTTATTGTTATCATTGTTATCATTAGTGTTATTATCACCATCATTATTGGTGTTGCTTCTGCAATTATTGTTATTCCCATTATGATTATGTTGACGTTTTGTTTTTAGATTACTATTGCTAGTATGTTTATCATTTTGATTATTACCATTATCATTATCATCAGTATTATTTTGATCACTATTATTGTTTTTCTTGTTATTATTATCACTATCATATGTACTGTTATTATTTATATCATCATTATCATTATATCAACATTATCATTGATATTTATATTGTTACTATAAGTATTAGCATTCATTTGCTCCTATTACCATTAACATTGTTGTCTGGGGATTTTGTTATCATTAATATCATCCTGATTTTTTTTAAATTTTGCTTTGTTAGGAATATCTAACATAAACAAAAATTACAAAATTTTGATAACAATAATAATATTGTCATATTGGTTACCTGTTTCACAAGAAAACAATCTTTATTACTAATAACAGCAATAATGTTAATCATTGTCATCATAAACATCATTATCACCATTATCATTACCATTATCATCACGATCTTCATCAATATCACCATCATAATTTTTATCATCATTTTCACTATCATTATTAATACCATTATATATTTAAAAATATATATAAATATAATTATTATTATCATGACTGTTATCATTCTCATTATTATAGTTTTCATTATCCTCTTTATCGTTATCATGATAATAGAAGTAGTGAAAAAAATGATAATCATTATATTATAATAACCATCACAATAATAACATAATAACAACAACAACTTTTTTATGGAAGGAGGGAGGAAAAGCGAGGAAGAAAGAGAGAGAGAGAGAAAGAGGAAGAGAGAGGGAGAGAGAGAGTGGGGGGGAGAGAGAGAGAAAGAGAGAGTGTGAGAGAGTAAGAGAGAGAGAGAGAGATAGCGAGAGGGAGAGAGAGAGTGAGAGAGAGAGAATGGGAGAGAGAGAGAGAGAGAGAGAGAGAGAGAGAGAGAGAGAGAGGGAGAGAGAGAGAGAAAGAGAAGAAGAGAGAGAGAGAGAGGGGGGGGGAGAGAGAGAGAGAGGGAGGAGAGAGAGAAAAAGAGAAAGAGAGAGAGAGAAAGAGAGAGAGAGAGAGAGAGAGAGAGAGAGAGAGAGAGAGAGAGAGAGAGAGAGAGAGGGAGAGAAAGAGAGAGGGAGAGAGAGAGAGAAAGAGAGAGAGAGAGAGAGGGAGGAGAGAGAGAAAAAGAGAAAGAGAGAGAAAAAGAGAAAGAGAGAGAGAGAGAGAGAGAGAGGAGAGAGAGAGAGAAAGAGAGAGAAAGAGAGAGGGAGAGAGAGAGAGAGAGAGGAGAGAGAGAGAGAGAGAGAGAGAGAGAGAGAGAGAGAGAGAGAGAGCACCTGGTGGTGGTGGTTGAGAGGGGGGGTGTTTACATATAGAAAAAAGTCTTTTCCTTCATTACTTAATAAGTCTTCCTTGGTGTAATGGTTAGCACGATCGCCTCTAAAGCGATAGATTCGGGTTCGATCCCCGGCAGAGACTAGGAGACAGGATTCTTTTTTTTTTTTTTTTTTTTTTTTGACGATTAAATTCGAGGATAAAACACACTGTCATTGCTTGATGCTATATACCATTTATATTATTGCCATTAGTCACGAATAATCTTATTACCATCGTTTTAGTATCAGTAATATTATGCACGTATCCACTCCTTCGAAAGGCCTTATTTCGCTTCATGAATTACAAGCGTCTCAAATATACGGAATAAAGGGGTATAGATTTTTTTTTTCTTCTTTTTCTTTTTTTCTGTTTTTCTTTTGGTGTTTTACGTTTCTTGTGTTATCCTTGAGGTTCTCTTCTGATTTTATTCTACTTTGCTTTGTAAAGAAATTTGGAAATCTATCATATTAGAATCAGAAAACGATGATAATGATAATAATGATTACTTAATGGAATAATGATAATAGTTTCCTGTTGCACAACAAAGATAATTTATGATAATGGTTGCACAATAACAAATAAGAAGAGTGATACTAATACAATCAGAAAGAAAGAAAGAAAGAGCGAGAGGCAAAGAGAGAGAGAGAGAGACAGAGAGTAAAAAAGAGAGAAAGAGACAAACAGACTGACGTACGATCAACACACAGGAAAAGCAAGAGGGAAAAGAGACACGTAGAGACACACAAAGAAGTCAAAAAAAAAAATCTAGAGAGAGAGAGAGAGGAAGAGAGAGAGAGAGAGAAAGAGAGAGAGATGGAGAGAGGGGGGGGGAGAGAATGAGAGAGAGAGAGAGGGAGAGAGAGAGAGAGAGAGGGAGAGAGAATGAGAGAGAGAGAGAGAGGGAGAGAGAGAGAGAGAGAGAGGGGGGGGGGAGAGATAGAGAGAGAGAGAGAGAGAGAGAGAATGAGAGAGAGAGAGAGAGAGACGGAGAGGGAGAGAAAGAGAATGAGAGAGAGAGAGAATGAGAGAGAGAGAGAGAGACACGAATGTATTAAGACAGCAAAGGAGAAATAGCTAATGAGGTCAACTTCCCTTAATCAAAGACGCCAATGGAATAATGTTCACTTTCCGTTATACACTATACGCTATATAAGTGGTCTACCGTGCATGTAGGTAGGCTGATGAATTAGTGAATAAAGGAATATAAGAAAGGGAGGAACTATATGAAGGAAACGAACTAACAGGTAGATAGACACACAATTAGAAATACAGTTAAACAGAAATTCCTTTTTTTTCATACACAGATAACAATATACACATTTTTTAAACGATGAAATTCGAGGATAAAACACACTATCACTACCTGATGTAATCTAACAATTATTGCCATCAGTCATTCATAACCTTTTTATTGTTGTTTATTTACAGAAGTTTGCGCTTGTATCCATTCTTTTGTTTGAGACCAAATTTCGAGGCGCTTCGTGCATTATAAGCGTGTTTAATATACGGAATAAAGGGCTATATTTATTTATTTATTCATTTTTCTACTGTTTTTCGTTATTTGTTTTATCCTTGACTTTCCAGAGTTAATTTAATTTTGGTTCGTGAAGAAGTATGAAAATCTAATAATATTTGAGAATGATAAAATGATGATAATGATAATGATGATTACTTAATGGGATTCACAGCAAAAATACTTTATGATTTTGGTTACCTTATAACAAATAAGAATAGTGATACTAATGCTAACAGTAATGATAATAATCATTATCATCTTTATTATCATTATTATCAACATCATCATAATAATCATAATTCATAATGATAATCATGATACTAGTAATGATGATAAAAATGCTAGAAAAATAATTATCATTATAATTACAATAATCCTGCTAAAAATAACATTATAATACAGTAACAATAAAAGTAATATAGAGAGAAATTGAATGAAAGGAATGAGGAAGAGTAAGGAAGAGAGAGAGAGAGAGAGAGAGAGAGAGGGAGAGAGAGAGAGGGAGAGAGAGGGAGGGAGAGAGAGAGAGGGAGAGAGAGGGAGAGAGAGAGGGGGGGGGGAGAGAAAGAGAGAAAGAGGGGGGGGGGAGAGAGAGAGAGAGAGAGAGAGAGAGAGAGGGAGAGAGAGATAAAGAGAGAGAGAGAGACGGAGAGAGAGCACCTGGTGTGGGGGGGGGGGAGGTTTACATATAGAAAATAGTCTTTTCCTTCATTACATATTAGGTCTTCTGTGGTGTAATGGTTAGCACGATCGCCTCTAAAGCGATAGATTCTGGTTCGATCCCCGACGTAGACTAATCATTACGTTTTTTTTTCAGTTATTGCGTGTAATACGAATAAGTAACTTTTTCACAGTCTGATAATTTCATCAATTTCATTTTGAGTCTGAATTAGTCCGTAAAAAATATATATATAAACAATTCACTTTCTCAAACACATTTAACCTTATCCTTATTATCAATCACAGAGATTTAATTTCCTTGTTATCGTTATTAAGAGCACTAGGAATATAAACGTGTGTGTTATCACATTTATCATTATACTCATTATCATTATTATTATCATTACAGCTATCATTGTTATCATCATCATTATAATTATTGTTCTTTTTTGTCGATGTTTTTGCTTCTGTTGTTGTGATCATTGTAATATTTATTACCATTATCAGTATTACCATCCCCATCTTTGTTTTTATTCATTAATACTATCATGATCACCTGTTGTTATTACTTCATTGTCATTATTATTGCCGTTGTTAGTGTTGTTATCACTGTTATCTTTGTTTTCCTCATTATCAATATCTTTGTTATTATTACCGTTGTTATTGTTGTTATCACTGTTATCATTATCATCCTTGTTATCATGATTATTTTGGTGATATTATTATCATGATTCTTATCATCATTATTATCATCATTATTATTAGCATCATTTTTATTACTATCATTATCATTATCATCATTATTATCTTTATTATTATTATTCTCATCATTATCATTATTATCATTATTACTGTTATCATTAATAGCATCATTATTTTTAATATTATCCTTATTGTTATCTTCATCATCATCATTATTGTTACAATCGGTACAATCAATATTATTAATATCTTTATTGCCAATATTGTTATTGTTACTATTATCATCATTATCATTATCAATGTTATCTTCCTTAGTATCATCATTATTGTTATCACATTACCATTGTTACCATTATCATTATAATCGTTATTACTGTTATCTTTATTATCACTATAATTAATATCATTATTATCATTATCGTTCTTGTTGGCGGTGGTTTAATGATCATTATCATCATCATTATTTTTATCATTTTTATGGTTTTAGTTGTTATTGTTATCATTGTTATCATTAGTGTTGTTATCACCATCATTATTGGTGTTGCTTCTGCAATTATTGTTATTCCCATTATTGTTATTCCCATTTAGATTATTATTGCTATTATGTTTATCTTTTTTTATTACCATTATTATTATCATTATCATTGTTGTTAGGGGATTTTGTTATCATTGATATCATCCTAATTGTATTCCTTATCGCTGTTATCATCATCTTGTCTAACAATCAATCATTATCATTGTCTTCATTACTGCCATTATAATTATCAGCATTAGTCGTGGTAATGATGATGATTAATGATGATGATAATAATATTGATAAGATGGTGATGGTGAGGAGGAGGTTGTTATCGTGATGATGATGGTGATGATGACTAATAGTGGTGATGATGAGAGTAATGATGAAAAGCAAAGTATCAAATTTACAAGCAGAGAGAGAAAGAGAGAGAGAGAGAGAGAGAGGGAATTGGACAAACAGACAGACAGAGACAGAGAAACAGATATGTGCATTTAGAGAGACAGAGATTAAGATAGTGAGAGAGAGACATAGGAGATAGAGAAATAGAATGAGAGAAAGAGAATTGTGGGGGGGCGGGGGGCTACGTCTGAATATATTTTTTTATACGATTAAATTCTAGGGGAAAAACACATACTATCACTACCTGATTTGATTTAACAATTATTGCCATTAGTCATGAATTATATTATTATTATCGTTGGTAATTGCATTAGCTTGATGTATGTATTCATTCCTTCGAAAGACCATATTTCGCTCCGTGTATTTTATGCGTCTCAAATATACGGAATAAAAGTTTGTTTTTTTTTTTTTTTCTTTTCTTTTTCTGGTGTTTTTCGATTTTTGTTTTATTCTTGACCTTCTTCTCCTGATTTTTAAAAAATTTGCTTTGTTATGAAATATGAATATCTTACATAAACAAAAATGACAAAATTATGATGACAATAATAATATTGATGACTTAACTGGAGAAAGATATTGGTTACCTGTTTCACAAGAAAAAATCTTTACTACTACTAACAGGAACCATGATAATCATTGTCATCATAAACATCATTATCATCATTATCATTACCATTATCATCATGACCTTCATCAATTTGACCATTATTATTTTTATCATCATTTTCACCATCATTATTACCATTATATATTTTTTTAAAAATTAAAATTACTATTATCACCATGACTGTTACCATTCTCATTATTATCGTTTTCATTATCCTCTTTATCGTTATCATGATAATAGATATAGTGACAAAAATAATAATCATTATCATTATGATAACCATCACAATAATAACATAATAATAGCAACAACTTTTTATGGAAGGAGGGAGGAAAAGCGAGGAAGAATGAGAGAGAGAGAAAGAGGAAGAGAGAGGGAGAGAGAGGGAGAGAGAGAGAAAGAGAGTGAGAGTGAGAAAGAGAAAGAGAGTGAGAGAGAGAGATAGAAAAGAGACAAAGAGAGAGAGAGAGAGAGAGAGGAGAGAGAGAGAGAGAAAGAGACAAAGAAGAGAGAGAGAGAAGAGAGAGAGAGAGAGAGAAGAAGAGAGAGAGAGAGAGAAAAAGAGAAAGAGAGAGAGAGAGAGAGAGAGAGAGAGAGAGAGAAAGAGAAAGAGAGAGAAAAAGAGAAAGAGAGAGAGAGAGAGGAGAGAGAGAGAGAGAGAGAGCACCTGGTGGTGGTGGTTGAGAGGGAGGGGGGGGTATTTACATATACAAAATAGTCTTTTCCTTCATCACTTATTAAGTCTTCCTTGGTGTAATGGTTAGCACGATCGCCTCTAAAGCGATAGATTCGGGTTCGATCCCCGGCAGAGACTAGCAGACATAATAATTTTTTTTTTTTTTTTTTTTTTTTACGATTAAATTCGAGGATAAAACACACTGTCATTGCTTGATGTTATATATCATTTACATTATTTCCATTAGTCATGAATAATCTTATCGTTATCGTTTTAGTATCAGTAATGTTATGCACGTATCCACTCCTTCGAAAGGCCTTATTTCGCTTCATGAATTACAAGCGTCTCAAATATACGGAATAAAGGGGTATAGATTTTTATTTCTTTTTTTTACGTTTTTGTATCATCATTATTGTTATCACATTACCATTGTTATCATTATAATCGTTATTACTGTTATCGTTATCATCACTATAATTAATATCATTATTTTCACTATAATTAATATAATTATTATCACTATAATTAATATCATTATTATCACTATAATTAATATCATTATCATCACTATAATTAATATCATTATTATCACTATAATTAATATCATTATTATCACTATGATTAATATCATTATTATCACTATAATTAATATCATTATCATCACTATAATTAATATCATTATTATCACTATAATTAATATCATTATTATCACTATAATTAATATCATTATTATCGATATAATTAATATCATTATTATCACTATAATTAATATCATTATTATCACTATAATTAATATCATTATTATCGATATAATTAATATCATTATTATCACTATAATTAATATAATTATCACTATAATTAATATCATTATTATCACTATAATTAATATCATTATTATCACTATAATTAATATAATTATTATCACTATAACTAATATCATTACTCGTTCTTGTTGGCGGTGATTTAATGATCGTTTTGTTTTTAGATTATTATTGCTATTATGTTTATAATTTTAATTGTTCACATTATTATTATCCTCATCATCATTATTATATTTATTACTAATATTGTTTTTATTGTTATTATTATCACTATCATAAGCACTGTCATTATTCATATCATCATTATCACTGAAGTCTGAATATTTTTTTTAATACGATTAAATTCTAGGGGAAAAAACACACACTATCACTACCTGATTTGATTTAACAATTATTGCCATTAGTCATGAACGATCTTATTACTATCGTTGGTAATTGCATTAGCTTGATGTATGTATTCATTCCTTCGAAAGACCATATTTCGCTTCGTGTATTTTATGCGTCTCAAATATACGGAATAAAAGTTTTTTTTTTCTTTCTTTCTTTTTCTGGTGTTTTTCGATTTTTGTTTTATTCTTGACCTTCTTCTCCTGATTTTATTTCATTTTGCTTTGTTAAGAAATATGAATATCTAACATAAACAAAAATGACAAAATTATGATGACAATATTAATATTGATGACTTAATTGGATAATGATATTGGTTACCTGTTTCACAAGAAAATAATCTTTACTACTAATAACAGCAATAATGATAATCATTGTCATCATAAACATCATTATCACCATTATCATTACCATTATCATCATGACCTTCATCAATTTGACCATTATTATTTCTATAATCATTTTCACCATCATTATTAATACCATTATATATTTAAAAAAAAAATAAAATTACTATTATCACCATGACTGTTATCATTCTCATTATTATCGTTTTCATTATCCTCTTTATCGTTATCATGATAATAGAAATAGTGACAAAAATAATAATCATTATAATTATAATAACCATCACAATAATAACATAATAACAGCAACAACTTTTTATGGAAGGAGGGAGGAAAAGCGAGGAAGAAAGAGAGAGAGAAAGAGGAAGAGAGAGGGAGAGAGAGAGATAGAGAGAGAAGAAGAGAGAGACAGAGAGAGAGAGGGAGGGAGGAGAGAGAGAAAAAGAGAAAGAGAGAGAGAGAGGAGAGAGAGAGATAGAAAGAGACAAAGAGAGAGAGAGAGAGAGAGAGAGAGAGAGAGAAAGAGAAAGAGAGAGAAAAAGAGAAAGAGAGAGAGAGAGAGAGAGAGAGAGAGAGAGAGAGAGAAAGAGAAAGAGAGAGAAAAAGAGAAAGAGAGAGAGAGAGAGGAGAGAGAGAGAGAGAGAGAGCACCTGGTGGTGGTGGTTGAGAGGGAGGGGGGGGTATTTACATATACAAAATAGTCTTTTCCTTCAACACTTATTAAGTCTTCCTTGGTGTAATGGTTAGCACGATCGCCTCTAAAGCGATAGATTCGGGTTCGATCCCCGGCAGAGACTAGCAGACATAATAATTTTTTTTTTGTTTTGTTTTTTTACGATTAAATTCGAGGATAAAACACACTGTCATTGCTTGATGTTATATATCATTTACATTATTTCCATTAGTCATGAATAATCTTATCGTTATCGTTTTAGTATCAGTAATGTTATGCACGTATCCACTCCTTCGAAAGGCCTTATTTCGCTTCATGAATTACAAGCGTCTCAAATATACGGAATAAAGGGGTATAGATTTTTATTTCTTTTTTTTACGTTTTTGTATCATCATTATTGTTATCACATTACCATTGTTATCATTATAATCGTTATTACTGTTATCGTTATCATCACTATAATTAATATCATTATTATCACTATAATTAATATAATTATTATCACTATAATTAATATCATTATTATCACTATAATTAATATCATTATCATCACTATAATTAATATCATTATTATCACTATAATTAATATCATTATTATCACTATAATTAATATCATTATTATCACTATAATTAATATCATTATCATCACTATAATTAATATCATTATTATCACTATAATTAATATCATTATTATCACTATAATTAATATCATTATTATCGATATAATTAATATCATTATTATCACTATAATTAATATCATTATTATCACTATAATTAATATCATTATTATCGATATAATTAATATCATTATTATCACTATAATTAATATAATTATTATCACTATAATTAATATCATTATTATCACTATAATTAATATCATTATTATCACTATAATTAATATAATTATTATCACTATAACTAATATCATTACTCGTTCTTGTTGGCGGTGATTTAATGATCGTTTTGTTTTTAGATTATTATTGCTATTATGTTTATAATTTTAATTGTTCACATTATTATTATCCTCATCATCATTATTATATTTATTACTAATATTGTTTTTATTGTTATTATTATCACTATCATATGCACTGTCATTATTCATATCATCATTATCACTGAAGTCTGAATATTTTTTTTAATACGATTAAATTCTAGGGGAAAAAAACACACACTATCACTACCTGATTTGATTTAACAATTATTGCCATTAGTCATGAACGATCTTATTATCATCGTTGGTAATTGCATTAGCTTGATGTATGTATTCATTCCTTCGAAAGACCATATTTCGCTTCGTGTATTTTATGCGTCTCAAATATACGGAATAAAAGTCTTTTTTTTCTTTCTTTCTTTTTCTGGTGTTTTTCGATTTTTGTTTTATTCTTGACCTTCGTCTCCTGATTTTTTATTTTATTTTTTTTTTTTTTTTTTTTTTTTTTTTTTGCTTTGTTAGGAATATCTAACATAAACAAAAATGACAAAATTATGATGACAATAATAATATTGTCATATTGGTTACCTGTTTCACAAGAAAAAGAATCTTTACTACTAATAACAGCAATAATGATGATCATTGTCATCATAAACTTCATTATCACCATTATCATTACCATTATCATCACGATCTTCATCAATATCACCATCATAATTTTTATCATCATTTTCACTATCATTATTAATACCATTATATATTTTTAAAAAATTAAGATTAAAATGAAAAACACATGCAATAAAATAATCGTAAAACACTGTTTAGGAGTTGAAAACAATTTAGATTCAATGCTAACAAATGCGGACCATTTTTATTTTATTTTTTTCTCTATACAAATTGTCAATCATTATTTATTGAAATATAAAGCATTTTCACTAACTACATTTCCTCTGAACTAGAATAAATACGTAAATAAAAACAATGAAAGGAAGGAGAACGAGAGAGAGAGAGAAAGAGGGAGAGAGAGAGAATGAAAGAGAGAGTAAGAACCAGAGAGAGAGAGAGAGAGAGAGAGAGAGAGACAGAAACAGGAAGAGAATGAGAGAGAGAGAGAGAAAGAAAGAGTGAGAGGGGGGGGGGGGTACATCATATAACCGTCTTTTCCTTAATAATTTATTAAGTCTTCCTTGGTGCAATGGTTAGCACGATCGCCTCTAAAGCGATAGATTCGGGTTCGATTCCCGGCAGAGACTAATCATTACGTTTTTTTTTTTTTTTTTTTTTCAGTTATTGCGTGTAATACGAATAAGTAACTTTTTCACAGTCTGATCATTTTTTTCATTTTCTAAAGTTGAGTCTGATTTAGTCCGTAAAAAAAAATATATATATATAAACAATTCACTATTTCTCAAAAACATTTAACCTTATCCTTATTATCAATCACAGAGATTTAATTTCCTTGTTATCGTTATTAAGAGCACTAGGAATATAAACGTGTGTTATCACATTTATCATTATACTCATTATCATTATTATTATCATTACAGCTATCATTGTTATCATCATCATTATAATTATTGTTTTTTTGTTGTTGTTTTTTTGTCGATGTTTTTGCTTCTGTCGTTGTGATCATTATAATATTTATTACCATTATCAGCGAGAGTATTACCATCCCCATCTTTGTTTTTATTCATTAATACTATCATGATCACCTGTTGTTATTACTTCATTGTCATTATTATTGCCGTTGTTAATGTTGTTATCATTGTTATCTTTGTTTTCCTCATTATCAGTATCTTTGTTATTATTACCGTTGTTATTGTTGTTGTTGTCACTGTTATCATTATCATCCTTGTTATCATGATTATTTTAGTGATATTATTATCATGATTATTATCATAATTATTATCATCATTATTATTAGCATCATTTTTATTATTATCATTATTATCATTATCATTAGCATCATTATTATCTTTATTATTATTATTCTCATCATCATCATCATTATCATTATTACTGTTATCATTAATAGTATCATTATTTTTAACATTATCCTTATTGTTATCTTTATCATAATTATCATTATTGTTACAATCGTTACAATCAATATTACTAATATCTTTATTGCCAATATTGTTATTGCTACTATTATCATCATTATCATTATCAATGTTATTTTCCTTAGTATCATCATTATTGTTATCACATTACCATTGTTATCATTATCATTATAATCGTTATTACTGTTATCTTTATCATCCATATAATTAATATCATTATTATAATTTTCGTTCTTGTTGGCGGTGGTTTAATGATCATTATCATTATCATTATTTTTATCATTTTTACGGTTTTAATTGTTGTTGTTATCATTATTATCATTAGTGTTGTTATCACCACCATTATTGGTGTTGCTTCTGCAATTTTGGTTATTCCCATTATGATTATGTTGACGTTTTGTTTTTAGATTATTATTGCTAGTATGTTTATCATTTTTGTTATTACCATTATTATTACCATTATCATCATCTTTTTTTATCACTAATATTGTTATTATTGTTGTTATTATCACTATTATATGTACTGTTATCATCTATATCATCATTATCATTGATATTGATATTGTTTCTATAAGTATTAGCATTGATTTGTTATTATTACCATTATCATTGTTGTTTGGGGATTTTGTTATCATTAACATCATCCTAATTGTATTTGTTATCGCTGTTATCATTATCTTGTCTAACCATCAGGCATTATCATTGTCTTCATTACTGTCATTATTATCATTCATCATCATCATCATCATTATTATTATTATTATCATTATAATTATCAGGATTAGTCGTGGTAATGATGATGATGATTGATGATGATAATAATGATGATGAGATGGTGAGGAGGAGGTTGTTCTCGTGATGATGATAGTGATGATGAGAGTAATGATGAAAAGCAAAGTATCAAATTTACAAACAAATAGAAAGAGAGAGAGAGAATGAGAGAGGGAGATTGAGAGAGAGAGAGAGAGAGAGAGAGAGAAAGAAAGAGAGAGAGAGAGAGAGAGAGAGGGAGGGAGAGAGAGAGAGAAAGAGAGAGGGAGAATAAGAGAGAGAGAGAGAATCGGACAGACAGACAGAGACAGAGAAACAGATGTGTGCATTTAGAGAGACAGAGATTAAGATTAAATTCGAGAGAAAAAACACACTATCACTGTTTGATGTTATTTATCAAATCTATTACTGCCACTAGACATGAATATCTATTTATTATCGTTTTTAGTATCAGTAGTTTGCCGTGAAGCCACATTTCGCTTCATGTATTTATTTATTTATTTATGAACAACATGTATTTATTTATTTATTTATGAGTATTATTTATTTATGAGCGTCTCAAATGCACAGAATAAAAGGGTTTATTAAAAAAAAAAAAAAAAAAAAAAAAAAAAAACATTTATTTCCTGTTGTTTTTTTCTTTCTTTTACTCTTGACTTCTCCTTATTATCCTTATTATCCTTACTATCATCATCAACATCATAATCATCACCATTATCATTATCATTATTACCATTATCATCATCACTGTCTTCATCAATATCGCCACTATTAGCATCGTTATCCTCATTTTCATTATCACTATTAATACCATTATTTATATTTTCACCACCATTCTTATCATCATCATCACTTTTGTCATTGTGATTACTACCGTAATATAGGGAGAGTAATTTAGTAATATGGGAGAGACTGAACAGAGGAGGAAGGAAGAGAGAGAGAGAGAGAAAGATGGAGAGAGAGAGAGAGAGAGAGATAGCGAGAGTGAGATGGGGGGAGAGAAATAGAGAGTATGAGAGAAACTAAGAGAGAGAGAGAGAGAGAGAGAGAGAGAGAGAGAGAGAGAGAGAGAGAGAGAGAGAGAGAGAGAGAGAGAGAGAGAGAGAGAGAGAGAGAGAGAGAGAGAGAGAGAGAGAGAGAGAGGGAGAGAGAGAGAGAGAGAAAGCACCTGGTAAGGGGGGAGGGGGTTACATATTCAAAACAGTCTTTTCCTTCATCACATATTAAATCTTCCTTGGTGTAATGGTTAGCACGATCGCCTCTAAAGCGATAGATTCGGGTTCGATCCCCGGCAGAGACTAGCTATCAAAATATTTTTTTTTCTTTTTTTTTTTTTGACGATTAAATTCGAGGATAAAACACACTCTCATTGCTTGATGTTATATATCATTTACATTATTTCCATTAGTCATGAATAATCTTATCGTTATCGTTTTAGTATCAGTAATGTTATGCACGTATCCACTCCTTCGAAAGGCCTTATTTCGCTTCATGAATTACAAGCGTCTCAAATATACGGAATAAAGGGGTATAGATTTTTATTTCCTTTTTTTTACGTTTTTGTGTATTATCATTATTGTTATCACATTACCATTGTTATCATTATCATTATAATCGTTATTACTGTTATCTTTATCATCACTATAATTAATATCATTATTATCACTATAATTAATATCATTATTATCACTATAATTAATATCATTATTATCACTTTAATTAATATCATTATTCGTTCTTGTTGGCGGTGATTTAATGATCGTTTTGTTTTTAGATTATTATTGCCATTATGTTTATAATTTTTATTGTTCCATTATTATTATCATTATCGTCATTATTATTTTTATTACTAATATATTGTGTTTTTTTTGTTATTATTATCATTATATATACTATTATTATATATATCATAATTATCATTATATCAGCATTATCATTGATATTGATATTGTTTCTATAAGTATTAGCATTAATTTGCTCCTATTACCATTAACATTGTTGTTGGGGATTTTGTTATCATTAACATATCCTAATTGTATTTGTAATCGCTGTTATCATTATCTTGTCTAACCATCAACCATTATCATTGTCTTCATTACTGCCATTATAATTATCAGCATTAGTCGTGGTAATGAGGATTGATGATGATTGATGATAATAATGATGATAAGATGGTGATGGTTAAGAGGAGGTTGTTTGTGATGATGATGATGATGATGATGATGACGAGAGTGGTGTTAAGATGAGGATGGTAAAGAAGAAGTTTATCTCGTTAGGATGATGATGATAACATATAGAGGTGGCGATGAGAGCAATGATGAAAGACAAAGTATCAAATTTACAAGCAGAGAGAGAGAGATTGAGAGAGGAAGAGAGAAAGAGAGAGAGAGAGAGAGAGAATTGGACAAACAGACAGACAGAGACAGAGAAACAGATGTGTGCATTTAGAGAGACAGAGATTAAGATAGCGAGAGAGACATAGGAGATAGAGAAATAGAATGAGAGAAAGAGAATTCGGGGGGGGGGGGGGGGCTACGTCTGAATATATTTTTTTATACGATTAAATTCTAGGGGAAAAAACACACACTATCACTACCTGAGTTGATTTAACAATTATTGCCATTAGTCATGAACGATCTTATTATTATCGTTGGTAATTGCATTAGCTTGATGTATGTATTCATTCCTTCGAAAGACCATATTTCGCTTCGTGTATTTTATGCGTCTCAAATATACGGAATAAAAGTTTTTTTCTTTCTTTCTTCCTTTCTTTCTTTTTCGATTTTTGTTTTATTCTGACCTTCTCCTGATTTTATTTCATTTTGATTTGTTAAGGAATATGATATCTAACATAAACAAAAATGACAAAATTATGATGACAATAATAATATTGATTACTTCTAATTGGAGAAAGATTGGGAGAAAGTTATTGGTTACCTTGTTTCAAAAGATAAAATCTTTACTACTAATAACAGCAATAATGATATTCATTGTCATCATAAACATCATTATCACCACTATCATTACCATTATCATCACGATCTTCATCAATACACCATTATAATTTTTATCATATTTTCACTATCATTATTAATACCATTATATATTTTTAAAAAATAGATATTAAAAATGAAAAACACATGCAAATAAAATAATCGTTTCAAACAAACACACTGTTGTTTAGGTGAAAACAATTTAGATACAATGCTAACAAATGCGGGACCATTTTTATTTTATATTTTTTTCTATCTATATACAAACTGTCAATCATTTTATTTATTGAAAGATAAAAGCATTTTCACTAACTACATTTACCTCCTCTGAAACTAGAATAAATACGTAAACTAAAAAACAATGAAAGGAAGTGGTAGACAACCGAGAGAGAGAGAAGAGGGAGAGAGAAAGGAATGAAAAGAAGAGAAGAGGAATCAGAGAGAGAAGAGAAAGAGGGAGAGAGAGAGAATGAAAGAGAGAGCAAGAACCAGAGAGAGAGAGAGCGAGAGAGAGGAGAGACAGCCACAGGAAGAGGGAATGAGGGAGAGAGAGAGAAGGAAAGAGTGAGAGGGGGGGGGGGGGGGGGGGGGTACATCATATAACCGTCTTTTCCTTAATAATTTATTTAAAGTCCTTCCTTGGTGCAATGGTTAGCACGATATCGCACTCTAAAGCCGATAGATTTCGGTGTTCGATTTTCCCTGGCAGAGACTAATATTAGTTTTTTTTTTTTTTTTTTTCAGGAGTTATTGCGTGTAATTCGGAATAAGTTAACTTTTTCACTACACCTGATATTCATCAATTCATTTTCTAAATGTTGAGTCTTGATAAGTTGTCCGTAAAAAAAATATATATATATAAACAATTCACTATTTTCAAACGATTTAACCCTTATCCCTTATTATCAATACACAGAGATTTAATTTCTTGTTATCGTTTATTAAAGGAGCCCTAGGAATATAAACGAGAGTTATCACATTTTATCATTATACTCATCTTATCATTATTAATATCATTGACAAGCTATCATTGTTATCATCATCATTAATAATTATTGTTTTTTTTGTTTATGTTTTTTTGTCGATGTTTTTGCGTTCTGTCGTTTGTGATCATTATCTATTTATTTACCGTTATCAGTATAGAGTTTCATATTACCATCCCATCTTTGTTTTATTCATTAAATACTATCATGATCATGTTGTTATTTATTCAATTGTCCAATTAATGTATTGCCGTTGTTAATGATGTTGTATCATTGTTATCTTTGTTTTCATTATCATGTATCTATGTTATAATTACCGTTGTTATTGTTGTTGTTGTCACTATTATCATTATCATCTGATATCATGATTATTTTATAGTGTTCATCTAAATATATATCATCATTATAATTTCATAATTATTATCATCATTTTCATTATTATCAATAATTAAATTTAGCATCATTTTAATTATTATCTCATATTATTATCATTTATCATTAGCATCATTATTATCTTTAACATTATTATTCACAACTCATCATCATCATTATCATTTATTACTGTTTATCATTAATAAGTATCATTATTTTTAAACATTCAATAAGCCTTATTGTTATCATTTTCTTTATAATTATCATTATTGTTAATATTTAACAATCGTTACAATCAATATTATAATATCTTTATTGCCAATATTGTTTTATTGCTAACGTATTATCATCATTATCATTATCAATGTAATTTTCCTTAGTATCATCATTATTGTTATCACATTACCATTGGTTATCAATTATATCATTATAATCGTTATTATGTTCTTCTTTATCATCATATAATTAATGATCATTATTAATAATTTTCGCCGTTCTTGTTGGCGGGTGGTTTTTAATGATCATTATCATAATATCATTATTTTTAATCATTTTATTAATAGTTTTAATTGTTGTTGGTTATCATTATTATCATTAGTGTTGTTTATCCACCACCATTATTGGTGTTGCTTCTGCAATTTTGGTTATTTTATTACTCCCAATTATGATTTTATGTTAGAACGTTTTGTTTTAGATTATTAATTAGCTAGTATGTTTTATCATGTTTATCTGTTATTACCATTATTATATTTAACATCATTATCATCATTATAATTTTTTATCACTAATATAATTGTTATTTAATTGTTTGTTATTATCACTATTATTGTACTGTCATTATATATATCATTATCATTATATCATTCATTATCATTGATATTGAATATTGTTTCTATAAGTATTCAGCATATCAAATTTTGTTATTATTACCATTAATCATTGTTGTTTTGGGGATAATTTTTGTTATCATTAATATCATCCTAATTGTATTTGTTATCTCTGTTATCATTACCTTGTCTAACCATCAACCATTATCATTGTCTTCATTACTGTCATTATTCATCATCATCATCATCATCATCATCATTATTATTATCATTATAATTATCAGGATTAGTCGTGGTAATGATGATGATGATTGATGATGATAATAATGATGATGAGATGGTGAGGAGGAGGTTGTTCTCGTGATGATGATAGTGATGATGAGAGTAATGATGAAAAGCAAAGTATCAAATTTACAAACAAATAGAAAGAGAGAGAGAGAATGAGAGAGGGAGAATGAGAGAGAGAAAGAGAGAGAGAGAGAGAGAGAGAGAGAGAGAGAGAGAGAGAGAGAGAGATGGAGGGAGAGAGACAGAGAGAGAGAAAGAGAGAAAGAGAATAAGAAAGAGAGAGAGAATCGGACAAACAGACAGACAGAGACAGAGAAACAGATGTGTGCATTTAGAGAGACAGAGATTAAGATTAAATTCGAGAGAAAAAACACACTATCACTGTTTGATGTTATTTATCAAATCTATTACTGCCACTAGGCATGAATATCTATTTATTATCGTTTTTAGTATCAGTAGTTTGCAGTGAAGCAACATTTCGCTTCATGTATTTATTTATTTATTTATGAGCAACATGAATTTATTTATTTATTTATGAGTATTATTTATTTATGAGCGTCTCAAATGCACAGAATAAAAGGGTTTATTAAAAAAAAAAAAAAAAAAAAAAAAAAAAAAAAAAAAAATTATTTCCTGTTGTTTTTTTCTTTCTTTTACTCTTGACTTCTCCTTATTATCCTTATTATCATTACTATCATCATCAACATCATAATCATCACCATTATCATTATCATTATTACCATTATCATCATCACTGTCTTCATCAATATCACCACTATTAGCATCGTTATCCTCATTTTCATTATCACTATTAATACCATTATTTATATTTTCACCATCATTCTTATCATCATCATCACTTTTGTCATTGTGATTACTACCGTAATATAGGGAGAGTAATTTAGTAATATGGGAGAGACTGAACAGAGGAGGAAGGAAGAGAGAGAGAGAGAGAAAGATGGAGAGAGAGAGAGAGAGAGAGAGAGAGAGAGAGAGAGGGGGGGAGAGAGAGAGAGAGAGAAAGAGAGAGAGAGAGAGAGAGAGAGAGAGAGAGAGAGAGAGAGAGAGAGAGAGAGAGAGAAAGCAGAGAGAGAGAGCAGAGAGGAGAGAGAGAGAGAGAGAGAGAGAGAGAGAGAGAGAGAGAGAGAGAGAGAGAGAGAGCACCTGGTGAGGGGGGGGGGGGTTACATATACAAAATAGTATTTTCCTTCATCACATATTAAGTCTTCCTTGGTGTAATGGTTAGCACGATCGCCTCTAAAGCGATAGATTCGGGTTCGATCCCCGGCAGAGACTATCTATCAAAATATTTTTTTTTCTTTTCTTTTCTTTTTTACATTTAAATTCGAGGATAAAACACACTCTCATTGCCTGATGCTATATACCATTTATATTATTTCCATTAGTCATGAATAATCTTATCGTTATCGTTTTAGTATCAGTAATGTTATGCACGTATCCACTCCTTCGAAAGGCCTTATTTCGCTTCATGAATTACAAGCGTCTCAAAGATACGGAATAAAGGGGTATAGATTTTTTTTATTTCTTTTTTTTTAACGTTTTTTGTATCATCATTATTGTTATTACATTACCATTCTTATCATTATCATTATAATATTTATTACTGTTATCTTTATCATCACTATAATTGATATTATTATCACTATAATTAATATCATTATTATCACTATAATTAATATCATTATTATCACTATAATTAATATCATTATTCGTTCTTGTTGGCGGTGATTTAATGATCGTTTTGTTTTTAGATTATTATTGCCATTATGTTTATAATTTTTATTGTTCCCATTATTATTATCATTATCGTCATTATTATTTTTATTACTAATATTGTTGTTGTTTTTTTGTTATTATTATCACTATCATATGTACTATTATTATATATATCATCATTATCATTATATCAGCATTATCATTGATATTGATATTGTTTCTATAAGTATTAGCATTAATTTGCTCCTATTACCATTAACATTGTTGTTTGGGGATTTTGTTATCATTAACATCATCCTAATTGTATTTGTTATCGCTGTTATCATTATCTTGTCTAACCATCAACCATTATCATTGTCTTCATTACTGTCATTATAATTATCAGCATTAGTCGTGGTAATGATGATGATGATGATTGATGATGATAATAATGATGATGAGATGGTGATGGTGAGGAGGAGGTTGTTCTTGTGATGATGATGATGGTGATGATGATGACTGATAGTGGTGATAAGATGATGATGGTGAAGAAGAGGTTTATCTCGTTATGATGATGATGATGACTGATAGTGGTGATGATGAGAGTAATGATGAAAGACAAAGTATCAAATTTACAAGCAGAGAGAGAGAGATTGAGAGAGGAAGAGAGAAAGAGAGAGAGAGAGAGAGAGAATTGGACAAACAGACAGACAGAGACAGAGAAACAGATATGTGCATTTAGAGAGACAGAGATTTAGATAGTGAGAGTGACATAGGAGATAGAGAAATAGAATGAGAGAAAGAGAATTCGGGGTGGGGGGGGGCTACGTCTAAATATATATATATATTTTTTTACGATTAAATTCTAGGGGAAAAACACACACTATCCCTACCTGATTTGATTTAACAATTATTGCCATTAGTCATGAACGATCTTATTATTATCGTTGGTAATTGCATTAGCTTGATGTATGTATTCATTCCTTCGAAAGACCATATTTCGCTTCGTGTATTTTATGCGTCTCAAATATACGGAATAAAAGTTTTTTTTTTTCTCTTTCTTTCTTCCTTTCTTTCTTTTTCGATTTTTGTTTTATTCTTGACCTTCTCCTGATTTTATTTCATTTTGATTTGTTAAGAAATATGAATATCTAACATAAACAAAAATGACAAAATTATGATGACAATAATAATATTGATTACTTAATTGGAGAAAGATATTGGTTACCTGTTTCAAAAGATAAAATCTTTACTACTAATAACAGCAATAATGATATTCATTGTCATCATAAACATCATTATCACCACTATCATTACCATTATCATCACGATCTTCATCAATATCACCATTATAATTTTTATCATATTTTCACTATCATTATTAATACCATTATATACTTTTTAAAAAATTGCTATTATCACCATGACTTTTATCATTCTCATTATTATCGTTTTCATTATCCTCTTTAGCGTTATCATGATAATAAAAATAGTGACAAAAATAATAATCATAATCATAATAACCATCACAATAATAACATAATAACAGCAACAACTTTTTATGGAAGGAGGTAGGAGAAACGAGGAAGAAAGAGAGAGAGAGAGAAAGAGGAAGAGAGAGGGAGAGAGAGAGGGGGTGGGGATGCATTATATAATCGTATTTTCCTTAATAATTAATTAAGTCTTCTGTGGTGTAATGGTTAGCACGATCGCCTTTAAAGCGATAGATTCTGGTTCGATTCCCGGTAGAGACTAGGAGACATAATTCTTTTTTTTTTTTAATGTTTAAATTCGAGAAACGAAAAACACACTATCACTACCTAATTTGATTTATCAATTCTGTTATCAACATTAATCAGGATTATCTTATCGCTATCGTTGACTTGACGTATTACAAGCGTCTCAAATATAGGAATAAAGAGGTTTGTTTATCTATATATCTATTTTCCTAATATCCCTAAATATATCTTTCTTTTCCTTCCTTTCGCATTAAGTCTTCCGCGGTGTAATGGTTGCTATAAAGCGAATCATTTTAAAGCTTTCTGTTACTATTTTTATCGTTATCAACATCGTCATTATGATCATTATTCTCATCATTATCATCATCCTTACTATTATCATTATTGATATTATTTTGGTAGTAGTATCAATATATTATTATTATCATCGTAACAATAATTAACATCATCATTTTTAGGTTTATTACTATCATCATTACTACTTTTGTTATTGTTAAAATCATTAACCATTTCGTATTTGTATTAATATTTATTTTTGTTTGTTTATGTCCTCTTTCACTTCTTGTAATGACGTTTATTTGTGTGTTTGTGTGTGTGTGTTGTGGGTGGGGGTGGGGGGGGGGGGGGGGGGGGGGGGGGGGGGGTGTTGCTACTCTCAAAGTCAATCTGCAATTGCCAAATGTTGATGCCATAAGCATAATGGAACCTGCTGATGTTATTTCGCCAAATCCATCCGTACATCGCATTATCATTTTGATAAAATCAAGTGACGTCATGTAAGCTCGAGCCTTAGATAGGCCTACAAGGGGGACAGAACCTCATGCCCAACTATGCCTAGTAATCAATCCAGGAAATGGGCGTGATAATTGGACAAATCTTTCCCGACATCTTTAAAACGTTATAACAGCTAACCTACATTACAGACAGAAGA
>NW_028234414.1:41011542-41026542 GCF_977035675.1 Penaeus japonicus
TATCAGTGAGAATATTACCATCCTCATCTTTGTTTTTATTAATTAATAACTATCATGATCACCTGTTGTTATTGCTTCATTGTCATTATTATTGCCGTTGTTAATGTTGTTATCATTGTTATCTTTGTTTTCCTCATTATCAGTATCTTTGTTATTATTACCGTTGTTATTATTGTTGTTATCACTGTTATCATTATCATCCTTGTTATCATGATTATTTTAGTGATATTATTATCATGATTATCATCATGATTATTATCATCATTATTATTAGCAACATTTTTATTATCATTATTATTATCATTACCATTATCATCCTTAATATTTTTTTATTATTATTCTCATCATCATCATTATCATTATTATCATTATTACTGTTATCATTAATAGCATCATTATTTTTAACATTATCCTTATTGTTATCTTCATCATCATTATCATTATTGTTACAATCGTTACAATCAATATTACTAATATCTTTATTGCCAATATTGTTATTGCTACTATTATCATCATTATCATTATCAATGTTATTTTCCTTAGTATCATCATTATTGTTATCACATTACCATTGTTATCATTATCATTATAATAGTTATTACTGTTACCTTTATCATCATCATTATGATCAGCACAATAATTAATATCATTATTATCATTTTCGTTCTTGTTGGTGGTGGTTTAATTATCATTATCATTATCATTATTTTTATCATTTTAACGGTTTTAGTTGTTATTGTTATCATTGTTACCATTAGTATTGTTATCACCATCATTACTGGTGTTGCTTCTGCAATTATTGTTATTCCCATTTTGATTATGTTGACGTTTTGTTTTTTTATTATTATTGCTAGTATGTTTATCATTTTTATTATTACCATTATTATTATCATCATTATCATCAGTATTATTTTGATCACTAATATTGTTTTTATTGTTATTATTATCACTATCATATGTTCTGTCATTATCTATATCATCATTATCATTATATCATCATTATCATTGATATTGATATTGTTTCTATAAGTATTAGCATTCATTTGTTATTATTATCATTATCATTGTTGTTTGGGGATTTTGTTATCATTAACATCATCCTAATTGTATTTGTTATCGCTGTTATCATTATCTTGTCTAACCATCAGGCATTATCATTGTCTTCATTACTGTCATTATTATCATTCATCATCATCACCATTATTATTATTATTATCATTATAATTATCAGGATTAGTCGTGGTAATGATGATGATGATTGATGATGATAATAATGATGATGAGATGGTGATGGTGAGAAGGAGGTTGTTCTCGTGATGATGATAGTGATGATGAGAGTAATGATGAAAAGCAAAGTATCAAATTTACAAACAAAAAGAGAGAGAGAGAGAGAAAGAGAGAGAGAGAATGAGAGAGAGAGAGAGAATCGGACAAACAGACAGACAGAGACAGAGAAACAGATGTGTGCATTTAGAGAGACAGAGATTAAGATTAAATTCGAGAGAAAAAACACACTATCACTGTTTGATGTTATTTAGCAAATCTATTACTGCCGCTAGGCATGAATATCTATTTATTATCGTTTTTAGTATGTTTCCCTTCCTTCGTTAAGCCACGTTTCGCTTCATGTATTTATTTATTTATTTATGAGTATTATTTATTCATGAGCGTCTCAAATGCACAGAATAAAAAAAAAAAAAAAAAAAAAAACTTATTTTTTTCCTGTTTTTTTCCTTCTTTTACTCTTGACTTCTCCTTATTATCCTTATTATCATTACTATCATCATCAACATCATAATCATCACCATTATCATTATCATTATTACCATTATCATCATCACTGTCTTCATCAATATCGCCACTATTATCATCGTTATCCTCATTTTCATTATCACTATTAATACCATTATTTATATTTTCACCATCATTCTTATCATCATCATCACTTTTGTCATTGTGATTAGTACCGTAATATAGGGAGAGTAATTTAGTAATATGGGAGAGGTTGAACAGAGGAGGAAGGAAGAGAGAGAGAGAGAGAGAGAGAGAGAGATGGAGAGAGAGAGAGAAAGATAGCGAGAGTGAGATGGGGGGAGAGAAAGAGAGAGTGTGAGAGAAAGTAAGAGAGAGAGAGAGAGGGGGGGGGGAAACTCGTGGTGTTTGTGAGTTTCATATTTATAAAATAGTCTTTTCACTCATTTCCTATTAAGTCTTCCTTGGTGTAATGGTTAGCACAATCGCCTCTAAAGCGATAGATTCGGGTTCGATCCCCGGCAGAGACTAGCTATCAATTTTTTTTTTTTTTCTATTTTTTTTAATGATTAAATTCGAGGATAAAACACACTGTCATTGCTTGATGCTATATACCATTTATATTATTTCCATTAGTCACGAATAACCTTATCGTTATCGTTTTAGTATCAGTAATGTTATGCACGTATCCACTCCTTCGAAAGGCCTTATTTCGCTTCATGAATTACAAGCGTCTCAAATATACGGAATAAAGGGGTATAGATTTTTTTTTTTTTTTTTTTTTTTTTTTTTTTTTTTTTTTTTTTTTTTTATCTTTTGGTGTTTTACGTTTCTTGTGTTATCCTTGACGTCCTCTTCTGATTTTATTTTATTTTGCTTTGTAAAGAAATGTGGAAATCTATCATATTAGAATCAGAAAACGATGATAATGATAATAATGATTACTTAATGGAATAATGATAATAATTTCCTGATTCACAACAAAGATAATTTATGATAATGGTTTCACAATAACAAATAAGAAGAGTGATATTACTACAATCAGAAAGAGAGAAAGAAAGAGCGAGAGGCAAAGAGAGAGAGAGAGACAGAGAGTAAAAAAGAGAGAAAGAGACAAACAGACTGACGTACGACCAACACACAGGAAAAGCAAGAGGGAAAAGAGACACGTAGAGACACACAAAGAAGTGAAAAAAAAATCTAGAGAGACAGAGAGAGAGAGAGAAAGAGAGAGAGAGAGAGAGAGAGAGGAAGAGAGAGAGAGAGAAAGAGAGAGAGAGAGAGAGAGAGGAAGAGAGAGAGAGAGGAAAGAGAGAGAGAGAGAGAGAGAGGAAGAGAGAGAGATAGAGAGAGAGAGAGACAGAGAGAGAGGACGTGGTGGTAGTGGTTGGTGGGGGGGGGGGGATTTACATCTATATATGAGCCTTTTCCTTGATTATTTATTATGTCTTCTGTGGTGTAATGGTTAGCACGATCGCCTCTAAAGCGATAGGAGACTAATAATTACGTTTTTTTTCTTCAGTTATTGGGTGTAATACGAATAAGTAACTTTTTCACAGTCTGATAATTTCATCAATTTCATTTTGAGTCTGAATTAGTCCATAAAAAATATAAGTATAAACAATTCACTTTCTCAAACACATTTAACCTTATCCTTATTATCAATCACAGATATTTAATTTCCTTGTTATCGTTATTAAGAGCACTAGGAATATAAACGTGTGTGTTATTACATTTATCATTATACTCATTATCATTATTATTATCATTACAGCTATCATTGTTATCATCATCATTATAATTATTGTTTTTTTTGTCGATGTTTTTGCTTCTGTTGTTGTGATCATTATAATATTTATTATCATTGTCAGGAAAGCGAGAATATTACCATCCCCATCTTTGTTTTTATTAATTAATACTATCATGATCACCTGTTGTTATTACTTCATTGTCATTATTATTGCCGTTGTTGTTGTTGTTATCATTGTTATCTTTGTTTTCCTCATTATCAGTATCTTTGTTATTATTACCGTTATTGTTGTTGTTATCACTGTTATCATTATCATCCTTGTTATCATGATTATTTTAGTGATATTATTATCATGATTATTATCATGATTATTATTATCATTATTATTAGCAACATTTTTATTATCATCATTATTATCATTATCATTATCATCCTTAATATCTTTATTATTATTTTCTCATCATTATCATTATTATCATTATTACTGTTATCATTAATAGCATCATTATTTTTAACATTATCCTTATTGTTATCTTCATCATCATTATCATTATTGTTACAATCGTTACAATCAATATTACTAATATCTTTATTGCCAATATTGTTATCGCTACTATTATCATCATTATCATTATCAATGTTATTTTCCTTAGTATCATCATTATTGTTATCACATTACCATTGTTATCATTATCATTATAATAGTTATTACTGTTATCTTTATCATCCATATAATTAATATCATTATTATCATTTTCTTTCTTGTTGGCGGTGGTTTAATGATCATTATCATTATCATCATTTTTATCATTTTTATGGTTTTAGTTGTTATTGTTATCATTAGCGTTGTTATCACCATCATTACTGGTGTTGCTTCTGCAATTATTGTTATTCCCATTATGATTATGTTGACGTTTTGTTTTTAGATTATTATTGCTAGTATGTTTATTATTTTGATTATTACCATTATTATTATCATCATTATCATCATTATCATCAGTATTATTTTGATCACTAATATTGTTTTTATTGTTATTATTATCACTATCATATGTTCTGTCATTATCTATTATTTATATCATCATTATCATTATATCATCATTATAATTGATATTGATATTGTTTCTATAAGTATTAGCATTCATTTGTTATCATTATCATTATCATTGTTGTTTGGGGATTTTGTTATCATTAACATCATCCTAATTGTATTTGCTATCGCTGTTATCATTATCTTGTCTAACAACCAGCCATTATCATTGTCTTCTTTACTGTCATTATTATCATTCATCATCATCATCATTATTATTATTATTATCATTATAATTATCAGGATTAGTCGTGGTAATGATGATGATGATTGATGATGATAATAATGATGATGAGATGGTGATGGTGAGGAGGAGGTTTATCTCGTGATGATGATGATGGTGATGATGAGAGTAATGATGAAAGACAAAGTATCAAATTTACAAGCAGATAGAGAGAGAGAGAGAGAGAGAGAGAGAGAGAGAGAAAGAGAGAAAGAGAGAGAGAGAATGAGAGAGAGAGAGAGAGAATCGGACAAACAGACAGACAGAGACAGAGAAACAGATGTGTGCATTTAGAGAGACAGAGATTAAGATTAAATTCGAGAGAAAAAACACACTATCACTGTTTGATGTTATTTATCAAATCTATTACTGCCACTAGGCATGAATATCTATTTATTATCGTTTTTAGTATCAGTAGTTTGCCGTATGTTTCCCTTCCTTCGTTAAGCCACATTTCGCTTCATGTATTTATTTATTTATTTATGAGCAACATGAATTTATTTATTTATTTATTTATGAGCAACATGTATTTATTTATTTATTTATGAGTATTATTTATTTATGAGCGTCTCAAATGCACGGAATAAAAGGGTTTATTAAAAAAAAAAAAAAAAAAAAATACACTTATTTTTTTCCTGTTGTTTTTTTCTTTCTTTTACTCTTGACTTCTCCTTATTATCCTTATTATCATTACTATCATCATCAACATCATAATCATCACCATTATCATTATCATTATTACCATTATCATCAATGTCTTCATCAATATCACCACTATTATCATCGTTATCCTCATTTTCATTATTACTATCAATACCATTATTTATATTTTCACCATCATTCTTATTATCATCATCACTTTTGTCATTGTGATTAGTACCGTAATATAGGGAGAGTAATTTAGTAATATGGGAGAGGTTGAACAGAGGAGGAAGGAAGAGAGTGAGAGAGAGAGAGAGAGAGAGAGAGAAAGAGAGTGAGAGAGAGAGAGAGAGAGAGAGAGAGAGAGAGAGAGAGAGAGAGAGAGAGAGAGAGAGAGAGAGAGAGAGAGAGAGAGAGAGAGAGAGAGAGAAAGAGAGAGGGAACTCGTGGTGTTTGTCAGTTTCATATTTATAAAATAGTCTTTTCACTCACTTCCTATTAAGTCTTCCTTGGTGTAATGGTTAGCACGATCGCCTCTAAAGCGATAGATTCGGGTTCGATCCCCGGCAGAGACTAGGAGACAGAATTTTTTTTTTTTTTTTTTTTTTACGGTTAAATTCGAGGATAAAACACACTCTCATTGATTGATGCTATATACCATTTATATTATTTCCATTAGTCATGAATAACCTTATCGTTATCGTTTTAGTATCAGTAATGTTATGCACGTATCCACTCCTTCGAAAGGCCTTATTTCGCTTCATGAATTACAAGCGTCTCAAAGATACGGAATAAAGGGGTATAGTTTTCTTCTTCTTCTTCTTCTTCTTCTTCTTCTTCTTTATCTTTTGGTGTTTTACGTTTCTTGTGTTATCCTTGACGTCCTCTTCTGATTTTATTTTATTTTGCTTTGTAAAGAAATTTGGAAATCTATCATATTAGAATCACAAAACGATGATAATTATAATAATGATTACTTAATGGAATGATGATAATAGCTTCCTTTTTCACAACAAAGATACTTTATGATAATGGTTTCACAATAATAAATAAGAGGAGTGATACTACTACAATCAGAAAGAAAGAGAGAGCGAAAGAGAGAGAGAAAAAAATAAAAAAAGTGAGAGAGAGAGAGAAAGAGACAAACAGACTGACGTACGATCAACACACAGGAAAAGCAAGAGGGAAAAGAGACACAAAGAAGTGAAAAAAAAATCTAGAGAGAGAGAGAGAGAGAGAGAGAGATAGTTAGATAGATAGATAGATAGATGGAGAGAGAGAGAGAGAGAGAGAGACAGAGAGAGAGGACATGGTGGTAGTGGTTGGAGGGGGGGGGGGTGATATACATCTATATATGAACCTTTTCCTTCATAATAAATCAAGTCTTCTGTGGTGTAATGGTTAGCACGATCGCCTTTAAAGCGATAGATTCGGGTTCGATCCCCTGCAGAGACTTATAACTACTTTTTTTCAGTTATTGCGTGTAATACGAATAAGTAACTTTTTCACAGTCTGATAATTTCATCAATTTCATTTTGAGTCTGAATTAGTCCGTAAAAAAAATATATATAAACAATTCACTTTCTCAAACACATTTAACCTTATCCTTATTATCAATCACAGAAATTTAATTTCCTTGTTATCGTTATTAAGAGCACTAGGAATATAAACGTGTGTGTTATCACATTTATCATTATACTCATTATCATTATTATTATCATTACAGCGATCATTTTTATCATCATCATTATAATTATTGTTCTTTTTTGTCGATGTTTTTGCTTCTGTTGTTGTGATCATTGTAATATTTATTACCGTTATCAGTATTACCATCCCCATCTTTGTTTTTATTAATTAATACTATCATGATCACCTGTTGTTATTACTTCATTGTCATTATTATTGCTGTTGTTAGTGTTGTTATCATTGTTATCTTTGTTTTCCTCATTATCAGTATCTTTGTTATTATTACCGTTGTTATTGTTGTATCACTGTCATCATTATCATCCTAGTTATCATGATAATTTTGGTGATATTATTATCATGATTATTATCATAATTATTACCATCATTATTATTAGCATCATTTTTATTATTATCATTATCATTATCATCATTATTATCTTTATTATTATTATTCTCATCATCATTATCATTATTACTGTTATCATTAATAGCATCATTATTTTTAACATTATCCTTATTGTTATCTTCATTATCATTATCATTATTGTTACAATCGTTACAATCAATATTACTAATATCTTTTTTGCCAATATTGTTATTGCTACTATTATCATCATTATCATTATCAATGTTATTTTCCTTAGTATCATCATTATTGTTATCACATTACCATTGTTATCATTATCATTATAATCGTTATTACTGTTACCTTTATCATCATCATTATGATCAGCACAATAATTAATATCATTATTATCATTTTCGTTCTTGTTGGCGGTGGTTTAATTATCATTATCATTATTTTTATCATTTTTATGGTTTTAGTTGTTATTGTTATCATTGTTATCATTAGTGTTGTTATCACCATCATTATTGGTGTTGCTTCTGCAATTATTGTTATTCCCATTATGATTATGTTGACGTTTTGTTTTTTGATTATTATTGCTAGTATGTTTATCATTTTTATTATTACCATTATTATTATCATCATTATAATCATTATCATCATTTTTATTTTGATCACTAATATTGTTTTTATTGTTATTATTATCCCTATCATACGTAGTTATTATCTATATCATCATTATCATTATATCATCATTATCATTATATCATCATTATCATTATATCATCACCATCATTGATATTAATATTGTTACTATAAGTATTAGCATTCATTTGCTCCTATTACCATTAACATTGTTGTTTGGGGATTTTGTTATCATTAACATCATCCTAATTGTATTTGTTATCGCTATTATCATTATCTTGTCTAACCATCAACCATTATCATTGTCTTCATTACTGTCATTATTATCATTTATCATCATTATCATCATCATTATTATTATTATTATCATTATAATTATCAGGATTAGTCGTGATAATGTTTATGATGATTGATGATGATGAGATGGTGATGGTGAGGAGGAAGTTGTTCTCGTGATGATGATGATGGTGATGATGAGAGTAATGATGAAAAGCAAAGTATCAAATTTACAAGCAGATAGAGAGAGAGAGAGAGAGAGAGAGAGAGAGGGAGGGAGGGAGAGAGAGAGAAAGAGAGAGAGAGAATGAGAGAGAGAGAGAGAGAGAGAGAGAGAGAGAGAGAGAGAGAGAGGGAGAGAGAGAGACAGAGAGAGAGACAGAGAGAGAGAAAGAGAGAGAGAGAGAGAGAGAATCGGACAAACAGACAGACAGAGACAGAGAAACAGATGTGTGCATTTAGAGAGGCAGAGATTAGGATTAAATTCGAGAGAAAAAACACACTATCACTGTTTGATGTTATTTATCAAATCTATTACTCCCACTAGGCATGAATATCTATTCATTATCGCTTTTAGTATCAGTAGTTTCCCGTATGTTTCCCTTCCTTCGTTAAGCCACATTTCGCTTCATGCATTTATTTATTTATTTATGAGCAACATGTATTTATCTATTTATTTATGAGCAACATGTATTTATTTATTTATTTATGAGCAACATGTATTTCTTTATTTATTTATGAGCAACATGTATTTCTTTATTTATTTATGAGCAATATGTATTTATTTATTCATTTATGAGTATTATTTATTTATGAGCGTCTCAAATGCACGGAATAAAAGGGTTTATTTAAAAAAAAAAAAAAATTACACTTAATTTTTTCCTGTTGTTGTTTTTTCTTTCTTTTACTCTTGACTTCTCCTTATTATCCTTATTATCATTACTATCATCACAACATCATAATCATCACCATTATCATTATCACTGTCTTCTTCATTATCATCATCACTGTTTTCATTTTTATCACTATTAATATCAATTATTTATATTTTCACCATCATTCTTATCATCATCATCACTTTTGTCATTGTGATTAGTACCGTAATTAGGAGATAGGAAGTAATTTAGTAATATGGAGAGAGAGTTTGAACGAGGAGGAAGGGGAGAGGAATTTAGAAAGAGAGGAGAGAGAGAGAGAGAGAGAGAGAAAGATAACGAGAGTGAGAGGGGGGGGGAGAGAGAGAGAGTGTGAGAGAAAGAGAGAGAGAGAGAGAGAGAGAAAGATAACGAGAGTGAGATGGGGGGAAAGAAAGAGAGAGTGTGAGAGAAAGAGAGAAAGAGAGAGAGAGAGAAAGATAACGAGAGTGAGATGGGGGGAGAGAAAGAGAGAGTGTGAGAGAAAGTAAGAGAGAGAGAGAGAGAGAGAGCACCTGGTGGTTGTGGTTGGGAGGGGGGGGGGTTACATATACAAAATAGTCTTTTCCTTCATCACAAATTAAGTCTTCTATAGTGTAATGGTTAGCACGATCGCCTCTAAAGCAATAGATTCGGGTTCGATCCCCGACAGAGACTAACATAATAAGTATTATTATTTTTTTTTTTTCAGTTATTGCGTGTAATACGAATAAGTAACTTTTTCACAGTCTGATAATTATACTCATTATCATTATTATTATCATTACAGCTATCATTGTTATCATCATCATTATAATCATTGTTCTTTTTTGTCAATGTTTTTTCTTATGTTGTTGTGATTATAATATTTATTACCATTATCAGTATTACCATCCCCATCTTTGTTTTTATTAATTAATACTATCATGATCACCTGTTGTTATTACTTCATTGTCATTATTATTGCCGTTGTTGTTGTTATCATTGTTACCATTATCTTTGTTATCATTACCGTTCTTATTGTTGTCATTGTTATTATTATCATATTTGTAATCATGATTATTTTTTGTTATCATCTAGATTATTATCATCATTATTATTATCATTATTATTCTCATCATTATCATTATCATTATTACTGTTATCATTAATAGTATTATTATTTTTAACATTAGCCTTATTGTTATCATCATCTTAATCATAATCATTATGGTTATTATTACCACCGTTATAATCATTATTACTAATATATTTTTTGCCAATATTGTTATTGCTACTATTATCATCATTATCATTATCAATATTATCATCATTATTGTTATCACATTACTATCGTTACCATTATCATTATAATCGTTATTACTGTTATCTTTATCATCATTATTATGATCAGCACAATAATTAATATCATTATTATCATTTTCGTTCTTGTTGACGGTGGTTTAATGATCATTATCATTATCATTATTTTTATCATTTTTATGGTTTTAGTTGTTATTGCTATTATTGTTATCATTAGTGTTGTTATCATCATCATTATTGGTGTTGCTTCTGCAATTATTGTTATTCCCATTATGATTATGTTGACGTTTTGTTTTTAAATTATTATTGCTAGTATGTTTATCATTTTTATTATTACCATTATCATTATCATCATTATTATTTTTTTATCACTAATATTGTTTTTTTATTGTTATTATTATCACTATCATACGTAGGTAATATTTATATCATCATTATCATTATATCATCATCTTCATTATATCATCATCTTCATTATATCATCATTATAATTATATCATCATTACCATTATATGATCATTATCATTATATGATCATTATCATTATATGATCATTATCATTATATCATCATTATCATTGATATTATGATTGTTACTATAAGTATTAGCATTAATTTGCTCCTATTACCATTAACATTGTTGTTTGGGGATTTTGTTATCATTAATATCATCCTAATTGTATTTGTTATCGCTGTTATCATCTTGTCTAACCATCAACCATTATCATTGTCTTCATTACTGTCATTATTATCATTCATCATCATCATCATCATCATTATTATTATTAATATTATAATTATCAGGATTTGTCGTGGTAATGATGATGATGATTGATGATAATGATGGTGATGGTGATGAGATGGTCATGGTGAGGAGGAGGTTTATGATGGTGATGATGAGAGTAATGATGAAAGACAAAGTATCAAATTTACAAGCAGATAGAGAGAGAGAGAGAGACAGAGAAAGAGAGAGAGAATCGGACAAACAGACAGACAGAGACAGAGAAACAGATGTGTGCATTTAGAGAGACAGAGATTAAGATTAAATTCGAGAGAAAAAACACACTATCACTGTTTGATGTTATTTATCAAATCTAATTATCCACTAGTATGATATCTATATTATTATCGTTTTTAGTATCAGTCGTTTGGTGAAGCCACATTTCTCTTATGTATTTATCACTGTTTGATGATATTTATCAAATAAATTAGAGAATATAGACAATTATTTATGAACAACAGTATTTATTATTTAAGTATTATTTCTTATTTAGACTAAAGCGTCTCAAATGAAGAAAAAAAAAAAAAAAAAAAAAAAAAAAAAAAAAACATTTTTTTTCTCATAGTTTTTTATATTAGTTACCACCATTTTTAACATCAATACCACTATTTATATTTTCACCCAACCATTCTTATCATCATCATCACTTTGTCATTGGGAGAGTAAAATAGGGGAGAGTAATTTAGTAATATGGGAGAGGTTGAACAGAGGAGGAAGGAAGAGAGAGAGAGAGAGAGAGAGAGAGATGGAGAGAGAGAGAGAGAGAAAGATAGCGAGAGTGAGATGGGGGGAGAGAAAGAGAGAGTGTGAGAGAAAGTAAGAGAGAAAGAGAGAGAGAGAGAGAGTAGAGAGAGTGAGATGAGGGGAGAGAAAGAGAGAGTGTGAGAGAAAGTAAGAGAGAAAGAGAGAGAGAGAGAGAGAGAGAGAGAACACGTGGTAGTGGGAGGGGGGGGGAGGGGGGAGGGTTTCATCGATATAACAGTCTTTTCCTTCATTGATATTAAGTCTTCTGTGGTGTAATGGTTAGCACGATCGCCTCTAAAGCGATAGATTCGGGTTCGATCCCCGGCAGAGACTAGTTAACAAAGTTATTTTTTTATTTATTATTATTTTTTTTAAGGTTAAATTCGAGGTTAAAACACACTGTCATTGCTTGATGCTATATACCATTTATATCATTTCCATTAGTCATGAATAATCTTATTACCATCGTTTTAGTATCAGTAATGTTATGCACGTATCCACTCCTTCGAAAGGCCTTATTTCGCTTCATGAATTACAAGCGTCTCAAATATACGGAATAAAGGGGTATAGTTTTTTTATTTCTTTTTTTTACGTTTTTTGTATCATCATTATTGTTATCACATTACCATTGTTATCATTATCATTATAATCGTTATTACTGTTATCTTTATCATCACAATAATTAATATCATTATCACTATAATTAATATCATTATTATCACTATAATTAATATCATTATTCGTTCTTGTTGGCGGTGATTTAATGATCGTTTTGTTTTCAGATTATTATTGCTATTATGTTTATAATTTTTATTGTTCCCATTTTTATTATCATTATCATCATTATTATCTTTATCAATAATATTGTTTTTTATTGTTACTATTATAGCTATCATATGTACTGTTATTATTTATATCGTCATTATCATTATATCATCATTATCATTGATATTGATATTGTTACTATAAGTATTAGCATTTATTTGCTATTATTACCATTAACACTGTTGTTTGGGGATTTTGTTATCATTAATATCATCCTAATCGTATTTGTTATCGCTGTTATCATTATCTTGTCTAACCATCAACCATTATCATTGTTTTCATTACTGTCATTATAATTATCAACATTAGTCGTGGTAATGATGACGATGAGTGATGATGATAATAATGATGATGAGATGGTGATGGTGAGGAGGAAGTTGTTCTCGTGATGATGATGGTGATGATGGTGACCGATAGTGGTGATAAGATGGTGATGGTGAGGAGGAGGTTGTTCTTGTGATGATGATGATGGTGATGATGATGACTGATAGTGGTGATATGATGATGATGGTGAAGAAGAGGTTTATCTCGTTATGATGATGATGACTGATAGTGGTGATGATGAGAGTAATGATGAAAGACAAAGTATCAAATTTACAAGCAGAGAGAGAGAGAGAGAAAGAGAGATAGAGAGAGAAAGAGAGAATTGGACAGACAGACAGAGACAGAGAAACAGATGTGTGCATTTAGAGAGACAGAGATTAAGATAGCGAGAGAGACATAGGAGATACAGAAATAGAATGAGAGAAAGAGAATTCGGGGGGCGGGGGGGGGGGGGGCACCGTCTGATTTTTTTTATACGAATAAATTCTAGGGGAAAAAACACACACTATCACTACCTGATTTGATTTAAAAATTATTGCCATTAGTCATGAATTATATTATTATTATCGTTGGTAATTGCATTAGCTTGATGTATGTATTCATTCCTTCGAAAGACCATATTTCGCTTCGTGTATTTTATGCGTCTCAAATATACGGAATAAAAGTTTTTTTCTTGCTTTCTTTCTTCCTTTTTCTTTTTCTGGTGTTTTTCGATTTTTGTTTTATTCTTGACCTTCTTCTCCTGATTTTTTTTTTTTTTTTTTTTTTTTTTTTGCTTTGTTAGGAATATCTAACTACCATTATATATATATTTTTAATTAAAATAACTATTATCACCATGACTGTTATCATTCTCATTATTATCGTTTTCATTATCCTCTTTATCGTTATCATGATAATGAGAAATAGCGACAAAAATAATAATCATTATCATTATAATAACCATCACAATAATAACATAATAACAGCAACAACTTTTTATGGAAGGAGGGAGGAAAAGCGAGGAAGAAAGAGAGAGAGAGAGAAAGAGGAAGAGAGAGGGAGAGAGAGAGAGAGGGGGGGGGGAGAAAGAGAGAGTGTGAGAGAGAGTAAGAGAGAGAGAGAGAGATAGCGAGAGTGAGAGAGAGAGAGAGAGAGAGAGAAAGAGAGAGAGAGAGAGAGACGGAGAGCGAGGGAAAGAGAAAGGGAATGAGAGAGAGAGAGAGAGAGAGAAAGAGAGAGAGAGACGGGGAGAGAGCACCTTGTGAGGGGGGTTACATATACAAATTAGTCTTTTCCTTCATTACATATTAAGTCTACCTTGGTGTAATGGTTAGCACGATCGCCTCTAAAGTAATAGATTCGGGTTCGATCCCCGACAGAGACTAGCAGACATAATCCTTTTTTTTTTTTTTTTTTTTTTTTTACGATTAAATTCGAGGATAAAACACACTCTCATTGCTTGATGTTATATCTCATTTATATTACTTCCATTAGTCATGAATAATCTTATCGTTATCGTTTTAGTATCAGTAATGTTATGCACGTATCCACTCCTTCGAAAGGCCTTATTTCGCTTCATGAATTACAAGCGTCTCAAAGATACGGAATAAAGGGGTATAGTTTTTTTATTTCTTTTTTTTACGTTTTTTGTATCATCATTATTGTTATCACATTACCATTGTTATCATTATCGTTATAATCGTTATTACTGTTATCTTTATCATCTCTATAATTAATATCA
>NW_028234414.1:41056542-41064042 GCF_977035675.1 Penaeus japonicus
TTTTTTAACTCGGACCCTGTACAGCAAGCTTTGTTTCTTAACTTAATGTTAGTGTGAGAGAGAGAGGGCGAGAGAGAGAGAGAGAGAGAGAGAGAGAGAGAGAGAGAGAGAGAGAGAGAGAGAGAGAGAGAGAGAGAGAGAGAGAGAGAGAGAGAGAGAGAGAGAGAGAGAGAGAGAGAGAGAGAGAGAGAGAGAGAGAGAGAGTGTGTGTGTGTGTGTGTGTTTTGCATATCTATGTAGAAGCCGGTCAGTTTATGTTTTGTGTATGAGATGTATGTTCAGAGTTATGTGGACTATGTGGGTAATAGAACTTGCTCGTTTGCTCAACTTTGCAACAATGTTACTTCGTATGTTGTCTCTAATCTCTTTCTCTTTCTCTCTCTCTCTCTCTCTCTCTCTCTCTCTCTCTCTCTCTCTCTCTCTCTCTCTCTCTCTCTCTCTCTCTCATTCTCTCTCTCTCTCTCATTCTCTCTCTCTCTCTCTCTCTCTCTCTCTCTCATTCTCTCTCTCTCTCTCTCTCTCTCATTCTCTCTCTCTCTCTCTCTCTCTCTCTCTCTCTCTCTCTCTCTCTCTCTCTCTCTCTCTCTCTCTCATTCTCTCTCTCTCTCTCTCTCTCTCTCTCTCTCTCTCTCTCTCTCTCTCTCTCTCTCTCTCTCTCTCTCTCTCTCTCTCTCAGTTCATGGTATTCTTTATCAAATTTTGTGTCGTAATATTCATAGAATTTGATAATAGCCACCTATGATGTCCGTATTCTTATATTCTTAAATCCATTCATGATTCATAAGAATAGTCATGCATAGGCCTATCTAAGAGGAACATTCTAGTATTGAATAATGAATTAATCAAGAAACCCACGGCATCAGAAGATAAACCGAATTTTCATTTTCGTAGAAAAGTTATGAACGAGAATGAAACAAGCAACGGATTTGCTTCAGTGTCATTATATTAATCTGAATTACACGAAATTAATTACAAGAAATAATTTATAGTAGTGCGTCGTATTCTTACAAATTTTGTTTTGGGTAAGTTATATGTTCTCTCATATTTTTACTTTTTTTCTAAATTTGCAAATAAATAGATGAATATATCTGCATTTATAGGCAAAGCTTTTGTGATTATTCCTCTCTTTTCTTTCGTGTTATCGAATGCGTTATGACGTGTATTTGTTAATTTAGTTTCATATTTGTATATAATCATATCGTCTTTAAATCTTTAAATTCCTAAATTAGCTAGCAATACCAGTAACATCACAACAACTATAACTACCAATTCTTCAGACTGTAACTTTTAATTCACATGACTGTAACTATCAGTACAGTACATACAGATAATTATAAACCCTAAAAAAATAATAATTAAAAAAATAAAAGAATAATAAAAAAGTTACACTCAAACATGGACGTCAAAAATGCCACCTTCGGACCCTCTGACTGAGCGGAAGGGAGATGCAGAATTTGTTATGGGGGAAAAGGGGGGTGATGGGAGGTGAAGGGGGAGGAAGGGGGGGATGATAGGAGGTGGAGGAGGGGGGAGGGGGGGAGATCGCAGATGGCTCAGTGCCAGGCTCACCATTCTGCAGTCTCGTGTAGGTTCGGCTATGCAAAACTCTCTCTTTGTTGTGCACCACCAGCTTGGATGTACATGTTGATTGTTTCATGTTTTCGTGTCATTTTCACGTGGGGTACTTACTTTTTTTTTTTTTTTTTTTATTCTTTTCCTCATTGTTTATTTTTGAATGTTTGTTTCCTCTTCTTTTTATTCGTTTGTTCCTTGTACGTCTCCAGTCTTTCTCTCTCTCTCTCTCTCTCTCTCTCGTCTAGTTATTCGTTTATTCTTTTTCTTTCTATCTAATTTTCTTCTGTTTTTTTTTCGTTTTCGTTTAAATTCTTCCTTCGTTTTCATAAAATCATTCCTTTTCTTATTTTTTTCTCATTCGATTCTGATTTTTCTTGTCGTTTTCTCTTTGACTACTTCGTTGTATTCGTGATTTTCATTGTTTTTTTTATTCCATTTTTTTTCATCTTATTGTTTCCTTTTTATTTTTATTTTAGGCTGTACTTCTCTCCTAACTTCTATTAAGGTAATGACACGATTTTTTTTTTTTTTTTTTTTTTTTTTAGTTTAGTTTATTTTGCGAATGGAAGGATCTCGAAGGGTGTCGAAGGATGATCGATTGATAGAACTAGATTATCAAAAAATAAGTAAGGGGGGGAGGGAGAATTAGCCATTATTTGATTATCTTTGAGTATTTTCCACTGAAACTTTTTGTATGTATTGCTGAAGGCTTCTAGAATTTTAAAGATTTTTTCTGTATGTTTCGATGATTTTCAATCTTTTATACCAGACAGTCTAGGTCGTCCCCACAGTAGAGAACCAATGATGTAAGGCACTGATATTATTTATTATGTAACCTAAGGCCCAGATTATGTTCTTTTAGATTAATTCACTGAAGCTAACAATCAGTCATGACCTAAGACTTCCTGTTTTCCTGTGTCCTCTTCCGCCAATATCTTCACTTGATTCAAGAAAAGGAGACAATAAGCAAGACAATGATTCTCCTCGCCTGACTCTCTCGACTCCACTGAAGCAAGAGAGATAGGAACAAAAGGTAATAATTCTCCTTGTCTGATTCTCTCGTCCCAAGTGAAGCAAGAGAGATAGAGACAAAGACAGCCACTGATTCTCCTCACCTGACTCTCTCGACTCCACTGAAGCAAGAAAGATAGAAGCAAAGCAAGACAATAATTCTCCTTGTCTGATTCTCTCAAGTGAAGCAAGAAAGATTCTCCTCACCTGACTCTCTCGACTCCAGTGAAGCAAGAGAGATAGAAGCAAAGCAAGACAATAATTCTCCTCGCCAGAAAGACAACAGTTCCCCTCATCACGACCCGGATGAAGCAAGCAAGATAGAGCCAGACCATTCATTTTCCTCACCAATCCCTCACCATGACCCGGATGAAGCAAACAAGATCAACAGACAAAACACTCGGCGGGATTTAAAACTTCGCAACACAGTACGGATCGCGAATTTGAAAATCGAAAAGAAAAAAAAAGAATCGAGAGTTCCGCTTCAACCCAATTCCGTTCCGTTTTTTTTTTTTTTTTTTTTTTTTTTTCAAAGCTCACTCGCGGCTCAAACGAAGCAGGACATGAGGAGACACCTTGAGGAGAGTGATTTGTAAGCGCCGATGGGCCGTGAAGTCGATGTCGAGATTAGAGTGGATGGGGGAAAGCAGAATGGTGTGGGGGAAGGGATGGGGGAGGTGAGGGGGGCAGAGGGGGAGGGGAAGGGGATTGGGGGGGGCAGGGGGAGGGGAGGGGAGGGGGGCAGAGGGGAAGGGGATTGGGGGGTGGCAGGGGGAGGGGAGGTGAGGGGGGGCAGAGGGGTAGGGGGAGGGGATTGGGGGGTGGCAGGGGGAGGGGAGGTGAGGGGGGGCAGAGGGGCAGGGGAGGGGAAGGGGATTGGGGGTGGCATGGGGAGGGGAGGTGAGGGGGGGGGCAGAGGGGGAGGGGAAGGGGATTGGGGGTGGCAGGGGCAGGGGTAGGGGAGGTGAGGGGGAGGGGAGGTGAGGTGAGGGGGGCATGGGGGAGGGGCAGGGGAGGGAGGAAGGTGAGGAGAGGGACGTCGGCGTGAAAGGGTTAAATTATAAGAGAGAGTGAGTGGGTGTGAGAGAGGGGAGGGAGGGGGTGTAGTGGGGTAGGAGGGTGAGGGGAGGGGAGGAGAGGGAGGGAGGGAGGGAGGGAGGAGTAGTGGGTGTGGAAGGAAATAGTTGTATGGCGGAGGGGGGGGAGAGGAGGGGGGGAGGCGAGATGTGAGGTCACTGTACGGGAATTCGCGGGTGTGGGGTGAGGGTGTGGGGTGAGTGTGTGGGGTTCAAGTGGGTGGGAGGTCTATAGGGTATGACCATGGGAGTGGTGGTGTGTGTAGGGGGGGGGAGTAGGAGCGATAAGGAACGTAGGTGTAAAGGTGTGTGGGTGTATGGGGTTGGATAGGAGGGAGGGGAGTTGAATGAGGAGGAATGGGTGTGTGTGGAGGTTAGGGTGCGAAAGAAGAATAGGTTGAGAGAGATAGATAGGGGATAGAGAGGTGAAAGAAGAACGAATATCTAGGGATGTTGATATGTGTGGGTGGGGTGGGGTGGGGTGGGGGGAGGTACATGTCAAAACAACCTTAGAAATGAGAGGAGATGAGTGGAGGGAGGAAAAGGGGAGGGGAAGGGAGGAATAGGGGGAGAGGGAGGGAGGAAAATGGAGAGGGGAAGGGAATAAAAGGGGGAGGGGAAGGGAGGAAAAGGGGGAGGGGGAAGGAGGAAAAGGGGGAGGGGAAAGAAGTAAAAGGGGGAAGGGGAAGGGAGGAGGAGGGAGGAAAAGGGGGAGGGGAAGGGAGGAAAAGGGGGAGGGGAAGGGAGGAAAAGGGGGAGGGGGAAGGAGGAAAAGGGGGAGGGGAAGGGAGGAAAAGGGGGAGGGGAAAGGAGAAAAAGGGGGAGAGGGAGGGAGGGGAAGGGAGGAAAAGGGGGAGGGGAAGGGAGGAAAAGGGGGAGAGGGAGGGAGGGGAAGGGAGGAAAAGGGGGAGGGGAAGGGAGGAAAAGAGGGAGGGGAAGGGAGGAAAAGAGGGAGGGGAAAGGAGGAAAAGGGAGAGGGGAAGGGAGGAAAAAAGGGAGGGGAAGGGAAGAAAAGAGGGAGGGGAAGGGAGAAGAAGGGAGGAAAAGGGTGAGGGGAAAGGAGGAAAAGGGTGAGGGGAAAGGAGGAAAAGGGGGAAGGGGAAGGGAGGAGGAGGGAGGAAAAGAGTGAGGGGAAGGGAGGAATAGGGGGAGAGGGAGGGAGGAAAAGGGAGAGGGGAAGGGAGGAAAAGAGGGAGAGGGAGGAAGGAAAAGAGTGAGGGGAAAGGAGGAAAAGAGTGAGGGGAAGGGAGGAAAAGAGGGAGGGGAAGGGAGGAAAAAAGGGAGGGGAAGGGAGGAAAAGGGGGAGGGGAAGGGAGGAAAAGAGGGAGGGGAAGGGAGGAAAAGGGGGAGGGGAAGGGAGGAAAAGAGGGAGGGGAAGGGAGGAAAAGAGGGAGGGGAAGGGAGGAAAAGAGGGAGGGGAAGGGAGGAAAAGAGGGAGGGGAAGGGAGGAAAAGGGGGAGGGGAAGGGAGGAAAAGGGGGAGGGGAAGGGAGGAAAAGGGGGAGGGGAGGAAAGGAGAGGAAAAGGAGGAGGGGAAGGGAGGAAAGGGGGGGGGGGAAGGGAGGAAACGGGGGGGGGGAAGGGAGGAAAAGGGGGAGGGGAAGGGAGGAAAAGGAGGAGGGGAAGGGAGGAAAAGGAGGGGAAGGAGGAAAGGGGAGGGAAGGGAGGAAAAGGGGAGGGGAGGGAGGAAAAGGGGGGGGGGGGGGGAGGAAAAGGAGGAGGGGAAGGGAGGAAAAGGGGGAGGGGAAGGGAGGAAAAGGGGGAGGGGAAGGGAGGAAAAGGGGGAGGGGAAGGGAGGAAAAGGAGGAGGGGAAGGGAGGAAAAGAGGGAGGGGAAAGGAGGAAAAGGAGGAGGGGAAGGGAGGAAAAGGGGGAGGGGAAGGGAGGAAAAGGGGGAGGGGAAGGGAGGAAAAGAGGGAGGGGAAGGGAGGAAAAGGGGGAGGGGAAGGGAGGAAAAGAGGGAGGGGAAGGGAGGAAAAGGGGGAGGGGAAGGGAGGAAAAGAGGGAGGGGAAGGGAGGAAAAGAGGGAGGGGAAGGGAGGAAAAGGAGGGAAAAGGGAGAGGGGAAGGGAGGAAAAGGGAGAGGGGAAGGGAGGAAAAGAGTGAGGGGAAGGGAGGAAGGGGAAGGGAGGAAAAGGGGAGGGGAAGGGAGGAAAAGGGGGAGGGGAAGGGAGGAAAAGGGGGAGGGGAAGGGAGGAAAAGGGGGAGGGGAAGGGAGGAAAAGGGGGAGGGGAAGGGAGGAAAAGGGGGAGGGGAAGGGAGGAAAAGGGGGAGGGGAAGGGAGGAAAAGGGGGAGGGGAAGGGAGGAAAAGGGGGAGGGGAAGGGAGGAAAAGGGGGAGGGGAAGGGAGGAAAAGGGGGAGGGGAAGGGAGGCAAAGGGGGAGGGGAAGGGAGGAAAAGAGGGAGGGGAAGGGAGGAAAAGAGGGAGGGGAAGGGAGGAAAAGGGGGAGGGGAAGGGAGGAAAAGGGGGAGGGGAAGGGAGGAAAAGGGGGAGGGGAAGGGAGGAAAAGGGGGAGGGGAAGGGAGGAGAAGGGGGGGGGGAAGGGGGGAGGGGGAGGGGAAGGGAGGAAAAGGGGAGGGGAAGGGAGGAAAGGGGGAGGGGAAGGGAGGAAAAGGAGGGAGGGGAAGGGAGGAAAAGGGAGAGGGGAAGGGAGGAAAAGGGGGAGGGGAGGAAAGGAGGGAAAAGGGGAGGGGGAAAGGAGAATAGGGGGAGGAGGGGGGCAAATACTGAGGAAAAAAAAGGGGGAAGGCAGGAAAAAGGGCGGAGAGGGGATGGGAGGAAAAGGGAGGAAAAGGGGGAGCGGGAAGGGGGGAGAGGGAGGGAGAAAAGGCAGGGAGGGGAAGGGAGGAAAAGTGAGAGGGAAAGGGATGAAAAGGGAGAGGGAAGGGGGAAAAGAGGGAGAGGGGAAGGGAGAGGAAAAGGGGAGAGGGGAAGGGAGGAAAAGGGGGAGGGGAAGGGAGGAAAAGATGGAGAAAAGGTGGAGGGGAAGGAAGGAAAAGGTGGAGAGGAAGGAAAGCAGGAAAAGGTGGACAGGAAGGAAGAAAAAGGGGGAGGGGAAGGAAGGAAAAGATGGAGAGGAAGGAAGGAAAGAGGGAAGGGAAAATGGGGGGGAAAAGAGTGAGGGGATGTGAGGAAAAGGAGGGGGGGAAGGAGGAAAAAGGGGGAGGGAAGAGGAGGAAAAGGGGGAGGGAAGGGAGGGAAAAGGGGGGGAGGGAAAGGAGGAAAAGGGGGCTGGGGAAGGGAGGAAAAGGGGAGGGAGAAAAATTGGACGGGGAGGGACAAAAGTGGAGGGAAAGGAGGAAAAGGCGGAGGGGAAGGGAGGAAAGAGTGCGGGAAAGGAGGGAGGAAAGGGGTGGAGAGGGATGGGAGAAAAGGGGGAGTGGGAAGGGGAGAGGGGAGGGGAAAAGAGTGGGAGAAAGGGGGGAGGGGAAAGGAGGAAAAGGGGAGGGGAAGGAGGAAAAGGGAGAGGAAAGGGTAGGAAGGGAGGAAAAGGAAGAATGGGAGGGGAAGGGAGGAAAGAGGAGGGGGAGGGAGGAAAAAGGGGAGAGGGGGAAGGGGAAAAGAGGAGGAGGAGGGGAAGGAGAGGGGAAGAAGAGGAAAAGGAAGAGGGGAAGGGAGGAAAAGGGATTGGCGGGCGTGGCTGTGATTCATTAAAATATTGAGTTAAGTTCTTCCCCTCTTTATTTGAATTTATTCATTCTATTTCCTTTATTACCATGTAGATTTTTCTTTATTAACGTTGATTTAAGTCATTTTTTTTTCCCCCTTTTTTGGGGGGGAGGAAAAGGGGGAGGGGAAGGGAGGAAAAGGGAGAGGGGAAGGGAGGAAAAGGGGGAAGGG
>NW_028234414.1:41069042-41071542 GCF_977035675.1 Penaeus japonicus
TATGGGCACTTTTGATAGCCTTTCTGTGTACTTGCCATATTTAATTATTGTATTTGCATGATGAAATCCGTGTATTGGTGACCGGGCATTTGGTAAAAGTTGACGTAATCTGGAGAACCTAAACCACATACATTCTTGGGGAGAAAATAATGGCTCGTCAATTTGATTTGTAGAGACGTAAGACTGAAGTGAAAATGTTGAAGGGCAGATAATTATTGACTGCGTCTTTTGATGAACATACATAATCACAAGTATAGTTCTTCTTTACGTGTTTAAGGCTGCTATAAGATTTGTTCCTAAATCGAATGATATGTTTTGCTGACTTGCATTGTTGGTTTGTCTCAACTGTTTTTACATAGTGCCTTAGTTGAAGGGGTCATCTCGCCTTTGAATTTTATTTTTTTAAATATTGCAGAGAATATCTTAAAAAAATATTGCAGAAAAGAAGTTGCCAAGTAGTTCCGGTGGCTGTGTTTAATTAAATATAATCCGGTGATACAATTTTCTCTCCTTTCATTGCTATATGAGCTTACAGGGCCATGATATCTTGATGTGTTTTTATATCAAATAGCTATAACAAACATAAACAGATTTTGATAGTGTATCTTTAGCGGAACGTACTTTGATGGTTCTAATTTCGGGTATATGAAACTCCTTAAGGTTATTTGTGATATATGAAATGTACAGTAGTAGTTCTATTATAATAATGATGATGATAGATGATGATGATGATGATGATGATTATGATTGCTGACAATGATATTAATAATGAAGATGATCATGATGGTTCACAGGATGACTGATGATAATGGTAGGGGGGGGGGGGACATAGATATCAAATCACTACCACATTCATTATGTAAGAAATTATTTAAATGTGTTTACAAGGCACAATGGTACTTATCATACACATGTAATTTTTTGGTCGATGATCTTGATACTTATAAATATAACTTTATTTGACTGAACGTAATATTATATGTAATATATGAAAGGGACTATTGAGAGTAAATGATTAATGATAATGTTCATAAGGATAATAAAAGTAAATGATTAATGATAATGTTCAGAAGGATAATAAAAAGGACAAGGATAATGATCATAATAATTATAACAGTAATAATGATAAGGATAATAATGATAATAACAATGGTAAAGAATAATAAGAGATATGATAATGATGATAATAATTATAACTAATAATGATAATGATAATAATGATAATAACAATGGTATAGAATAATATAAGATATGATAATGATGATAATATGGATAATGATAATGATAATAACAATGGTATAGAATAATATAAGATATGGTAATGATGATAATATGGATAATGATAATGATAATCAAAATCATAAAAAATAATGAGGATGATGATAATGATAATGATAGTAATAGTAATAAATAATATTGGAAAGATATTTATAATCATGATAATGATAGTAACGATATTAAGGTAGATATTAACAATTATGATATTGATAAAAAATCAAAAAGATAATGATGATCATCCTAATGATAACGAGAGAGAAAGAGAGAGAGAGAGAGAGAGAGAGAGAGAGAGAGAGAGAGAGAGAGAGAGAGAGAGAGAGAGAGAGAGAGAGAGAGAGAGAGAGAGAGAGAGAGAGAGAGAGAGAGAGAACGAGGATGGAGAAAAGGGGGAGGGCTGGGAATCTAAATTTACATATAGCCTTTTCTAAATTTTATCCGATAGCAGTGTAGTCGTTGATTTTGGTTCGATTCCCGACGGAGACAAAATCATATCAAATATTTTTAAAAGTAGTTTTAGTAGTAGTAGTAGTAGTGGTAGTAGTAGTAGTTGTTGTAGTATTAGTGGCAGTAATAGTAGTAGTAGCAGTAGTGGTAGTATTAGTAGCAGTAGCAGTAGTAGTAATGGTAGTAGTAGTAGTGGTGGTAGTAGTAGTGGTAGTATCATTATTATCATCATCAGTATAATTATTATTTTCATCATTGTTATCTTGATTATCATGATTATGATTATTATCATTATCATGATTATCATTAACATGATCATCATTATCATTATTGTTATTATCTTTATTATTATAATTTCTATTATCATCATCAACATAGTTATAATCGTCATCATTAATACTATGATTATTGTTGTCATTAACATTATATCATTATCATAGCTATCATTATCATCATTATCATCATCATTATAATAATATGATCACATGATTATCAATTTTGCTACTGTTGTTATCATTTTCATAGCTTGGTTGCTTATCATCATTATCAATTTTATCATTATACTTATTTGTTGTTATCAAAATTATCATTACTGACATAATATCATAATCATTGTCATTACCAATATTATCACCACTATCGTCATTATTAGTAATATTCGTATATCAATCGAAGATGAGTGATGATGATGAAGATGATGAGGATGATGATAATGATAGTGATGGTGATGATGATGAGGATGAATATGAGGGTGAGAATGAGGGTGATGGTGGTAGTG
>NW_028234414.1:41079042-41081542 GCF_977035675.1 Penaeus japonicus
GAGAGAGAGAGAGAGAGAGAGAGAGAGGGGGAGGAGGAGAGAGAGAGGAGAGAGAGAGAGAGAGAGAGAGAGAGAGAGAGAGAGAGAGAGAGAGAGTGGGGGTGCATTATATAATCGTCTTTTCCTTAATAATTAATTAAGTCAACTTTGGTGTAATGGTTAGCACAATCGCCTCTAAAGCGATAGATTCGGGTTCGATCCCCGGCAGAGACTAGCAGACATAAATTTTTTTCTTCTTTTTTTAATGTTTAAATTCGAGAAAAGAAAAACACACTATCACTACCTAAATTGATTTATCAATTCTGTTATTAACATTAATCAGGATTATCTTATCGCTATCGTTGACTTGACGTATTACAAGCGTCTCAAATATAGGAATAAAGAGGTTTGTTTACCTATATATCTATTTTCCTAATATCCCTAAATATATCTTTCTTTTCCTTCATTACATATTAAGTCTTCTGTGGTGTAATGGTTGCTATAAAGCGAATCAATTTAAAACTTTCTGTCACTACTTTTATCGTTATTATTATCGTTATTAGATTCATGCTAACAAGTGCGGATCAATTTCATATAATTTTTTCTCAGTACAAATTGTAAATCATTCTTTATTCAAATGTGAAACATCTACACTAACTACATTTAATCTGAACTAGAATGAATACGCAAATATAAACAAAGTTGGGAAAGAGAACGAGAGAGAAAGAAAGAGAAAGAGAGAGAGAGAGAGAGAGAGAGAGAGAGAGAGAGAGAGAGAGAGAGAGAGAAAGGAAAAAAGAGAGAGTGTGAGAGAGAGAGAGAGAGAGGGAGAGAGAGAGAGAGAGAGAGAGAGGGAGAGAGAGAGAGAGAGAGAGAGAGAGAGAGAGAGAGAGAGAGAGAGAGAGAGAGAGAGAGAGAGAGAGAGAGAGGCAGAGAGAGAGAGGGAGAGAATGAGGAGAGAGGGAGAAGAGAGAGGAAAGAAGAGTGAGAGAGAGAAGAGAGAGAGAGAGAGAGAGAGAGAGAGAGAGAGAGAGAGAGAGAGAGAGAGAGAGAGAGAGAGAAAGGAAAAAAGAGAGAGTGTGTGTGTGTGAGAGAGAGAGAGGCAGACAGAGACAGGGAGAGAATGAGAGAGTGAGAGAGAGAGAGAGAGAGAGAGAGAGAGAGAGAGAGAGAGAGAGAGAGAGAGAGAGAGAGAGGCAGACAGAGGCAGAGGGGGGGGGGGGGGTATATGTACAAAGCAGTCTATTCCTTCATTAAATATTAAGACTTTTTTTTGTTTAATTCGAGAAAAAAACACAGACCTTTTTATCACCATTTGTCATTGTTATCAGTAGTTATCAATATTGTTAACTTTACTATCATTACTTCCATGATCATTATTGTTACTAATACTAACTTCATCACTATCATTATCATCATTATTTGTACTACTACTCTCAAAGTCAATCTGCAATTGCCAAATGTTGATGCCATAAGCATAATGGAACCTGCTGATGTTATTTCGCCAAATCCATCCGTACATCGCATTATCATTTTGATAAAATCAAGTGACGTCATGTAAGCTCGAGCCTTAGATAGGCCTACAAGGGGGACAGAACCTCATGCCCAACTATGCCTAGTAATCAAAGATAAGGATAAGACAAATCTACTACAATATCTTTAAAAAAGCTATAACGGTCAACCTAAATTACAAAATTAAAATAATAATAATAATAATAATAATAATAAATATAAAGACATACCAAGAATTACTTTTAACTAGAATTAACACGTAAATAAAAAGTTTGTTGGAAAAGAGAGAGAGAGAGAGAGAGAGAGAGGAAAGAGAGAGAGAGAGAGAGAAAGTGAGAAAGAGAGAGAATGAATCATTAATTTCAATATATTTTTTTAAATTCTTCTTAGCAACATTTTATGATTAAAATATAAAGCATTCTATATCAGAGTGCAAAATACTTTCACTTAGACGAAATCAAATCTACAATAAAATAATTTCCCCTCGATAGATAAATGTTAAAATAAAATCCAAAGCAAAACAAACGAAAAGCAAATTCGATGAAAAATTTAAAAAATAACGGTCACAAGCCTTCCTTCCTTCCTTTCTTTCTTTCTTTCTTTCTTTCTTTCCCTTCTTCTTCTTCTTCTACTTTCTCAATCACTCAAAAAAAAAAAAAACTCTTACCCAAACAAAACAAAACAACAAACAGAACGAATAAACAAACCAGATAAAAAGAGAAAGAGAATTAAAACAAAGAGAAATAGAAAACGAAAAAAAAAAAAAATCGCTCAAATACCACGATCGCGATTTTTTTTTTTTCTTCTTCTTCTTCTTTCTTTCCTTCGGTTAATCGAGAGAAAGAGATTTTTCAGGCGATTAAAAGCGGTAAATATGAATTATTAACCTTTCTTATTATTTCATCATTATTTATTACTATGTCATTGTGTTTTATCAAATGATGTTTGATTTATTGAAGGATATTTGATTTATTTTGACTTTTCCTTCAGTAAATCGAGTAAATCGTAA
>NW_028234414.1:41119042-41151542 GCF_977035675.1 Penaeus japonicus
CTCCTCGCTATCTAAAACAACCGGCAAACTTCATCCGAATAAAACATCTCTCGCTCACCTTAATCAATCATGACGTTTTAAAATAAATATCAAGATCAGAGACACGAGAAAAGTATAAGTAAAAGAGAGGCTGAAACAAATGACGGTCTGTCTTGGCCTCTTCGATCCTAAGTGGCGGGAAAAAAAGGGGTTCTGAAGTGAGGCAAATGGTTCGTTGATGAATTGTGTTTACTCCCGCGGTGATGCCGGCCAAGAAATACGAGAGATGCTGAGAGGAGGAGGTTGTTTCTCAAGTGTTGTATTTATTTTTTTATTCCGTCTTTTTTTTTCTCTCATTGGCAAGCAAAGAACTTGATCTTTATTTTGGAGAGCTTTCAAAATGGCGGCAGCGTTAGTCCAACAGATCGTTTGTTTTGTTTTCTAAAACTTAGCGGATGGTTCTTCTTTTCTCTCCTCTTGTGTTGTTAGGATTTGCTTCTCTATCCTAGCTCTTTCTTCTTCTAAGTTTTAGACCTCTCTTCCCTTCTCTTATCTTTAAGGATTCTGCTTTTGATATGCAGCTACTTAGAGAGCTTAGTTCAACCACTTATCAACAGTTTCAAACATGAGACTCTTTTCCCAAAAAAGATAAAATTCATACACATTTTTTAGCCTCATAATCTTAAAAAAACACGATACAATTTGTCTTACTAATTTAAGAATTAATCACCAGAGGTTTAGGTATTTGCAGTAATTGATTTGCTCTTCGTTTTTATAAAGCATTACTGAACAGTTAATCAGAGTGCCTTGTCAATAAGGAAACTTGTTCATGAGTTGCGATGAAGTTCAAATAGACAAGGAAATCGTATTTTGTATATGAGTGGATATGAATACATGTGTGTTGACATAGGGCTGCGTGTAATTGTATGTTCTTGCGTGTGTGTGACTTGGTTCAAATGTTTACATGGATGTTTGAAGCAAAAGTTAACGAAACAATTGAAGCACATCAGCTGATATATATTCCGAGTATTGAAACTTCTGCTTTCTCTCTCTCTCTCTTGTTTTCTCTCGTGCTTTACTCGGTCTGTTTGATAATTTATATATAATGGTTCGAGTTTCATTAAAAGCACATTTAGGCCACGGTGGATCTGCCCGTTTGCACAACGTTTGGGAATTGAAACAACAGGTGGAAATCGTATAAGTGCACACAGTGAATTCGTTCTTTTGGGACATTGTGGTGTTGAGGAGAGATGAAAAACAAAATTAGAGAAAGAGAGAAAAGTAAAGGGAGATATGAGAGGAAAAAATGTTAGTAAGAGTTATCTGTTTTACACTATTGCTATATCTGTTTATCTGTGTTTCTCTCAAATTCTCTGTCTCTCTCTTTCTCTCAAATTCTCTGTCTCTCTCTTTCTCTCTCTTTCTCTCTCTCTCTATATATATATATATACATATATATATAGATAGTTAGATAGATAGATCGATAGATATATCAACAACGTACAACAGAATATCAGTCATAAGTCGAGACGCCGCCGCAATATTCAACTTTCTTATCAGTTTTCCCAGTTTGTTTGACATTCCTCCCGCTATCTTGTTTTACTTGTAAAAAGAAAAAGAAAAAGAAAAATACTTTAAACGATTCAGAAGCTAGTAATGGACCATGCGATGTGAACAAAGCGTCAATCTTTATTAAACGCCAGACCGAAAATTAGTCTCTATGTGCAACAGTCGTGAGTTATAAACACATTTCTGTTATTTCTGCGTGTTTCCTCTACGTTTCCATGGTTTAAGTCAACATTTACATTACGAAATGAATTAATGTACATCCCTCCCCCCTTCCCCTCCCCCCTCCCAAAACACACAAACAATAAAATTACAAACACGTAAACACTAATGCTTTCCCCATAAGAATTTGATCAAAGATTCAGTTCATATTTAGAAACATTTTGTCGTCCTCTCGAAGTAATAGTCTTAACAAATCTGTAATGCCTTCGTCAATGCGTCTCCGAAGACATAACAATACACATAATAGCAAGGGCCTTTGGTGAACTCCAGGTGACTTGTGTGTTCGTGTGATTCATTAATAATAAATATTTTCCTTTTGGTTGTCCTCTACTTTGCCGTTCCCTTTTGAATTCCATTTTCGATATTGGATTCGACGGGCGACAACTAGAGAGGGAGGGGGGGGATAGGGAGGGAGAGGGGGCGAGGGGAGGGACATAGAGAGGGAAGGAAGGGAGGGAGGGGGAGAGAGGGAGGGAGGGAGGGAGGGAGAGAGAGGGAGGGAGGGAGGGAGGGAAGGGAGGGAGAGGGAGAGGGAGGGAGGGGGAGAGAGAGAGGAGGGAGGGAGGAGGGAGAGAGAGAGAGAGAGAGAGAGAGAGGGAGAGAGAGAGAGAGGGAGGGAGGGAGAGAGAGAGAGAGGGAGAGGGAGCGAGAGAGAGATAGGGAGAGAGAGAGGAAGGGAGACAGGGAGAAATAAAGAGATAGACAGATAGAGAGAGAGGGAGAGAAAGACACAGAAAGAAAGAGATAGCTAGATAGATAGATAGAGAGAGAGAGAGAAGATAAAAATACCATTTATTCTTGGTCATAATGGATTACCATAAAGTGTTGCGTGGATGTCAAGTTTGGCAACAAAGAATGTAATTCCTTTTTCTTCCCTCTTCACAAAAGTAGAGGCTTTGTTGTTATTATTGGAAATTTCCAATTTTTAGTATTAATTCCTTTGTCGCCTTTCCTATTTCTACGCATTTTCTTTTCATTAAACAGAAACTTTTACCTGTTACTTAACAACAAAAAAACTACTACAGCCACTACCATAAATATTAATAAAAGCAATTGTCAACATATACTTTGCTTTCGCTGTTTTAGGAAATTCATTGTTTTATTACACGATGCAACAGCTAGTGCAATTTTCCAACCGCAACGGCTATTACTGCAAGTGTTTCCGATTCATCTATCGTCTTCGCTTCTCCCAAAGGAACTCTTGAGACAATAACTACCTTTCGGGTCTTTTATATCGCGGTGTTGCAAGTTAGGGAAGAGGGGAGAGGAAGGAGGAAGGAGAATAGGCGGGGAGGGGAATAAAAGAAGGGGGAAGGAGATGGAGAAGGAGAAAGAGAATAGGACGAAAGGGGAATGAAAGGAGGAAGAAGGAGAAGGAGAATAGGTAGGAGGAATAAAGATAGGAAGAGGGGAAAAGGAAGGCGAAAGTGATATAAGGAGAGAGGGAATAAAAAAAAGAGGGGAGATTTGGAAAGAGAATAGACGGGAGGTTGATAAAAGAAAGAGGGAGGAAAGAAAGAAGAAAAGGGGAAGAGAGAAAGAGAAAGAAAATAGACAGGAGGTTAATAAAAGAAAGAGGAAGGAAAGGAAGGAGAAAAGAGGAAGAAGAGGAAGAAGAAAGGAGAAAGAAAATAGACGGGAGGTCAATAAAAGAAGGAGGAAGGAAAGAAAGAAGAGAAGAAAGGAAAAATAGGAAGAGAAAAGGAGAAAGAAAATAGCCGGGAAGTCAATAAAAGAAAGAGGAAAGAAAGAAAGAGGAGAAAAGAGGAAGAAGAAAGGAGAAAGAAAATAACCAGGAAGTCAATAAAAGAAAGAAAGGAAAAAGAAGAAATAAGAAAGAGGAGAGGAATGGTGGGGCGAGGGGGAGAGGGGTAGGGGAGGGGTAGGGGAGAGGGAGGTGAAGAGCTACAGATATATAGGCGAGACATCACTGAAGAGGAGAACGCGTTATTGGGCAGCCCTTCTGTGCTGGCGAAATAATTAGCCGGCATCTTCTCCCTTTGCCTCGGACCGCTGCGCCGGAGGAAGAATGCTGTCTTAAGAAACTCTCTAGGATCTTCATTTCCTCCCCTGCTGCTATACATTAGTATTTTTCTTCTTCTTCTTCTGGTTCTTTTCTCTCTTGTAATGCGATTGGATTTCTTTTTTTCTTTTTTTTATGGGCTAATCTCCTCTTCCTGTTTTTTCTTTGTTTTTCTTTTCGTGTTTTGAGTCTTAATTTTATTTTTTTCCTCTTTTTTTGTTTTCTTTTCTTTGTCCTCACTTGTCTTTTTGTTTCTTTCTCTCACTTTTTTTTTCTTTTCTTTACCCTCTCCTCTTCCTTCTTGTTCCTCCCTATCTTCTTTTCCTTTCCTTTTCCGCCATATTCATCTTCCTCCTCTTCCTTCTTCTTTCTAGATATCCTCTTCCCTTTTCTCTTTCCCCTCTATCCTTTTTCTTCTCCTTCTTCTTCCCTCTTATCTTTACCCCTCTATACCTACTCTTCATTTTCCCCCTTTCCCTCTCCCTTTTATTCCTACTCTTCTTCTTCCCCCTTTCCTTATTCTTATTCTTCCCCTTTCACTGTTTCCTCTTCCATCAATCCCTCCATTCCTCTTCTTCCCCTTGCCCTCTCCCCTCTATTCATCCTCCTCTTCCTCCCATTTCTCTCTTTCCTCCATTCCTCCTCCCTCTCTCTTTCCCTTTCTCTCTCCCCGCTATTCATCCTCCTTTTCTTCCCCTTTCTCTCTTCCCTTCATTTATCCCCATCCTCTTCCACCTCCGCTCTCCCCTCTATTCACCCACCTCCTCTTCTTCCTCCTCCTCCTCCTCCTCCTCCTCCTCCTCCTCCTCCTCCTCCTCTTCCTCCTCCTCTTCCTCCTCCTCTTCCTCTTCTTCTTCTTCTTCTTCTTCTTCTCCTCCTCCTCCTCCTCCTCCTCCTCCTCCTCCTCCTCCTCCTCCTCCCCCCTTTTACCCAATTCTTCCACCTCCTCTTATCCCAACAACAACTTTTTGCGACATCCTCCGGCCTCTCCCCTCGTCTAGCGACACGAGCCACTCTCGAGGCGGTGTGTATGAGTGTTGTGTATTAGCCATAAAACCTTAAGACCAAGACTAAGACATTTTGATGTCGGTGGGGAACCAGTACCAACAAGTCGTAACTACTATGATTCTTTTAATGTTGTGTTTTTGTGTTTGGGATACTTGGATTGCGGTGAAAGAGATGTGTAGATTGGGAGTTGGTGATATATTTTTTTTTATGTGTGGGTTTGTTTATGTGGGTTTGTGTTTGTGTGTGTGTGTGTGTTTGTGTGTGTGTGAGCGAGAGAGAGGGTATACATGTCTTCCATTCTATCAATATCTTCAACAATAACTAAAAGGTTTTCTATGTTAGCAGGGCATTTTATGAAAAAAAAACTAACTGTTAACGCTGTTACAGTCACAGTTACTTTTACCAAAGTCAATACAGATAAAGATAACAGTATCAATTTTAGCCGTAGCTGTCAATAGTCATTATCAAAAACTTATTGCAACAACTAAATGCAACCCCCCTCCCCCTCCCGTCCATAAAGGTTAAAACTACGCTAATTACCTTGTATTTGCGTAGTTGTATTTACCCGATTTCGTCGCCATAAGGAACTTCTAATAAGCTATATAACAAAACGGAGGACATTATCGTCTGGGCGTGTCTCGGGATCTCGGAGTCAAAGAGGTGTCAGAGTCTGGGTTTCGAAGTCCCGGGGTCTGGGAATCTCAGGTCCTGCAGTCTTGAGTTCTCGGAATCTCGGGTTTCGAAGTCTCTGGTTACACAATCTTTAAGTCTCGAAGTCTCGGCATAACTGGGTTTCGAAGGCTCGGGGTCTCAGAGGCACGGGTTTCGAAGTCATGGGGTCTCAGACTCAGAGGTTTCGGAGTCTAAGAGTCACGGGTTTCGAAGTTTTAAGATCACGGGGATTTATAATCTCGAAGTCTCGTATAGTGAGGTCTCGATGTCTCGGGATGATCTCTCGCCCATTTAACTTTCCACGTGAAAAGTCTCTTTCTTCTCGCTTTTAATGATTTTTTTTCCTCTCGTGTTTTCCCCTTTCGAGTTACAGAGAGGTTGAGAAGAAAAAAAAGAAAAAGGGAGAAAAAAAAGCTTACGATCTGAGTTTCGATTTTTTTGGCTCTCTTCCGTTCCTTTTCTCTATCTCTATCTTTTTTCTTCGTCTTCTCTTCTCCATTCTTTTTATCTGTCTCGAAATAAGACGAAAAGGAAAGTCTATTAAGGTGTTTCATGGGTGAAAGTCAGTCATGTTTTTTTTTTCTAAACTGTTTTCATTCAGAGTTTCTCCTCTTCACATTTTGTTGTTTTTTTCTCTGCGCGTTATTTTTTCATTACTACATTTTTCTTCCTCATCTTGCGTTCTCTAAGAAGTTCACAGATGAAATGTATTAGAAATTAAATGAAGTTTATTGCGGAAACTCGGAATAAAGGAGAAATAAGAATTAAGCTGATAGAGTGACGGAAGGAATTGCGTCAGAAGTGGCCCTTTACAAGACTCGCTTTCAAGTTTCTCTCTTTCTCTCCCCTCTCTCTCTCTTACTCTTTCTCTCTTTTCTTTCACTTTCCCTTACCCCTCTCGTTAACTATCTATATAATCTCTATTATCAACTCTCTCCATATCTCTCTCTCTCTCTCTCTCTCTCTCTCTCTCTCTCTCTCTCTCTCTCTCTCTCTCTCTCTCTCTCTCTCTCTCTCTCTCTCAGGAACAATCGCCAAACCTTCCATCCACATCTTCGGCACAAAGTTTTAGAAGAAAGAAAAAACAAGCTAAGAGGAAATGGGAAAATTATCTGCAGGATCTTTTACATCACTACAACTCCTCGGCCATTGTTACGCCTCGGGAGCTAGATGGAGGGTAGGGGGGGGGGCTGAGAGGGAGGGAGGGGGAGGGGGGGAGTTGATGGTAATTGTAGAATGGAGTAAAAGGAAAGGTGGTAAAGGAAGGGAAGTGGGAGGGGGAGGGAGGGAGGGAGGGAGGGAGGGAGCTGGATTTAGATGTAGAATAGAGTTGGGATGAGGGTTGGGAATTGAAGGGAAGGAGGAAGGAGAGGGAATCGAATAAAGATTAAAAGAGTACATGGAAGACAAGGATGAAGAAATACACGGGGCTGATAAGAGCAAAAAAAAAAAAAAAAAAAAAAAAAAGAAGAAGAGGCAAAAGACAAATAGCATATAACTTGAAATGAAGAAAGATAAAAAACAACAACAACAAAGACATGAAACATAATCATTTAAATTCCACCTCATTCCTCTCCATTTCTCTTCAAACTCACACGTCCCTCATTCGTATTCCGCATTTTTCTTCTCGAAAACTAAACGAAACAAATCGAGACTCTCATGACGACTTATGTTGCAATTTTAGATGAGAAGGAAGAGATATGTGTTGCATGCTGTTGCTACTACATTCATAAGCACAAGGCGGAGTGAGCCTTTGTATTCCCGATTGAAACAAATGGGTCGGTGGAAATGTTCCTAGGTTGGGTAAGAACTGTTTTTATCATCGTCATATTCTGCCTGTCTTTGTACTTTGGTTTTTCTTATTTTGTGTTTTTTTTTCTCGATTTGCCTCCCTTGTCTATTTGGTTTATTTTTATTCTTTGATCGGTTTTTGCTCGTGTGATTATTTGTATAGATAGATAGATAGATAGATAGATAGATAAATAGATAGATAGATAGACATCTGTGTGTGTGTGTTTGTTTGTTTATGTATATCTGTTATTCGTAGGACATCCATACTGTCAGACAATCTATTTATCTTTTTGACATTTCTATTTATGCGCCTCTAAAATTGTCGCCATTCTCCCTTCCTTCTCACGTCCTCACCCTAATCCCCATCTCATCTCCTCAACCACCCCACCCCTCACCCCTCACCCCTCACCACTCACCCCTACCCCTAACCCTCACCCCTAACCCCCAACACCTCCACCCTCACCCCTACCCACCCTACCCCTCACCCCTACCTACCCTCACCCACCATCACCCCTAACCCAACCTACCCTAACCCCTAACCCCCAAGCCTCACCCAAACACCCTCCCCCCCCAACCCCCAAGCCTCACCCCTAACCCCCTCACCCCTTCACCCCAACACCCTCCACCCCTCACCCCCCACCCCTACCCCTTCACCCCTCACCTCTCACCCCTAACCCTTCATCCTCACCCTTAACTCCTAACCCCTAACCCCTTACCCCTCACCACTAACCCCCAAGCCTCACCCCTAAACCCCTCACCCCTAACCCCCAATACCCCTAACCCCTTACCCCTCACCACTAACCCCCAAGCCTCACCCCTAAACCCCTCACCCCTAACCCCCAATACCCCTAACCCCTAACCCCTTACCCCTCACCCCTAACCCCCAAGCCTTACCCCTAAACCCCTCACCCCTCACCCTCCACCGCCCTCACTCTACCCCTCTCCCCTAACCCCTAACCCCTAACCCTTACCCCTAACCCCAACACCCTCCACCCCTCACCCCCAACACCCCCCCACCCCCCACCCCCACCCCTACCCCCTCACCCCAACACCCTCCACCGTCCTCACTCTATCCCTCCGCCCATCTCTCATCCTCCTCCACCGCCGCCGCCGACGACATGGCAATCCACTGCTAGCAATTGTCGCCTGAAAATTCCATGCGCCGACGACTGGCTTCATCCGGCCAAAGTCGCCTAAAAGTTTGGGAAGTTGCGAGAGATCTAATCTCTGTGATGCCGAGATATAAAACCCTTTTAACACGGACCGTAAATACCGTGTTGATCCGCTCGAAAGGGAGTGAGAGGGAGAGAGGGAGAGAGAGAGAGAGGGAGAGAGAGAGAGAGAGAGAGAGAGGGAGAGGGAGGGAGAGAAGGAGAGACTCAGGGCCATCTTGTCTTGATATCTTGCTAGTTTCTTTAGTGTTTTTGTTTCTTTGTTTTGTTTTATTGTTTTTATGTTGTCTTTTTTTGGGTTGTTATTTCTTCTGTTTTTTGTTTTGTTTTGTTTTTTTGTATTATGATTTTTTTTAGGGGGGTTTATTTCTTTTTCTGTTTTCTTCTGTCTCTGTCTTTGCTTTTTTATATATATATATATATGTTTTTGCCTGTCCGTTTGTATGTCTGTTTGTCTGTCTCTCTTTCTCTCTCTGTCTCTCTCGCTCTCTCCCTCCCTCTGTCTATCTATCTCTATTTGTATCTATCCATATATCTATCTATCTCGTTTACTCACACTCTCTCACTCACCCACCCACCCACCCACCCACCCACTAACTCCCTCACTCATTCACTCACCCACCCACCCACCCACCCGCCTACCCACTAACTCACTCACTCATTCACTCACTCACTCACTCTCTCCTGATTCTATTTCCAGGCATAAATAATGGGAGTGAAAGGCATGTCGCATCTTTTTCGCAAGGTGTGCTTTTTATGAATGCCTTTTCGTGTTATTACAATTGTTATTACGTGCAATTGTGTGATTACCAATGAGTTTTTCTCTCGTCCTTTGTTATACTAGTGTTATATTTTCGTAGTATGTTTGTGTGTGTGGGTTTGTGTGTGTGGGTTTGCGTGTGCGGGTTTGTGTGTGTGGGTTTCTGTTAGAACTGTGTGCGTGGGTGTGGTTGTATTTGTGTGTTTGCGTGTGTGTTTGTCTTTGCGTTTGGGGTTATGGAACGTGTTTGTTTATGTTTTTTGTTTGTTTGTTTCGTTCCTCTCCTGATCTTTTATTTCTTTAACACCGTCGCGTTCCTCCTAGACCAAGAATCCCCTTGAAAGAGCGAATTTACTTTTTGTCTTACATTTCGTTCGCTCAGCCACCATTGTTATTCACTTCTTAATCCTCCTCTTTAAGGCACTTTGCTCTATCTCTTTCTCTCTCTTTTCATGTCTGTCTTTCTCTCTGTCTCTCTCACTTTCTCTCTCTCTTATACACCCACACAAATACATAACCAAACACACACTCACACACACACACATACACACCTTTTCTTTCTATTTTTTCTTCTCTCTCTCTCTTTCTCTCTCTCTCTCTCTCTCTCTCTCTCTCTCTCTCTCTCTCTCTCTCTCTCTCTCTCTCTCTCTCTCTCTCTCTCTCTCTCTCTCTCTCTCTCTCTCTCTCGCTCTCTTTCTCTCTCATAATTATCCTTGCCTTTCCTTTTTATCCTTAAGGAAAGGACACTTCTTTTTTTTTCTTAAACTTTAACATGTTCGGGTGTTCAGATATGTCAATGAAAAAATGAAAAAATAATAATCTACTTTCGTTTTCTTTGTCTTTTTTCCTTGTTTTTGTTGTTTATATATATAGGACTATCACTCGTAGTCCCATATATATAAACTGACATGTTTTTCCTCCTCTTTCTGTTTTCTTTCTTTTCCAATATTCCTATTTAGTCATCGTTTTTTATCTGAATATATATGAAAAATCATTTGAATTCGATTCTCTGTAGATATATCCATTATCCATGTCATATATCAAGTACCAAAAATCTAAAATAGTATCCGATTGTCCATATCAAATTATTTATCAACATGCCAAGTCATGTCAACAAGTCATGCAGGGTATATATCCGGACTAATGTCTCAATGAACAATCCTTCATGCATATACTGTTTGCGCGCATGAAACATTTTAATCCGTGCATGACAGAACCACTCTAGAAGTTCAATGCCCAAATCCAATATTTCTGTATTTGTTTTTATTTTTATTTTTGCTTTAATGTCAAAGTGTTTGAGAGTAATTATAATGCTTTGTGGCACTCGTGTTGGTTATTTATATATATATCTTTGGTATATTTTTTCGTTGGGGGGAGAAAATTATATATTTTGCCAAGAATGAACATATACTGACCCTTGCTTTATAAAATAATTGTTCATGCGATATTCCTTTAAAACACTTTATAATCTGTCTTTACTATTAATATTGATCTTTTAAAATAAACTTCCAACATATATCTACCAAGAAAACAAAATATCCTCTTAAAATAACCACCTCCTAGGGATGGAAAAGTTGGGGTATTGATGTGTTTCTGACATGGCCTTAATTAAGAAGGAAATCCAAAGGAAAGTACGCTTTAATCTGGTCTCTTTATCCTGTGCCAAATCTCCAGTCTTCCCCACCGGCTCAAAGTCAACAGCGAGCTCTTACTCTTAGTGAAGACTGTGTCCCTCAGTAAACCTTTCCTTTTGGAATAGCTATTGTCCTTTCTCTTCTTCAAGTAGGCACCGCCCTCGTCGTCCTCACCTCCCCTTCCTCCTTCTCTCCGCCTCCTCCTTCTCTCTCGTTTTCTCTCTCTCTCTCTCTATCTATCTATCTATCTCTACCTATCTCTATCTCTATCTATCTCTATCTCTATCTATCTATCTATCTCTATCTATCTCTATCTCTATCTCTATCTCTATCTCTATCTCTCTGTCTGTCTCTCTCTCTCTCTCTCTCTCTCTCTCTCGCTCTCTCTCTCTGTCTCTTTCTTTCTTTCTCTCTGTCTCTCTCTCTCTCTGTCTCTCTCTGTCTCTCTCTCTCTCTCTCTCTCTCTCTCTCTCTCTCTCTCTCTCTCGCTCTCTCTCTCTCTCTCTCTCTCTCCTTCTCTCCCGGTCTGTTCATCGTCATCTGCTTCATTACGGTCTGTCTACTCATATCAGCTTTATTGCAAGGACAATCACGAAGATTGTCTCGTTTTCTCACTCGTTCTTGTCGGGAAAAAGTGGCTATGTCTGTTCTCGCTTAACCTTTCTTAACCTTTTTCAAATCCATAAAAGAAATAGAAAAAGAAAAAAAAAGGAAAAAACGTATTTGTAAGTTTTCGAAGACTCCGATGACATCTTTTATCTACTTGTCTTGACAAAAGAAGCTAGACTTTTTGTAGTTGATGTTGTTCTTCTGTTCTTAACACGAGGCTTCCGGACCCCCCCCCCCCCTCCCATGATCTTGAGTGAGATACGTCCGAGCAATGCAAAAGTGACTGGCGATCATGTACAGCCATACCGCTGGATTATAGCTATCATGCATGGCCTATGGCAACGTTCCCTGCAGCCATAAAAGCATATGAATGTAGCAACATCTCTGGCGTAACGTCCATGCCTCTCTCGTTATAGAAAGTTGGTTCCACGGCAACCTAACCTAACCTAACCTAACCTAACCTAACCGCCCCCGAGGCACTGTGACCTCGACCAGACCTTCGTAGTGTGGAGGTTATCTAGACAGACGAGTACATTGGGGAAGATGCACTGCACTATCTGCTGGATGTGATGGGGACGAATTACCACACGTCCCTGTCCTTGTGTATGTACTTCCTTTTCTCCTCGTCGTTGTGTTTTCGAAATGTCTTTTGCTCGCTTCTTTGGGATGCGTTTGACGGATGGGGTTATTTCATGGAAGTTTTAGATGGATTTGACTTTATCTTTTTATTATTATTTCTTTTTTTTTTAACTTTCATTGTGGCCTTTGTTGTTGATATGTACATGAAACTATTTTACAGCCTTTCATAGCCTTGTAAAATTCATATGTTTTATGTCCTCTCTAAGACAGTTTGCGATCCGCTGGCTAACTTTGTGGAGTTACATCTGTTAACTTTTTAAAAGAAAAGGAATGTGTATACTGGGACTTTTCGTTTCTCTCGTATATCATGTTTTAATTACAACTTTAATGTTCTCTTCCCTCTTATTTTCAAGATGATCACTTCATTCCTTTTACTCTCTATTTCATGTCGCATTTATCATTTCATAGTTCATGATTAATGAGAAATGACACAAACGCATTCACAGTATTTATACTTTTTTTAACTTTTCTTTTCAAAAATGTCTGTATCTCTTTTCTCGCCTTCCGTTGTAAATGATCGATCACTTTATTATATCAACGTTTTAACATTTTCATAGACAAATGAATCATACTTGCGACAAGGAAAGAATGCCGTTGGGAATATACAGGAACGAATGGGGATAATGGTCAGTATATCTTTCAGTGATCCATTACACATATAAATAATGACTCTGTATTTCTTTGCTCCTGCCATGAGATGATTGAGAGCGATTGCATTGAGAGACACACACGGAAAGAACTGCTACGAGAGAGATTTACGACTGTGTCTCTATGTAGAAAGAAATGGAAGGTGGGTGGGTGGGTGGGTGGGTGGGTCGTGGTGGTGGGGGATGGGGGGGTGTCGTGTAGTTTTGTCTTTATCTTTCAGACTCCAATGTTGTTCTCAGACTATAGAAAGAAAAAGGTGATAGCTTATCTCTCCGTTTGTCTATATATCTATTTGTCTATCTCTTTCTCTCTTTCTAGTTTGGATGGATATTCTGCACTTACTCTTTATCTAATCTCTCTCTATCTATCTATTTATCTATCTAACTCTCTCTCTCTCTCTCTATGTATATATATCTATCTATCCATCTATCTATCTATCCATCTATTTATCTATCTATCTCTTTCTTTTTTCTCTCTCTCTCTCACGCTCTCTCTCTCGCTCTCGTTCTCGCTCTCTATCTCCCTATCTATCTATCTATCTATTCATAAATCCTTCCAGAAATATCTATTGTATATATGTTTGCCTGTGTATATAGATGCTGGATCTCCATATGGTCTCCATACAAGGCATATCTAATTACAGATGATGTAAACGATATCAAATCATATCAAATCGAACTACTAGTAATGTTTTATTTGTCTGTTACTATCAAATAGCTTGATGTTTAATGCAATAGAAACTATAATGAAAGGAGGAGTTTAAGCAGCGCTGCGTATCGACAATGAAAAGTCGATACTGATGTATAAGTAAAAACAAAAAGCTTTCGTACTTTATTCACAGACATTCCAATGTGTTGATTTGGAACTTCGTTGTCTCAAAATTCTGAAGAAAATATGCAAAACCAAATCTGTGGACGTGCAATACTGTTGTTCTTCTAAAGTGATAAGAATCTTAACTGTAGAAGTTTCTGGAGCAAATACGAATATAAATAAGTGAACAGATTCATAAACGTGTGTGTGTGTGTGTGTTTGTTTGTGTGTGTGTGTGTGTGTGTTTGTGTGTGTGTGTGTGTGTGTTTGAGTGTGTGTGTGTGTGTGTTTGCGCGCGTGCGTGGGTGTGCGCGTATTTGCCCAGATATAAAACATTAATACATAAAAATATGAAAACTGAAAAGGAGCCTCATACACAGACAAAGATTAGAAATTCATTCCGTAAAAAAGCTGCGAACGTTAACTATAATTTCAGACTTAAAACAAGAAGCACAATATAAAAAAAAAATACAATCCAGAAAACTGTAATCATAGAAACAATTTCAAAGAGAAAACATTCCTCTAGAATTACCGCTAAAAGATCAAAAACTTCAGTCCTGTATTATATAACTTTTTTTTCAACTTTTTCTTCTCGAAAAAAATACAAAAAAATACAAAAGCTGCTGAGTTAATGATGAACATGTGTTTCCTTGCGTTTTCCTGTTAATTCGATCAACGGAATTCCCCTATCCTTGTTTCTGAAGGCGTGAAGATCCACGTAATATAAAAAAGTGTGCTTCAACATTAGTTTTTCTCTTGGGCTTTTTAAGACATTTGGCGACCCGGTGGCTAACTTGTTGCAATTACTTCTCTTAACTTCAGGAGAGATGAGTGAAATGACTTTGCCCTTTCCCTTTTACGTGATGGCTGTCTGGCTTAGTCATGATATTGTATTTCAGGATATCAAAGATCTTTTCTTCCTTCGCTACAATTTCTCATTCCTCTTTCTTTTCTTTTCTTTTTTTCTTATTCTGTGGTTGTCTGTTTCTCTCATTCGCTGTCTGGCTATTTGTCTATTTCTATCTTTCTATTTATCTATTTATTTATTTATTTCTCTTTCTCTTTGTCTTTTTCTCTTTCTCTCTCTTTCTCTCTCTCGCGTGTATATAAGTATATACGTGTGTGTATATATATTCGTGTATGTATATATATATATATATATATATATATATATATATATATATATATATATATATATATATATATATATATACGTGTGTATGTATGTATGTATGTATGTATACGCATATATACACATACACTTGTATATACATGTACAGTATGTACGTGTGTGAGTGTGTGTGTGTGTATGTGTGTGTGCGTGTGTGTGTGTCTCCGCGTATAGATATCTATCCCTATATCATTATCTCTGCCAGTTGCTCAATCACAGCATTTCCTACACTTTCCCTTCCTCTTCCTCCCGAGCCAAACCTTTCCCTTCGCCTTCCGTTCCTCATCTCGATCCCCACTTTTCTCCACTTCGCTTCGCTCACATCATCACGCGTCTAACGGGGCGTAAAGTAACGAAAAGGAATGAAGCTAAGTGGCATCAAGAAGGGGAGAGGGGGTGGGAGGGGGGGAGGGGGGGACGCCCGAGAAGAAGAAGAAGAAGAAGAAGAAGAAGAAGGAGGCGGCGGCGAAATGGGCCGAGATGTGTATTGTGTATCCATTTGCTGGTGAATATTTGAATACGTCACTGATAATGGCTGGTCGGAGGCGCTTCTTGGGTTGGTGGGGGCGGGGGGGATGGGGTAGGGGGAGGAGGAGGAGAGGAGGGGGAGAGGGAGGAGGGTGGGGGTTGTTGGTCGGAGGCACTTGGAGGGGTAGGGGAGGAGGAGAGAAGGAGGGGTAGGGGAGGAGGAGAGAAGGAGGGGTAGGGGAGGAGGAGGAGGAGGAGGGGGAAGGGGAGAGGAAGGTATAGGGAGGTAAGAAGAGGAGGAGGGGGGAAGGGAATGAATAGGGAGGGAAGGGGAGAGGGAGGAATAGGGAGGTAAGGAGAGGAGGAAGGGGGGGAAGGGGGGTTGTTGGTTGGGCGTGGTGGGGGGCGCTTCTGACGAAATACAAAAGGGAGACTCGTGTCCGTGTAAGTGGTGGCTGTTGTTGTTGTGAGAGTTACACCAATAGCAGCATTTGTTGTGGGAAAGAAAAAGAAAGAAAAAAAAATCCGATCTCACGAAAAGGGAAGATGGGAAGAAAGAATTGCTGGCGAGACTATGCTATTAGCTGTTGTGATAGTAATAGTTGTGGCGGGAATGATGATGGCGTGGTAGATGTCGTTATGGTAGTGGGTAGTGGTATTGGTGGTAGTTGTAGTAATACTGGTAATAATATGAATTGTAATAATATAATAGAGTTTCGTAGAGTCATTGGTGGTAGTTGTAGTAATACTGGTAATAATATGAATAGTAGTAGTAGTAATAGAGTTTTTTAGAGTCATAAGTAGAGATGCCAGCTAATCTAATAGTTGGATGACGCTATTAGTGCTTTTCATTCAACTAACATAAGTACTTCAGTGCTTCATAATATCCAGATCAAATGCTCCACCTTCGCCCCATATACAACGTACCAACAGACCTGTTAGTGATGCCGAAAAGGGGACCAGAAAAAAACAAGATAATTTTAGATGAAAGAACACCTAAGAATGATTCAGTGACCATGGAAAATATATATTTTTAAATATGTCAGAATATTGTCTGTGGCAAACATCAATTGCACATGATCTGAGAAAACGAAGGAAAGAATTCACGAAACTTAGACGACGGACCTGGCAATGCAAAAAGAAGAAGAAAAAAAAAAGCTGCGTCATCGCCCAGTCAGAGGCACCATTCCAGTAGCAATATAACTAGCGGTCAGAGCCATCGTAGAGCCATCATATTCAGCTGAGTATATCAACCACAAAATATCTGTCAAAGTAAAAGGGGTTGAGGAACCCATCAGACATAGCAGAGTATCCAGCCCTCACCCATAAATGACCCATGTTCGAGATAATGCAATTTCAACGGCAAGAGCATGACGGCGGAACGGGTGCGTCCTTCCCAGCTCTTTCTCGAAAACACAGGAATCGCAACATTGCTACTAGACGTCTATACGAGAGACGTGATGAAACTACAGGACACCTGCTATGGGCGAAGGGCTTCCCAAACTGGATGGAAATAGCTCAGAGGTGATATTAAAACTCTCTCTCTCTCTCGCCCCAGCATTAGTATCAGAAAAACAACCAATAAGCTGGAAGGGGGGGGGGGGTGTCACCTGCCGCTCTCGCTTTCCCGATCTGCTGTGCTATTGCTTGGCAAGAATTTGATCTTCAGCTGTTGTTTTGCATAGTAGTTTTTAGTAAGAAATTGCATTTTTATGGGGATATTATTTCATTACTCTTTCACGAAACGCATACACACACACATACATACATACATACATACACACACACATACATACATACATACATACACACACACACACACACACACACACACACACATACATACACACACACAAATACACACACAAACAAACAAACACATGAATGATAAACATGCGTCCATAAAGTGAATCGCTCACCCTGAAAGTAACTATCACTTTCCACGAAATAACTACCATTTCCAGGAAGTAACTACCATTTCCAGGAAGTAACTACCATTTCCAGGAAGTAACTACCATATCCAGGAAGTAACTACCATTTCCAGGAAGTAACTACCATTTCCAGGAAGTAACTACCATTTCCAGGAAGTAACTACCATTTCCAGGAAGTAACTACCACTTTCCAAGAAATAACAACCATTTCCAGGAAGTAACTACCAATTTCCAGGAAGTAACTACCATATCCAGGAAGTAACTACCATTTCCAGGAAGTAACTACCACTCACAGTCAGTATCTACCACTTCCAGGAAGTAACTACCATTTCCAGGAAGTAACTACCATTGCCAGGAAGTAACTACCATTTCCAGGAAGTAACTACCATTTCCAGGGAGTAACCACCATGAGGCAAATTCCATCCCACTCCCATCCAATCAGAACTTCGAAGGATTTCCAGATCGGACCGAAACTATCCTAATTAATGTACATCATACCTGGAAATATCCTTTCAGAGATCAGCTGATCTCATTATGCACAGATTTAATTACCTCAATTTATGTGCTTCTTTTATCCGAACCCAATTGCTGCCATGGAGGTTCAGTGGAAGCAGATGATATCCAGTGCATTTTTTTCTCCCTCGGGTCATTTCACTGCATTAGTCTCTTGGTGGCTAATTCATGAAGAGATTTGGGCGCTATTAGTCTCTCGGTCTCTCGTTTTGTCAAGAGAACGTGAAGCTCCGTTATACTAACTATGCATGGAACACTATGTGTGTGTGTGTGTGACATGATTAGACCAATTAACCGATGTGTATTGTGATGACGCCATCGCCATCCCTAAGAAAACATTCTCTCTTTCTCTCTCTCTCTCTCTTTCTGTCTCTCTCTTTTTCTTTCTCTTTCTGTCTCTCTCTTTCTCTCTCATTCTCTCTCTCTCTCTCTCTTTCTTTCTCTCTTTCTGTCTCTCTTTTTCTCTCTCGCTCTCTCGCTCTTTCTCTCTCTCTATCTCTCTCTCTCCACCAACCTATCTCTCTATCTCTCCATCTAATATCTATCTCTATCCATCTCCCTCTCTCATAAACTAATAACCTAATAAACAAAACACCTCAAAATCCCCCAAAAAGGTCAAGCAATTCGCAAGATAACGATACAATGTCGATGGAAATCGCAGAGTGAAACAAGGTTCTTTCAGCGAATAACAAAGTATTCGACAGAAGCTTGTACAGCCCAAGCCATGTCCTGCTTCGTTCTGCCGAATCTAATATCCGGCAGACGAGGGAGTTTAGGAGTGGGAGAAACAAGCGAAAAAGTAGGATTGCATTAAGATAAGGAATGGGAATGAGAGAGAGAGAGCGAGAGAGAGAGATAGATAGAAAGAGCGAGAGAGAGAGAGAGATAGAAAGAGCGAGAGAGAGAGATAGAAAGAGCGAGAGAGAGAGAGAGATAGAAAGAGCGAGAGAGAGAGAGAGAGATAGAAAGAGTGAGAGAGAGAGAGATAGAAAGAGTGAGAGAGAGAGAGATAGAAGGAGCGAGAGAGAGAGAGAAAGGGAGACAGAGAGAGAGAGAGAGATAGAAAGAGCGAGAGAGAGAGAGAGAGAGAAAGAGCGAGAGAGAGAGAGAGAAAGGGAGACAGAGAGAGATAGTTGAAGTAGGGAGACAGATAGAGACAGAGGCAGGAAGATAGAAATGTGAATTGTGATGCAGTGGTGAATATGATTTAGCAACATGACATGTAATAGAATGATAACATCCCAGATGAAAATATAATGATTGTCAAAGTTTGAACATATTTTTTTTAAAAAGCTTGTTTAAGTAGATTTTCGATTTCGTCGAACGTGATTGTAATGGACAAACATATAATTTCTGAAACATTGAAATTTTCCATTGATTGTTATTTTCAGATTTAGGTTTTTACATAATTGGAATTAGCACATTTCATCGTATGTAAAGTAACAGTAACCATCATACCATTATTCTAAGATGCTTTTTTTGCAATCTATTATTCATCGAAATCGGCCGGGATGTAAGATTCATCTTGGTTACATTATCTAAAAGTGATGTGACTGAGTTTGACGGATTTCCAAAGTTTAGATTATTCATGCCAAGTGATTCCTCTTACTGGCTCGTTCTTCACATTTTCACGTTCATGTCTTCAGTCAGTTCGTACTAATGACACCCTTATTTCATTCACTTAAGAAAATCGGTAATTTTCTTCTCCTTTATCTACTCAAGTTCTTCGCCTCTTCCTTCCTTTCTTTCCCTTTTCCTTTCTTCTTTGCCTCTCCCTTCTACTACTTCATTTTTTCTCCTCCTCTCCCTTCTCTTCTTCCCCCTTTCCCTCCTCCTCTCCCTTCTCTTCTTCCCCCTTCCCCTCCTACTCCTCCTCCTTATCTTCCTTATCTTCTTCCTCCTTTTCTTTATCCCCCTCCTCCTCCTTCTCCCTTCTTGTCTTCCCGCTCCTCCTCCTCCTCCTTCCTTCTACCTTTCCCCTTTCTCCTCCTCCATCATTCTCCTCTTCCCTCTTCTCGCTATCCCCCTGTTCCTCCATCTTTCTAACCAACCCCTCTCCTCCTCCTCACTCCTTTTCCTCTCTCTCCCTCCTCTTTCCCTTCCCCTCTTCCTCCTCCCTTCTTTTATTCCTCCTCCTCCTCACTTCCTTTCCTCTCCCCTCCTCTTCCCCTTCCTCTCTTTGTCCTCCCTTCTTTTACTCCTCCTCCTCCTCACTTCCTTTCCTCTCCCCATCTCTCCCCCCCCCCCTCATCCTCCTCCCTTCTTTTATTCCTCTTCCTCCTCCTATTCCTCACCCTTTTTCCTCTCTCTCCCCTCCTCTTCCACTTCCTCTCTTCGTCCTCCCTTCTTTTATTCCTCTTCCTCCTTCTCACTCCTTTTCCTCTCCCCTCACCTTACCCTTCCCTTCCTTTATTCCTCCTCCTCCTCCTCCTCACCCCTTTTCCTCTCTCTCCCCTCCTCTTCCACTTCCTCTCTTCGTCCTCCCGCCACACAGCAAGTAATCCAGACCTTGATATAAACTCTAGCAAACTGTGAGACCTCGTTTGACAAAGACTACCCTTAAGGCATGGTACACAAACATGGTGTCTGGAACGAAAAAGAAATGGAATCTCATGTGTTTACCAAAGGCTCATGGAAACTGTAGTCTGTAGTCTCCTTGTCGCCTTTTCTTCTTCTTTTTTTTGAGAAACACGAAAAAAAGAAGAAGAAGAAGAAGAAGAAAAAAGATTCTCTCTTTTCGTGTCGGGTGTCGAAGAAAAAGAAAAAGAAAAAAAAAGACGAAGATGAAAGGGGTTTCCGAGAAAGACGATAAACACATGTCTTTGAGGTGAGTAATGAAATTGAATCGGGTAAATATGGTCGGGTTATTTAGCTTCTTCTCACGCACGGAATATCTCCACTTGAACTTTGTCTCTGGGTTCGATTTTGTCTTTTTCTTTTTCTTTTCTTTTCCTTTTCTAGTAGTCTTGTATCTTTATCTCCTTTTCAGCCTCTAGACCCACCTTGGAGTTCAAGTTCTTGAGCGCTTTCTAAAAATAGAACGCGCTGTTCCATGATTAGGATCTTTTCCAGGCATAGTAGCTTGCACGTATGTATAGAGTTTGTGTGTATGTATATGTGTGTGTGGATACATACACAGACACGCACATACACACACACACGTACATACACACACACACTCACATACACACACACACTAACACACACACACACACACACACATACACGCACACGCACACAAACACACACACACACACACACACACACACGCACACACACACACACACACACACACACATATATATATATATATATATATATATATATATATATATATATATATATATATATACATTTATTTATTTATATATATACATATATATTTCAACAAAGCTCATCAATCTAAAAAGAAAAAAGAAAAATAATAAAAAATACGACAGACAAGTAAACAACAAAACAGCGATTCACCAAAGGGCCTTCCATCAAGGTGTAATTTCCCAAGCATGAGCGATGACCACCTGGGATGACCACCTGGGAAGACTACCTGTGGGATGACCACCTTACCTGTAAAGGTGAGGGGAAAAAATGGTAGGGAGAGGAAAGGCCACTGTTTGCTTCTTAGAGTGTTGAGGGGAAATTGATAGGGTCTTGGTAGATCTAGTGGGGAGGGAGGGGGAGGATGAAGGGATGAAGGTGTGGGATGGGAGGAGGGTGGGGGATGGGAGAGGGGGGTGAAGGGGGGTAAGGGGAGAGGGGAAGTATGGGAGAGGGATGAAGGGGGAGCTGTAAGGGGAGAGGGGGGTGAAAGGGGGTAAGGGGAGAGGGGGTGAATGGGGATAAGGGGAGAGGGGATGAAAGGGGGAGTAAGGGGAGAGGGGAAGTATGGAAGAGGGATGAATGGAGGGGGAGAGGGAGAGGGGGAGTATGGGATGAAGGGGGAAGGGGGAGAGAGAGCGAAGTATAGGTATACGTACAAAGAAATGGGGTGGAGGAAGAGCTATGAGAAGTGGTGTGAAGGAGGAGGGGTATAGGTTGGGGGTAAGGGAGGAAAGGGGGGAAAGGGGGGGAAGGGGACGATGTATGGGTAGGGATGGAGGGTTCAGAGAGGCCTTTGTGTTTAGGCGTCTGTGGAATATGGATTCCTTGATAGGATTAGTGATGGATGTGTCCAGGTAGATGCTGTTATTGTTATGAACATTATTATCCTTATTACGACCATTACTGTTATCATTGTCATTATCATCATCATTGCTATTATCATTATCATTATCATGGTCATTATGACTATAATTATTTTTATCATTATTACTAGCATTACTATCATTATCTTCATTATCATTATCATGATCATTAAACTATAGTTATTCTTATCATTATCATCATTATTACTAGCATTACTATTATTATTGTCATTATCATTATCATTGATATTATCATTATTATTATCATGATCATTATAACCATAATTATTCTTATCATTATTATCATTATTACTATTATTATTATTATTGCTACTGCTAATACTACTCTGATGATTATCCTCATCATCGTTATCATCATGTGTGTGTGTGTCTGTGCGTGTGTGTGTGTATGTGTGTGTGTGTGTGTGTGTGTGTGTGTGCGTGCGTGCGTGTGTGTGTGTGTCTGTGTGTGTGTGTGTATGAGTGTGTGTGTGTGTTTACGTGTGCGTCAGAACAAGAAATTACTGAAGCGAAATAAGAGAAAACGCTAAAGCTGACTCTCGCTGACGCCTCTTTGTGACAAACGACCCTCTTGTAAGACTTTCTCAAGAGGTTCCTCTTTGCGCGACGTCGAGTGGTTTGACCTTTGCGGTTTAGCAGATCATGCACGAGCCTTTTTTCTGCTTCTCTGTCGGAGTAATTATCTGTTTCTTCTTTTGATTTTTTTTTTTTTTTTTTTTTTTTGTGTGTGTTGTTTGTTTGTGGTACCTTTCTTCTTTCTGTTCTGTTATATATATATATATATATACATATATGCATATTTATATATATATATATATACATATATATATGTATATATATATATATATATATGTGTGTGTGTGTGTGTGTGTGTGTGTGTGTGTGTGTGTGTGTGTATATATATATATATATATATATATATATATATATATATATATATATATATAATGAAAGAATAGATAGATAGACAGATAGATATCTGTTTATGTGTGTGTGTCTGTGTGTTTGCGTTCGTGTGCGTGTGTGTGTGTTCGATAGTGTGTGTGTGGTGTATGTGTGTGTGTGTGTGAAAGAAAGAGAGAGAGAGTTAGAGCGAGAGAGAGAAAGAGAGAGAGAGAATAGAGATATATATGTGTGTGTGTGTGTGTGTATGTGTGTGTGAAAGAAAGAGAGAGAGAGTGAGAGCAAGAGAGAGAGAAGAGAGAGAATAGAGATATGTGTGTGTGTGTGTGAGTGTGTGTGTGTGTGAGTGTGTGTGTGTGATTATGCATGTGCTTAACGTACATACGTACGCGCACATGTCATAGAACTTTACGACCCCTTCATAGACAGAATATACACACCCCAGGCCATAAAAAAAGGCACGTCACACATCTGTATGATAATATAACCCGGTGAATATAATAAACCGGATATTCTATTCCAAAATATCCCTATACCCGTGTTCAACTCCCAAACCTCATCCCTCGTGTAAGTCGTAATTCTAGTAGAGGTTGAAACGTTTGGGAATCACTACACAAACGTTAACAGATGAGTCATAAAATCTGCACTTGAATGGTGGGCTTTTACAGGCAAATGTCCTGTACGAACTTAGTTTAACTTTTATTCATGTTTCAGTGGAAGTAATGGAAGTAGGCGTGCGTGTGTGGTGTATAGAGGGGAGGGGGGGGAGGTGTGTGTGGGGGGGGTATGTTTGTTGGGCGTGTGGATTTGGAGCATAAGTTAACAATTGTATATGATGTGAGCTTAGGCTTGAGATATGTTTAAGTTTTTACTTTACAGTTTTTACATTACATTCTGGTTATAATTATATATGTATATATATATATATATATATATATATATATATATATAAAACAAAAAAACATTTATGCCAATCCAGATACGGACAACAACGATCGTAAAAAAAAGAGCGAAACACAGCGAATCATGAAAGTTTAAACCTCTCATTTCTAATCAAGTGATAATAATAAAACAATCATAACAAACCCCTCCTACCAATCCAGCAAAACAGAAGAACATCGTGCATAACAAAAGCGCAAAGCATCACCGAAGAAAAAAAAAAAAAAAAAAGCGAATCACAATAAGTCACTCCGTCCCCCACCCCCCTACCCCCGCCCATCCCCGCCCCCACCCCCAACGCGCAGATCTCATCACTTTGAATTTATTTCTTAAGCTTCGTTTGGAAATTGTGGCCCACGCCCACCCTAAAGTATTCGCCGAAGGAAAATGGGCGGCGTCCTGGCGAGATGAATGGATTCTTGGGAGATGAATCACGTTGTAATCAAGGTGGTAACAACTCACGGAAAGTTTCATTCTTCGGTGTTAAAAAAAAAAAAAAATGGAGTTACGTAAAAGGAAAAGGAGTGGCTACGTCGTGTAGTTTTTTTTTTTTTTTTTTTTTTTAAGTAGATATGTATTTTCAACTGTCGTATCGTGACGGCTGAAGTGAGGAGATTGAATCTGATAGAATTTATGGACAGAATGAACATATCTGAAAAAAAAGTGTTCGGTATAGATAGGCGGGATTGATATACACTAACTGCCGTTCTGAGAAATTCATTGCCTTTGTAAGTAATTGTGTTTGTGTGATTGTTACTTGATTTATTTTGACCGCAATATATTTAACAAAACACATTAGAGAAATTTAGATTGTAATGCTCTTTACGTGGGGAAGAGACAAGTCGAATTTGATTAAAGAAAAGAGATAATGTATATGTAAACACACACATACACACACATACAAACACATATAAACATACATACATATACATATATATGTGTATGTATGTTTATGTGTGTGTGTGTGTGTGAATACGAATGCGAATACGAGTACATAAACATATATATACGTACATAGATAGATAACGAGAGAAACAAATGCATATTATTATCACATATTGCCACCTGTTATTGCTATTCCATCACTGCACAAAACAATAACATATTTCATACCACTATAGTAAATGAAATCACATTTTACGAACAGTGCCAACGCCTGCCTTTGCAATTTCTCGAGCATAAAGAACTCCCCCTCCCCCACCCACCCACCCACCCTATCCACCCACCCCCCACCCACCCACCCTCCAAAATACCAAGTCCAAAAATGAATTCTTTCCCGGAAAAAAAAAGTTTATCTTTTCCATAATTCCTCATTTTTTTCCAGGCTATTTCAATGTCCATTATGGGAATCTCATTTACATGAACTGGTCAGGAACAGATATTCAAAGGCGAGTGAGAATAAAGATAGAAAAAGACACTCATAAAAGATATTTGGTTGTTTCAAAAACTTCAATATAAAAATAAATACTTTCCCGCTACCTTTTCCCTCCCCTGCACTTACGCTAGAGATACATATGGTTACATAACAGTCGCTGTTGTAAAAGCTTTCCTCTATAGTATTAAATGGATGATTGTAGCATTTAACTTTTTTTTTCCTTTCTCTCTCACTCTCTTTCTTTCTTTCTTTCTCTCTCTCTCTTGCTCTCTCTAGCTCTAGCTCTCTCTCTCTCTCTCTCTCTCTCTCTCTCTCTCTCTCTCTCTCTCTCTCTCTCTCTCTCTCTCTCTCTCTCTCTCTCTCTCTCTCTCTCTCTCTCTCTCTCTCTCTCTCTCTCTCTCTCTCTCTCTCTCTCTCTCTCTCTCTCTCTCTCTCTCTCTCTCTCTCTCTCTCTCTCTCTCTCTCTCTCTCTCTCTCTCTCTCTCTCTCTCTCTTTCTCTCTCTCTCTCTTCACTTTTTTTAGTTCACGGTTTGTGAAATACACCAACGAGAGAATGTGGATTTGCATTCAATGTCGACATTTTGAAACAGAATATATTTTGTAGGGTAATCGTTCACTATATTTTTTGTTGTTTATTATGTTAGGGCGTGTGATGTGGAAGGGGTGTGTGTGTGGTGGGGGGGGTAATATAATCCATTTGCATCTAGCCAATTAATGAAATTGCATAATTACTATCGAGTTGATTAAACCATTCATGTTATTTTCATTTTTTATATCTCTCGCTTGAATATCATCATGAAAGAGGAAATAAATCACGAACTACAGCATATCTAACAATAAAGATAGAATAAGATATATTTCAACCACGAATTATATCTAAAAAAAAAACAAAAAAAAGACAAACCACCCACCGAACAAGAGAGAATACAAGAGAAAATATCATAATAGGCATTTTCCCTTTTTTTTCTGGCGTCACATCTCGACCATGGCTTAACGAGACTGATCGCAAACCACTAGATATCCATTAACCATTAACTAACGAAACACGACAAACAATACCAAAGCGAGAGGAAGTGTGATAAGTGCCCCAGCCCCCCCGGCCCCCCCGGCCCCCCATTCATCCGATTCCCATGTGTCAGACCCATCTCCCAAGAGTAAATGTAGCGTGAGGAGTACGGACACCTTCTCCCTATGCTCTACCAAGCCCACTATATATTTATTTATTATCTTTTTTATACCATTCTGACATTCTTTATCTGGGCTATTGGTATTTTGTCGTTTGTTCTTCTGTCATAGTCTCTATTGCCGTGTATGAGTCACGTGATAGATGATCATAGAGAGATCAACAAGCACACAACCGGAAAAAAGGTATATATGAGACTGTTATGATATGATTTCTGAAGGGGAAATAATCGAATGGCACCATTTTCATATCTTGGTTTGTGAAGTTATTCAGTATTATTTATTCATTTTTATATATTTGTCATAATGGATTGTGTTGTTCAAGCAGACAAGCTTTGACAATGATTTCCGAAGTTGAGTGCACATAACCCCCCCCCCCTACTTCTCTGAGATGCTAAAAGTCTACGCAGTCCGCTACCCGCATTTCACTTACACCACTAACATTCATTTTTTCTCCTCGATTTCGCTTATCTTAAGCTTTCTTCTCTTCCTTCTCAGATGTGCCGTAGCTCCGTGTTCATCGTCCTCGGTCTGGTGGTGATGGTTGCCGCTGTCACCCAGGCCCGCTACCTCCCCACCCGCGCCGATGACTCAAGGCTGGACGAAATCAGGGAACTTATCAGAGAGGTGAGGCGTTCGTTTCTGTGTGGTTTTGTCCTAAATTCATATGTCTATCTGCCTATATCTATAGATATAGATGTATGATTATATCTATATATCTATATCTATAGATATAGATATATTATTCTGTGTATATATATATATATATATATATATATATATATATATATATATACATTATAAATTTTATATGTCTATATTTCTATCTCCTCTCTCTCTCTCTCTATCTATCTATATATATATCTATCTATCTATCTATCTATCTATCTATCTATCTATCTATCTATCTATCTATCTATCTATCTATCTATCTATCTATCTATATTTATATTTATATATATATATATATATATATATATATATATATTTATACATATATTTACATATATCTTTTATGTTGTCTCTTAGTATTCAAATACAAGCATCACCATATACCATACTCATATTTACGGATATATCTATCTCCCCATATATCAACTATTTTCGACACACCAACCTTTGAATAACAATACATAAATTAAGACTGCGATTGCTAGTTAGATAATTAGATAAGTAAGTTACGTGTAGTAAGTTAGAAGCCAAATATATATATACACTAGATACAATAACAGACAGACATACAAGCAGATATATCTAAATAGAAAGAGGAGAGAGACATCGATAGGATAGCCTGAGAAAATAGAAGACTAGGCCTATTAATATAAAGGATTCATGCTGAACAAGTTGAAAACAAAACAATGAAGAGGAAGCACAGGAAAACACATGAAGGCATTTTTGCTTTATTTCTTGCCCATGTGGTTTTCTTATGTTTTTTTTTTCGTGGTTAGGCCTAATAAAGTCTAGGATTAAAGAACAACTAACGATAAAGTCGATTAAAAAAATAATTTTAAAAAAGCAGGCATTCGGAAGGCATTTTTGCTTTATTTCTTCCCCATATGGTTTCTTGTGTTTTCCTTCGCTGTTAAGCCTAATAAAGTCTAGGATTAAAGAACAACCAACGATAAACTCGATTAAAAAAAAAGAAGCAGGAAAGGATTTCTTTGAAAAAGAACGCCTTTTAGCACGATGGTCGGGCATGGGTAAATTTGGAATAGCGAAAGCCCGGTTTCCCTTCTCCCGACAACTTGGTATTTATTTTACGAAGTCTAGAAGAAGGACGAGGGGTGGGGGGAGGGAAAGGGGCTAAAGGGGGGGGGGAGGAGCGAAGGCGTGATAGGAGTGTATCCGACACCTATGATACATCTCGAAGACGCCTTCGACTCGGGAAAGATTCCTTGTCTTAGTAATAGGAGGAGGAGAGGATCGTGTTTGCTCAGAGTGACAACAACTCTTTCGATTGTATCTTGACTCTGCTTTTCGTCAGCTGATATGTATCTCAAGGGCAAGGGTTCTTTTCCTTGCTCCTTTTTCCGGTCTTGTTGGGATTTTTTTGCATATACTTAGCTATTCTTCTTTTTATAATGAAGTCTGAAGTCTTATGGTAAAAAAAAGAAAAACATATATATATATATATATATATATATATATATATATATATATATATATATATATACAATGAAAGGTGATGAGATAGCTTTAGAGGTAAACACTTAGTTTTCTCAAGCTTTCGAGGAACTTTTTTATACAAGTGGATGTTCGTGCATTCAGTGATACATAGTGTATGAACCTTAATTGTATATTCGTGTACATATACTTTCATTTTATGTTTTATCCTCAAGCAATTCAAAACAAAACAAAACAAAAACATGTTCATACACTCTCAGTTCACAGTTTAATCTCAAACAAGATAATAAAAAATAAATAAAAAAATAAAATAAATGAAAAACTCGTTCTACCGAAGACAACAACTCAACCAGGAAAACTAACCGAAGTTCCTTTGGCTTCTTCTCCACAGCTGCTGGAGCGCACAGCCGAAGGAGGTAACAACAGAATGATGGGCAACTCCGGCTACGAAAAGAGGTACCTCTTCAAGCGATCTGCAATCCCCGAGGGCAACAGCAACAGCAACATCAACAGCAACAGCAAAATCAGCAACCTCGTGGGCGGTGAAGTTGCGACGCCTCTTATCAACCTTCCCCAGTAACTTATAAAAACCCCCGTCCCTACCAACCCCCCTTCAAAAAAACTAAAAAACAAAAACAAAAACACAATATCTAAGAAGCCCTCTTAAAACCCTCCCACATATATAATAGAAACTTTCAACGACCATAAATGTTATCTCAGCCAAGAGTGGGTCTACCAATGGCGCACACACACCTTGTCAACTCTACGTGATGTCATGTTCTGTACTGTACTGTATTCATTGTTTGTCATGATCTTTCATTTTTAACATAACTATGTGAGTGTATTTATATATATATATATATATATATATATATATATATATATATATATATATATATATATATATATATATATATATACATGGCATATATATATAGCATATATAAAATCATATATATGTATGTATACGGCATATGAATATGCATATGCAGCATATTACCCATGATACCAACATTTTTTTGTGATTATGATGAAGAGCTGGAAAATAAACAGAAATAAAGAAAATGAAAATCACTGAATTCCGTGGTGGTATACTGTATACCTTTTCATTTTATCAACGACAGCACGACTTCCTCTGCTCACTCGCCTCACAACGGGACGACACGCCCTGCATTTTATATTTCCCCAAGTCCTCCTCCTCCTCCTCTTCCTCCTCCTCCTCTTCCTCCTCCTCCTCCTCCTCGTCGTCTCCTTCTTTTCCTCTCTTTCTTCTTCTTTTGTGTCTGTGCTTTCCTCTCTTCTTTTGTTCTCCGATAACCGTTTTTTCTCCTCTTCTTTTCTTCTTATCTTCTTCTCCTCCTCCTCCTCCTCCGCATCTATGTATTCCTCTCCTTTTACTATCTCCTCTCCTCACCCCCCCCCCCTCCCCGTTAAGTGAAGTCGATTAAATCAACAATTAAGATCATCAAGAAGGAAAAAAAATCTATACAAAGGAAATAAACGTCCTTTTAATTTTGATTTATTTTTTCATCGATCTAATTCCATCTATAGAGATCCTAATCGTAATCATAATCAGACAACAGATATCAATGCCTTGTTACCCACGCCCCCCCACGCCCACAAATTTCATTTCGATCATTTGGCCTTTCTTATCCCCACTTGTCTACTTCCTCAATTCAATCTTCATGAGATTGATGGAAAGAAAAGTGAAATAGAAAAAAATATATTATATAAATTATAAAGCGAAGGGAAATCTCAAAAGAGGGATTATTTCTTTCTTTGTGCGAGGCGATGTTCAACAGCTTAGAGTCCCTACCCATGAATCCGAAATGCCTGGCCCGGAATATAGATGAAAGTTACATATACAGTCTTATTCTCTTTTATTATTTATCCTTATTATGACTAGAATATTGACAGTGTCCCTTACACTGAGAAGAAAAAATGCTACACTGTGGCTAAATACTCAAAAGTGATACAAAAACGTATCGTTTCCAACATTTTTTACGAATAAGATATAAACCAAAGACAAAATAGATGAAGCAAGGAGAAAAGAAAAGAGAGAAAAAGAGATAGAGAAAAAACAGTGTTTAAGTCCTCCGTCTCGCCAACCATTCTCTGGGGAGTCACGTGACCTAACCAGGCCGCGTCCAACCCCGCTCTGAGGAAACAGCTGATGCGCGGGGCTCTGGGAGATGAGAGAGGTCGCTTAAACACCGAACCAACGGGAATCATTTGTCGCCAGGAGTGCGTGAAACTAGAGGAGGGAGACTTTTTTGGCTGTTTTCCCTCTTTTTTTTATATATATATCTCTGTTGGGTATATATTACATTCTTTTTTTCATGTTGTTTTTGAAGTTGTGTTAGTAGATGGAGTGATGACATTTAATTTATTACTAAGATTATATTTGGTGAATTGGTCGATGGAGGTAGATATAGGGTATACATATGCATATATGTATGGGTATATGTTTATGTGTAGATTATGTATATGTATATATATATATATATATATATATATATATATATATATATATATATATATATATATATATATATATATAAAGTATATGTATGTATGCAGTATACATATATTGGTTTCAATGTTTTATTAATAGCATGTAACGTGTACGAAAATACACTCATTTTCCAAAGTATCATGCAGGCATTTAAATGAAAGAGCAGGTGTGCTGGGGACAATTTATGGAAGTTTACCTGCTCGCAAGAATGATGGGCAGTAAGAGAAATGGGTTTCAACACCTGTCTCCTCCAGAGTGTCATACAGGTGTGTTGGCGTCCCAGACCACCGAGAAACAGGTGTCTGGAATCTCAACACTTGCGATCATAAGCCATCCAGGGTCCTTTTGACTAGGAAAAGAAAATCTTAAGTTGGTGTTATATGCGACCATGCCATGCAGAGTTCTCGACGGCACACCATGAGCTCGCAAGATGTGACTTGGACTTTGTTTGCGTAGGATTCATGTTGGACAAGTTGTAAACAAAACAACGAAAGTAAACACAGAAGAAAAAAAACACACACGACTATTCCGAAGGCCTTTTCGTTTTACTGCGTCGTCGAGGCATAGATACACAAGAGATACAGAGTGGGCTATATATACTACAGATATCTGTCCCCATGACCTCAGGAGCGCCCTCGTTGCACACGTTGATAACACCGGTCGTCTCCCCAAGTGGTCCTAGGCCCCCTCAACTAAGGTCTAGCACTACGACAAAGGAAGTGGTAGAAGTGGCACTGGTAGAGTTCACCTAACATCACGAACACCGCACCGGGGAGCCACGAACTGTCCATGGTGATCGTGCACCGAAATCACTGATATGACCTGATATCTGTAGCATAGCATATGTAGTCCACTCGCTTGTGTATTATGCCCTGAGGAAGCAGTAAAGCGAAAAGGCATTTGGCATATTCGTGTGTTTTCCTGTGTTTTCTTTCTTCGTTTTGTTTTTTGTTTTCGACTTGCTCTTTGTTGCTGGGATTAAAGTGATCACACTGTTGCAAATTCATAAAAAGAAGAAAAAAGAAAGCTATGGTGTGTGATGTTGTTTACGAGCCGTGGCATGTCCGAGGTAGTGTGTGCTGTAACCATTATCATAATAAATTTTCTCAGGCTGGATCCCTTGTGCGTTTTATTATAGTTTGTCTTCCTAAAAAAAAAAAATAATAAAAAAATAATAAAAACTTAGAGACGAATAAAACTTAGAAATGCTACAAGTTTAGTTCTGATGTGAATAACTACAAAAAAATAAATAAAAAACTACCAACGAAAAAAATAATAATAAAAAGCGGGACAGATATTAAAAAAAAGGTTAATGAAACGTTTAAGAAAGTTCATTCAGTGTATATCACTAACAGAAGTCCAACGCTACAGAGCAAACTCTCTTCCAACAGTAAAACTATATTCACGTTAGAACTATTTTCAACAAAGCAAAACTACAAACAGACAAGAGTGAAATACGAGTACATAAAACCAGTCAAAAAGTTTAAGCAAACAGAGAGTCACGGGAAAAACATGAACGGCAAATTGAAGGTAAACAAAAAGCAATATGAAATCAAAGGAAAACTAAGCAGTTAGGAAAACAGTGCTTGCAATATTGGGTTTATTTGTTTCAATCGCGCTGTGGTGATATTCTGCGTGCAAAC
>NW_028234414.1:41174042-41179483 GCF_977035675.1 Penaeus japonicus
TACTTCGACTACTACTACTATTATTATTTAGACTACTACTACTACTTCTACTACTACTACTACTACCACTACTACTTCGACTACTACCACTACTACTACAACTACTACTACTACCATTACTAGTACCACTACTACTACCACTACTACTACTATTATCATTTAGACTACTACTACTACTACCACTACTACTACTATTACTACCACTACTACTACTACCACTACTACTACTACAACTACTACTACTACTACCACTACTACCACTACTACTACTGCTCTCTGGCTTTCCTACTTCTTTCCACTCTTCCCTCGCTCTTATAGACGTATTTTGTTTCTGTTTTAAGAGTGTGTCTATTTTTTATACAGTTTCCCCGAACTCCAGACTGCAACAATATGAGTTTCTCGTTGCAGAGAGAAGAGAGTGAATTCTTCATCAACTCTCAGGGTCTGAATGACGGAGATAATTAAGAGCTGTCAATCCGCCAAGAAATGGAATATTTTGATAATGTTCTTGCTGTTGTTTTTGTTTTTGTTTTTTTGGTTTTTGTTTTTTTGTTTTTCTGTGTGTGCGTTTTCTCTCTCTCATCCATTTTTTTTCTTCTGTTTGTTGCTGGTCTATATTGAATGCTTTGTAAAATGCTATAGAGAAATCACCGCCAGATGAAATTTTAATGTTATTTTTCTTCGAATGTCTAGTAAGAGAGAGGAAGAGGGAGAGGAGAAAGGGAAATAAAGAGAGAGAGAGAGAGAGAGAGAGAGAGAGAGAGAGAAGGGGGGGGGGAGATTGAGAAAGAGAAGAGAAAGAGAGAGAGAGAGAGAGGAGGGGGGATTGAGAGAGATCGAAAGTGAGAAAGAATGTGTGAAAGAGAGATACGAAGAGAGAGAGAATCGAGACAGACAGACAGAGAAAAAGACAGACAGAGAGAGAGAAAGAGAGAGAGGTGACGGAGTACACACCGTACCCTCAGAACACGTTATAACATGATCGAGTCATTCAAGAGGAAATTAAAAATACTTCCGCGAAATATTCCATCAACAAATTAGCACAGAGAGCGGAAGAACCTCCATTAGGGTGAAAAAAAAACTTTATGGTGAGTTTTTAAACATTACTCCCTATTTCGAAACACGCCCACTCGTGTTCAGTAACATTATATAAGGTGGGAGTCTTTCTCATATCTCTTATATAGTCTCGTATCTCTTATCTCTTTTTTTTTTCTTTTCTTTTTTGTTATTTATTACTATTATTCCATCTACTATTTCATCTTCCTTTATTTATACTTCTAATGTTTGTTTGTTTTTTTCTTTTATTGTCGTGTTTCCTTCGTTTGTTTGTTTTTTTCTGATATATTTTTTTTCTCTTCCCCCCTCTTCTTTTTCTTCTACTTCTTTTTCTACTCCTTCTTCTTCTCCTTCTTCCTTTTCTTCTCCATCTTCCTCTTCTTCATTTTCTTCTTCCTCTTCCTCTTATTCAATATCTTCTGCCTTTTTCTCCTTTTTCGTCTAATACTAATTCGTATTTCTTCTTCTTGTTTCTCCTCCTCAACTATCCATCTTCCTTTTCTTCTGTTATTCATACTATTACTCTTTCTTCTTCACCTTCTTCTTCCTCTAATTATTATTTCTTAACTTTTTCCCTTACTTTATATTGCAATAAAGATAGAGCGATACCCTAGACATTCGACTTTGGATCTGTCTTTATCTTTTTGCCTCCATTCTTCTTCTTTTTTCTCTCTCTTTCTTTTTTTGCTTTTTCTCTTTCTCTTTCTTGCTTTTTTTTCTTTTTTCTCTGTTTCTTTTTTCCTCTTTTATCTCTTTCTTTCTTTTCTTTTTCCTCTCTCTGTCTCTCTCTCTCTCTCTCTCTCTCTCTCTCTCTCTCTCTCTCTCTCTCTCTCTCTCTCTTTCTCCTCTCTCTCTCTCTCTCTCTCTCTCTCTCTCTCTCTCTCTCTCTCTCTCTCTCTCTCTCTCTCTCTCTCTCTCTCTCTCTCTCTCTCTCCCTCCCTCCCTCCCTCCCTCATTCTCCCTGGGGCTTGCCATCACCAGTTTTCTTTATGGTGCCTATACACTATCGCTAGAAGCTTAGCATTGAATATCACTCACTCTCACTCCAATTCTCACTTTTACTCTCAATCTCACTCTCACTTTCACTCACATACTCTCACTCTCACTCTCATTCTCACTCCCACTTCTACTCTTACTCTCACTCTCACTCCCACTCCCACTCTCACTCCTACTCTCACTCTCACTCTCACTCTTACTCTCACTCTCACTTTCACTCCTACTCTCACTCTCACTCTTGCTCTATAAACTTCCAGCAACTCTTCATGATTAGTTTTACCATCTGGTTGATAAGAAAATGTAACGTGTGTTTATTTTGGTTCCTTATGCTTGAGTAACAAGGGAGAAATTTTCTTCGTGTTTTCTTATTTACTTTGTTTTTTTATTGGTATTTTGTTATTGATGTTCTTTGAAGATGGCTTAGATAGGTTTAGTCTTTATCTATGGGCTAGATTTTCTTGATATATAAGAGAGAGCAACTTAGCTAATGCATAAGTAGAAAATAAATTATATGTATATATATATATATATATATATTTTCACTTCACTTATATTCAATGTTTTGAATATTAGTATGAATATTTGTTATCTTAAAGGCCTACCCGTTCTTAGTTCTATTAAGAAAAATATATACGTTTTACGAAATTATATAAAAAAAAACAATCAAACATTTTACAAAAGGATATAAAAATAATTATCCTTAATATCCAGAGAAATGTATATTATATATCTACATGGGTCATGTTAGCACATAAGCAACGACAAACAGTACAAGTTTACCTCTGATATAAGTTCAGATATTCCTATATTTCCTATATTTACAAAAAAAAAAAAAAAAAAAAAAAATCCCTATATTTTTAGAAAGCGAGAGAAAGAGTGTGTGTGAGAAAAGAGGGAGAGAGTGAAAGGGAGAGAGAGTGAGAGTGAAAGCGAAAGGGAGGAGGAGGAAAGAGAGAAGAAAAGAAGAGAGAGAAGAAAAGAGAGAAAGAGGGATAGCGAGAGAAAGAGAGGAAAGAAGAGAGATAGAGAGAGAGAGAGGAAGAGATAACGTAATGTCATTCTCTGAAAAATCTACCTCCCTGTTTCCATCTCCTGCTATTCAGTTTTCCAAAGTTAAATGAAAACCGAGTCTTTATTTTATTCCCCGGAGATGCATTTGATAGTAGATCCGAGAAAAGGATTTTTTTTTTTTAAGTTCAGGTTGTGTGGCTTGTATGCACGTTTGTTCGTGTGTGTTTGTTAGATCAGTTGATATAGATGATTAGTAGATGTATATTCATACATATATATATATATATATATATATTTATATATATATATATATATATATATATATATTATTATGGATATATATATATATATATATATATATATATATATATATATATATCTATATATATATATATATATTAATATATATTATATGTTTGATATATGTATACATATATATATATATATATATATATATATATATATATATATATATATATATGTATATATATATATATGTGTGTGTGTGTGTGTGTGTGTGTGTGTGTGTGTGTGTGTGTGTGTATGTGTGTGTGTGTGTGTGTATATATATATATATATATATATATATATATATATATATGTGTGTGTGTGTGTGTGTGTGTGTGTGTGTGTGTGTGTGTGTGTGTGTATGTATGTATACATGTATGTGTGTGTGTAAGTGGAACTACAGTTAGATGGATAAGAAGTACGGGATTTCTCCTAATTCTTATATTCTCCTTTTATTAAGTTAATAATCAGATTAATTCTAAATAGCTACCTAGATAACCAAAACAAATAATAATCCATGATGCTACCTGTGATTCCTCGATTCACAGTATTACATAATATAAAATATAAATCCTGTTTTAAAGACCACGAATTTAGACTAACTTTTACTTTCTTTGTTGACTTTCTTGTTAAACTTTTTAGGGTATTTGGTTTCACTCCTGCCAACTTGTAGGCTGAAAACAAACAAAACAAACAAACAAATGTCAATCAGGAACCGGCGCGTTTTTCTGTTTTGTTTTGTTTTGTTTTTCTTTTCTTTTTTCTTCTTCTTCGTCTTCTTATACTAATCTATTTATATTTTCTTGTGTTTCTTCTTTCTCTACTGTTTTATCTTCTTCTTCCTCTTCTTCTTATTCTTCCTCTTCTTCCCTTTCCTCTTCCTCCTCTTCATCTATTTCTTCACCTTCCTCTTCTTCCTCTTCTTTTTAAGATTGCTATCATCCGTAATAGATTATATCAGTGATATAATGATTATCATTATTATCAAAAGAAATGATGATGATGATGATGATGATATGGTTATCATTATCACAATTATTATTGTTATTCTTATTATAATCATTATTATGGTTATCCCTATTGTTATAATCATCATTATCACAATCATCATTATTATTTCTGTTGTTGCTATCATTTTTTATTTGATAGCATTGTTATTATTACCATTAATATCATACCATTATTATTATCATTATTACTGTTATTATTATCATTATCATTATTGCTTTCATTATCGTTGTCATTATCATTATTGTTATTATTATTGTTATCATTTATATTATCATTGTTGTTGTTGCTGTTATTATCATTATTAATATCATTATTATTATCATTATTACTACTGTGATTATTATTATCAGTATTATCATTATTATCATTATCATTATTACGATCATTATTACATGACCCTTGTTATCATGAGGATCATTATCATCATTATCATTATCGCTATTATCATCATTATTTTCATCAGCAATTACCGTCATTATCTTCTTTATCATCATTAATTTTTTAATGATGAAAAGATGATGATAATGACGATACCAAACATACTAACAACAGTGATACGATAAAGCAACACATAAAACAAACAAAAAACACACCATCCCCGCCCCGCAAATTATTTCTCTGTGTCTTCAAGTAACAAAAACAAAACTTGAAGATTCAGTAACGACAATTAATCCCGTAATTATAGCAGTAAAGGAGTCTGCATTAGGATCGAGAGCACGGATAGCTCAGCGTAGGTGCTAGACCCAGGGTGAACGAGAGCCTCCACAAGGGCGGTCCTCGCCTTCGTTCCTCGTGGGTGAACCGCCCATCTGGCCTTCCGTCGCTTGTCACGCTGTTGGTCCCGGAGTAATGGATGTTAGGAGAGAGAGGGAGACCAATGGCCGTGATTTTTTTTCAATTACCGGTTGGAAACAAAATGTAAAGGGCTTTGTGAGGGCGAATCTTTACCGAGTGGCGGGGTGGGGAGTGTGGGGAGAGGGAGTGGGAGAGAGAGGGGGAGAGGGAGAGGGAGAGGGAGAGGGAGGTGTGAGAGGGAGAGGGAGAGGGAGAGGAAGGAGAGGGAGAGGTAGAGGGAGAGG